>NW_024412397.1:31139905-31159816 GCF_014898765.1 Herpailurus yagouaroundi | reverse complement strand
GAGGGAGGGAGGGAGGGAGGGATTGAGAGAGAGAGAGAGGGAGAGAGAGAATCCCAAGCAGGCTCCATGCTGTCAGCACAGAGCCTGACATGGGGTCAATCTCAGGAACCATGAGATGATGACCTGAACACAAATCAAGACTCAGACATTTACCCAACTGACACATTCAGGTGCCCATATCTACATTTCTCACTAAATGGACCAACCCAACCGAAAGTAACTTAGAACATCAATTGCTATTATGGAGAACTTTTGATCTGCCCAAGATTACTTTTCTCAAAACTGAGTTGGACAGCATGGCTCTAAATTGTCAGTGGATTGGATGTTTATTTTGATTGGTATTTTGAAACTTCCAAACATCATCAGCCCTGTGAAAATTGCGTGTGAAAAATCCAGTTGCTAGACTGAGGGAAGCATACAATTCAAGAAAAACAAAAAGGATTCTGAGGCTTTTTTTTCCCCATCTTCCTTGTCTCAGAACACATGGCAGCCACCTTTTGCTGAGGACCCACCTTCCATGACATCATCCTCCCCATCTACACTGGGTCCACCTCCTCTATAGCTCTGTTTCACCATTCTCATTCTCTTGCCAAACTTCCCTTATTGTCTGAATCTCTTCCCCTTCGCCTCCTTCCTCCCCAACATATTAAAACCTGCCCCGTTAAAGTTAAGTCTTCTGATGATTCGAATAAACCCCAAATTTATTCTGTTCCTTGGACTAAAGCTGAATTGTTAGCCATGCAGAATTTCCTAAAATGACTTAGGAGGTTCCCATAGGTTTGCTAAGAATTTGTCATAATTATTCAAACTTACCAACTTGATTTCTCGGATTTACATCTAAGTTGGCCAAACATTGGTGAAAGTAGCCTGATGGGAACATTTTTTTTTTAAAGTTTATTTATTTTGAGAGATGGGAGCAAGGGACAGAAAGAGAGGAAGAAAGAGAATCCCAAGGAGGCTCAGTATGGATAGTGGGGCTTGAAATCACAACCTGTGAGATCATGACCTGAGCCAAAACCAAGAGTCAGATGCTTAACCAACTGAGCCACCCACACACCTCTGATAGTAACATTTTGAAATGTTTTAGAGGGATTTAGAGAAACTGACCCCTAATTTTTGACAAAATGCTAGAACACTCCCTGGGTATCTCCACTGAGCAATTACAGTAGCCTTTCCTAAATTGATTAAAACAAAATTCAGACTTGCACACAAAATCCTCATGAACCTGCTTATTACTATTATAATCAACATTAAATTGTCTTTAAATTTAATTCTGGTCTTTCTTAGACGTTGAATCCACTCAAGTAGTATTTAACTTTGTTAATGGGCTGAACCATGATATTTTTAAGTTAAGGGTCCAGAATGGAATGGAAAACTATGTCCACTCCATAATTAGTTAACTTGGCAAACCAGCTTACTTGAACCCTAGGTAAGTCACCTGAGAGAGACACCTCTAAAATTCTTAATTTTCAACTTTGGCAAATGAAGGCCCCTACACAAAACCAAAAACCTCCTTGCTTCTACTGTTATTGCCAAGAGCCAGAATGTTAGAAAAAAGATTGCTACCATCTTAAGTGATTCAGGTACCTTCAGCCTTCTAGCCAGCCTTTCTTATGCCCCCTAAGTCTCAATAAGGGGTTCTGAGGAACTACAGGGGCTCTTCCCAATCCTCCCTCTTAATTGGATCAAAGAAACCACTCTCCAGAAAAGAATTTCTGTCTTTACTGACACCAGGGCTACATTCTCAGGGCTCAACCCCACTGTTTAAAAGTAACTCCTGCCTAGGAGTACTAATAGAGTTTCAATAATGGGGGTATCTATTCAATCTCAACAGGTTCCTGTCTCTGAACCTATGTCCATCACCTAGGCCCTTTGAGAGATAAATACTCCTTTGTCCTTAGTTCCTCTACCCCTCTACCTTGGGGGGTAGAGAGTTCTTAGAAAAATATGCTAGAATTCCTTTCTCTCAAAAGGAGGAAATAATTCTAGAATTTGACAATAGTAATCAAACCAACCAGGTGAATTAAATGACCTTTCAACATCTTTTACTTGCTCAATCTGACAACACTTTAGCTGAGTCTTGGGATACTAATCATTTGTCCTTATTGGTTCAGCTATCATCCTCTATATGGGCAAGATCTTTAACTGATATTGGCAGAATCCATGGTGCACCTTCCATCAAGATTCAGATAGACCCCTCAAAAGCCTCTTTCCAGAATTAATAAATACCCCATAAATAAAGAAACTCTTCAAGGCATCAAGACCATAATAGAAGATTACAAGGTGCAGGAGCTCATTATCCCCTGCACTAGCGGCTATAATACCCATCCTTTTACTTACGAGAAAACCCAACAGCGATGAATGAAGATTTGTCCAGGACCACCAAGAAATAACTAATGTTGTTATCCCTTGGCACCTTGTTGTTCCTACCTAACACCCCCTCCCCATTTGCTACCAGAATCTATTTCCACTAAAAGCGAATTTTTATGTAATTGACTTATACAGTGAATTTTATTATTCAGGTTGATAAAGATAGCCACTATCTTTTTGCTTCACTTGGAAAGAACAGAAATGCACTTGGACAGTAATGCCCCAGAATTTTACAGTCTCCTTACTTTTCACACACTTTAAAAGCTGATTTGGATGATGAGTTTTCTGCACACTCTATTTTGTTACAGTAAGTAGATGATTTTATTCTCTCTGCTGTCTTCTGAAACCTCTTCAATGAAAGGCAGCATCTATCTATTATAATTTTTGGCCTTAAAGAGACACGAGATACCCCCAAAATTACAGTTTGATAAACTCAGATTCAATACTTATGGAACCTGACCTCAGAACAAGAACTACATTTGGACCCAGGTTGGCTTTATAGCATCCTGAACTTCCCAAAACCTAAAACTAAGTAAGTGCCAATTATGAGGTTTTCTTGGAGTGGCTAGCTACTTTCAAAATTAGATTCCCGGCTTCTCCCTTACGACTCAACCTCTGTATGCTTTACTAAAACAAATGACATACCTAATCCTATTATATGGATCCAGAAGATATAACTTTTGGGACTTTAAAGTCTAATAAAGCTCCCTCAGACATCCTAATTATCAATTTCCCCTTTTCCTCTTTGTATGTGAAGAAAGGGAATGAATGCCATTGGAATACCCACCCCAAAACATACAGACCATTATTAACCCATAGGGTACTGTAGCCCAAGGATATCCCTCTTGCCTCAGAACCATTCCTACCACTCCCCTTTTAGTTAAGGCTACTGAAGAAATCATGGGATCCCCTTTAACCGTCCTTGTATCTTCACCAACTGTAAAACTGCAAACATTTATACCCCTAGTCCCTATGCCTTTAGGATAGCCCCTGACTTTGGGATGCTAGGAAACATTAATGTTTTCTTACCTCCAGTGTGGAAAAGTTAAAAATGGATCCTTTATCCAAGATTTACTAGATACCATACTTTAGCTGGATGCTCTGGTTATTAAGGTTCCTAGGCATTCCAAATTCAACTCTCTGGAGACCAAAGAAAACCCTAACCCTAACCACTGTTATTTCTACCAAAAACACTGCTTTCAAGGAAATTAATAGCCAAACCTCAGTTGTGGTTGAAAAAGATGTTCTCCCAAATGATAATTTGGAAAAATTGCCGAAAGATACTCAGAAATTGGACGCAGGAAAGAAATACAATATTGACAACCTAGTAAGTGCTCATTCAATAAAAAGGGAGAACTCTGGTTTGGGCCAAGTAGCAATTTGGTACTATGAGAAATTCCAAAATTCTCACTACTTACCACTATACCATTGCCATTAAACCATTAGCCTACTGATACATTAAGAGAATTCATGAACCAATATTGGTATAAAAATATTAATAAGGCCACAAAAATTCCCTACTTCACTTGTCCCACCTGTTTAAATTATAATGCAGGAAATCCTGCTCAAACAAATGGGCTAGATAGTTTCCCTCCATCTCATGGATTATTCATAGGTTTTAGTCATGGCTTATATGCATTTTTCACTGGACTGAAAATTTCCCTTATATACAGGCCACTGCTTCTTCTGTGGCTGAAATTCTGTTAGAAAAGATGAACCCTACTTGGGAAATCCCTTTTAAACTTTATAGTTATCAGGGAATCCATTTTAATAATCATGTGCTTTGACAAGTCTGTGCTGTTGGCTGGTTTTATAACACTTTCATTGTGCTTATCATCCTCAATCCACAGAGTCAAATGTACTATTGATGCTACTAAGACTCCACTGATAAAATCTGTAGAGCTCCTCTAAATACCTTGGCCCAAAGCACTTCCTTTAGTCCTTCTAAATCTCAGAGTCACTCTCTTTGAAACTCAGACTCTCACACTTTGAGATAGTCACAAGATGTCCAATGTACATGGCCCCTGACTTCTCTGACCCACAGTTAATAAAAGGAGATATACTTAAACACTGTAAAGGTCTAATTGCTTCTGTTAAGAATAACCATGCTTTAGCAGGGCAATCTTTTCACAGTGCACTCCTGGGGGAGGACTTTAAGCATAATACCTTGCAATTTGGAGATCTTGTCTATTGAAAAAGACACCTCCAGACAGCCTCCTTTCAACCTCACTAGAAATGCCCTTATCAGGTATTGCTAACTTATCCTTGTACTGTCAAATTCCAAGGAATAGACTCTTGGATTCATGTGGCCCATCTAAAGAAAGCACCAAACCATCTAAAGAAAGACTCGACCTACACACCATCTGGTGACCTGAAAATAAACATTTCCCAGCACTGAAGAAGAAAACATCTGAGGAGACAGCTTTTCCAAGATGTCCAGACCAGACCTTTTCCTCACTGTTTTCTTCTAATATATCTTTTATGGAAAGAAAATGCCCTGGTCCACATTTCCCAAGTCCTTGAGAAAGGGGAAACTTTCCCCCCGATTATGAGCTTTCAGAAAGCCTCATCATGACCTTGTGACAATTTAATTTTTTACTTGTTTTTTCTGAAGGGTTACAAGGCTCAGAATTCACAAAACTCTTTCATATGTACTATTATCTGGCTGGATTTTTATTCAATTTCATGATCTCTGAATTTGCAAACTTATAGGCTATATTATTGGATAACATTTGTCTCCAAAAGCATTTTTTAGATATTAGTTTAATATATCCTTGAAGTTTTGCCATTCTTGTAAAGAGTCCATTAGCTATTGCCTCATGTTTATACCTGCACTCTATCTTTCCGAATGCACTTGGTTAATTCTTTCAGTGTGCTCTTGCAGTATTTATTATTTTAAGTGCCTGCTTTAAACCGGGACTTCCAGAAGGCATACATGACTGTATGTTTGCCTCCATAAGGAGAATTTTTCTCCCCTAAGTTGGAATAAATGTCAATAAATATTTTCAGTTGGCTACTTTCAGATCTATGGTCCCAGTTTAGAACCACCAGACAATTTGGACTTGCTATTTCTTTTGTTCTGTATTGTATTTCTTTTGTTCTTAAGTTTTGTATTTGGTGCCTGTAAAACCTTTGTAAAAATGATGTACCTAATAAGGAGATGATTTTCAATGTTTACAATCTTGACAAATATGGACTATAGAAGAAAAATGCCTGAGAGTTTTCCCTCTTTACCTACCTAGTCACCCAAATGTGACCATAAGTGGTTTCCAACTGCTTATGTATTTGCCCTTTGATGTAGAACATGGCAACCAGGAAAGGTCCTTCCTGGCATTGAAGGACAAAATCACTAGTGTGGTAGAAAAACTGACTTTTGATCAGTGATGCTTCTAGAGAAAGGTCTTGATCAAAGCAGGAAATGTGAAAATTAAAGAGAATCCTCACTAAAGTAGTGTCAGAGGGCTAAAAGTTACCATATCAGTTACATGAAGAACTGTCCATTATACACCCCAACACAAGTGTCAACAGGAAAGAATTATTAATTATAGGCCTCAATAAGAAAATATACACATTGAATCTTCTAGAAGAAATTGACTAACCCTGCAACTCAGCCAATGGCAAACTATCATCACTCTGAATTCTTGCTTTTTAACAATGGACTTTCATTTAAAGCACACTCTCCCAACTTCCTTCTTCCCCATAAAGTAACATTTATTCACTGGGCTTGCTTATGGTTTTACCATAGCTTGCATATTCCAAATTGTAATTCTCTGCTCTTCCTAGGAAGTTTCAGTGACTAGATATATAGCACATCAAAAAATATATAATTTGAAGTGTTTGGAGGACAATTATTTGTATCATTTCTAATAAGGAGGAGAATAATTCAATACATTTATAATTAAACTGAACTTTGTTAGAGTTTCATCTAAATTAATGTAAATATTGTTATTTAAGTCTATTTTTATTGATTTTTTTATATTTATGTCAGAACAAAGAATAATTTAGGTATCAGAGATAACTCATTACCAAAAATTTTACACTTCCGCTATACTGCTTATCACAATTTGTTGCAATTTTTAATTTAGCATCTCCCATTGCTCCAAACCTTAAGCATTTTAAGAACAGAAGCAAAATTCTATTCTATCCTGCATTTTCTTGACCTAGGATAGTACCTTCATACATACAAAGGGATTCCATAAGAGGAGTGAAGTAAGAAATAGCTTGCACAGGAGTGTAGATAGAATCTAGTAACAGCTGGCTCAGTGGCTTGCTCTATTATTTTAGTTAAGTCATTTAACCTCTGTAAGACTTAAATTTTTCATTTATAAAATGAGTAACAATTTTTTTTCAAGGGATCTGAGACCCATAGGTAGAAAGTACGGAGAGGAAAATGTAATCTCATTGTAAGAAAATACTTTCAAATAATTAAAGTTTCCTAAAAGCTCTTGTCTGTTTCCAGAAACAGAGTACCTAATCATCTGACTTGGTCAAACATAAGCTTAATGAGCATTTGGCAGGAGCATTGAGAATTGAAACACTGGAAGAATGGTTAAGGTAAAAGTCCTTTCCAACATGCTGTTTCGTGATGGCCAATGATTCTTCCATGGAATTATTTAAGTACTGCAGGGCTATGTGTACAGCTCAAACACAAACACTTAAGTTGGCCCTACTACCAACATTGCCTCCAAAAGGACAGTCATTTCTTTGTATACTATCTTACTCAAATTCTAGGTGGCAACAGTAACGTTTCTATTTCCTGGGTTTGTTGTAACAGTAATAAATTTCAACAGATGTTTAATAAGAATATTTACAAAAGAAAACAAGATGGTATTATTAAATGTGTTTCAGTGGTGTTCTCTACTGTTCCTTATGTGGCATAAGTCTCATTAAATCAACTGTATAGATTGTCTCTTGCATGTGAGAGATTAATAGTTTGGAAGCCAACAAGTCATCGTCTTTTGAGAGTGATGCATTTCTGAATATGATTGGCTGCAATTGAAGCTAGCTCAGAAAAATAAGGGTATATACATTTTAAAAATTGTTTATTTACAAGTTTTTCATTGATTCCAGAGCATAGACTCTCAGCATTACAAAGCACTGGAGTCAGTATGTGTAGATTTCTCTCTCCACACTCACCACTTCATCTACAAACAAGTAATAGTCTCCATCTCTAGGCATATTGAACTAATAAGGGCTCATTTAATTTGCTGCACTGACACCTTTTATCATAATAATGCTGCATGACAAAGCTACTTAAACTTAGGAGCTTGAAGCTACTAGTATTCATGATTTTTTCTAGTTCATCAGTTTGTGTGGTGGCTAGAACAGATGTGCGTCAGATTGTGAGTGAGCTGGGCTTTGCTCTAGTCTTTGATTTGAGTCTAGGTCTGTTCCATGTGTTTCCCTCATTTTCCTGTAACCAAGGGTTACCTGCCTCATGCCTTCTCTTCATGCATAGCAGAAGCACCCTTAGTGCCTCCTAAGACCTCAACCAAGAACTAGCAGGTTGATTCATCTGCTGACAATACATTGACCTGGGCAGTGTAATATGGCCAACCCTACACCAATGGAGAGGAAAAACATCTAGTTATCCATGATTACATTAATACCAAATGTGACCAGGTAAGTGTTCATACATTCTTGTAGACTGACTATTAAAAATACAAAGGGTGGGGTGCCTGGGTGGCTCAGTTGGTTGAGCGTCCGACTTCGGCTCAGGTCATGATCTCACGGTCTGAGTTCGAGCCCAGCGTCGGGCTCTGTGCTGACAGCTCAGAGCCTGGAGCCTGTTTCGGATTCTGAATCTCCCTCTCTCTCTGCCCCTCCCCCGCTCATGCTCCGTGTCTCTCTCTCTCTCTCTCTCTCTCTCTCTCTGTCAAAAATAAATAAACATTAAAAAAAATTAAAAAAATACAAAGCGTTTCACTTTCTACCAAAGCATAATTCTAGTTGACTATTTTCAGTGAGGTAGGTTGGCTATTTCCCAAGAAGCTTGTTGTTGTTGTTGTTGTCAGAGGAGGTTTTCAGTTGTTACAAATACTTTATTATATTAAATGAACTAGTGGGACCTCATCAAGATAAAAGGCTTTTGCACTGCAAAGGAAACAATCAACAAAACTAAATGGCAACCAACAGAATGGGAAAAGATATTTGCAAATGACATATCTGAAAAAGTGTTAGTATCCGAAATCTATAAAGAACTCACCAAACTCGAAACCCAAAAAACAAATAATCCAGTGAAAAAATGAGAAGAAGACATGAATAGACACTTCTCCAAAGAATACATCCAGATGGCCAATAAACACGTGAAAAGATGCTCAACATAAATTATCATCAGGGAAATACAAATCAAAACCACACTGAGATACCACCTCACACCAGTCAGAGTGGTTAAAATTAACAACTCAGGAAACAACGGATGCTGACAAGGATGTGGAGAAATGGGAACCCTCTTGCACTGTTAGTGGGAATGCAAACTGGTGCAGCCACTCTGGAAAACAATATGGAGGTTCCTCAAAAAACTAAAAATAGAACTACCCGATGGCCCAGCAATAGCACTACTAGGAATTTATCCAAAGGATACAGGAGTGCTGATTCATAGGGGCAATGTTTATAGCAGCACTTTCAACAATAGCCAAATTATGGAAAGAGCCCAAGTGTTCATCAACTGATGGGTGGATAAAGAAGATGTGGTTTATATATACAATGGAATATTGGTTGGCACTAAGAATGAAATCCTGCCATTTGCAGCAATGTGGATGGAACTGGAGAGTATTATGCTAAGTGAAATAAGTCAGTTAGGGAAAGACAGATATCCTATTTTTTCACTCATATGTGGAAATTGAGAAACTTAACAGAAGACCATGGGGAAAAGGAAGGGGAAAACTAGTTATAAACAGAGAGGGAGGGAGGTAAACATAAGAGACACTTAAATACAGAAAACAAACTGAAGGTTGATAGGGGGGGTGGTGGAGGAGAGGGGAAAATGGGTGATGGGCATTGAGGAGGACACTTGCTGCAATGACAACTGGGTGTTGTATGTAAGTGATGAATCACGGGAATCTACCCCCCAAACCAAGAGCACACTGTATATACTGTATGCTAGTGAACTTGATAACGTGATGTTAAAAAATACTTTATTAAATTGAATGACATTTAACCTACTCAATCTTCTTGTAATTAGGCTTAAAGTTCCCCTGAAAAGAAGTATATTTTCCCTTGGATAATGCAGCTCTTTCAAGTAACTGAAATAATTTCCCCACTCTAAATAGCCCCAATGGCTTCAGCCCTCCTCTTCTACCATAAGCCCATTGTCCTAATATCCCTCAGAACAAATGAGTTTGCTAATACATGGACTTCGAATAGTCTTAATAAATCTCATAAATATAGAAACAGACCACGTAATGCCAGAGGCATATACCAATGTGCCAGTTAATGTAGTGTTTTTAAATAGTTATATCAAAGAGATGAAATAGAACATTTAAACATATAAATCATTTAAGTACAGAAGGAAAATAACATAATGAAGATCTGTGAACCTATGATCCAGGCTCTCAACTATTAATATTCTCTTATATTTAATCAGAACTCTATGAAACATGGCTCATTACATATAATAGTTGAAGTCCACTTTGTCACTCTCCCCTTCCCACTGGAGAGGTAGTCACTAGCTTAAACATATCCCAAAAGTTTATCACATTCTAAGTCACAAAGCAAAATTATATATGTATCAAATAATCTCAGACTACATTTTGTGCAATTGTATTAGACATCAATAAAATGTGTAAAAACTTATGTGAAAAGAATGCCTACTCACACATCGACTGCAACGTGCTGTTTCAGCTAAATGAGTTCTCAAATCTACAACTGCACTACTTTTTGACATAGCACGTACTCACGGAGGTGCATTAAAGTTTCCCATTATACATGCTTTTGGATTTATGTGTTTTGGATTCACATTTGTCTTGAATATAGACCAGAAATTATCTTTGATTATTCTTCCGTTACAAAAGGACACTTTCACACCTTATTAATGCTTTTTTGCAATAAAATCTGTTCTGTCTGATATTAATACAGGTATGCCCACTTTAAGGTTGGTTATCTTTTGCTTATTTTTTTTCTAATCATTGTTTGATTTGCCACCTTTCTGTTTTTTTTTTTTAATTTTTTTTTTCAACGTTTATTTATTTTTGGGACAGAGAGAGACAGAGCATGAACGGGGGAGGGGCAGAGAGAGAAGGAGACACAGAATCGGAAACAGGCTCCAGGCTCTGAGCCATCAGCCCAGAGCCTGACACGGGGCTCGAACTCCCGGACTGCGAGATCGTGACCTGGCTAAAGTCGGACGCTTAACCGACTGCGCCACCCAGGCGCCCTTGTTTTCTTATGTATCTTTTAAACCAAAGAAGTTTTTGTCCTTGTTCTTATCTACACATTTGTAAATTAATGCATTAGATTGTGATGCATCTTGCTTATGTCACCCATTCTGCCTGTCTCTAGCCTTGGTTCCATGAGCGTATTTGCTGAGCAGATCTTCCTTTTTTACCTCACTACATTTTTCTAATAAAAATTATCATCATATTAGGGTCTAAGACAAGTTTTACATACATCTGAGGAATAAACTAATTATCATCTTAGATGGCAATATTACATCTACATTTATATTTTTATATTTAAAACATTATGGGAATGTTGAAATATTCTGTTGGCCAAGAGTCACATTTCCCTTCCAATTCTTTTCTTATTTAATCCCCCATCGCTATTGTGAATTTGTTCTTGTCCTGTTTGAATTGTTAAACTCTTCTTTGTGATAAATGGATTTGAGATTAAAGCCTAAACTGGACTCAAAGATTAGAGAAAGCTATGAAAATTACCTACCTGACCAGCAGTGTCCAAAATGTCCAAATAAGCTGGCTCATTGTCAATTCTAACCTGGGTCTTATAAGCATCTTCTGAAAAACACAAGACAGAATTTATACTCAAATATATTAATCTGAAAGGCATGATTTTTAGATTTCATAACCAAGAATTTCTAAATAGGTTAACTAAATAAAAGAATCAGAGATTCTAGTTGAGTACACAAAGTAAGAAGGATAACCCAGGAAAATATAGGAAAGAATTTCCGCTTTAAGATTTATTTCTCCTTCATTAGGACAATATTATGATTTGAGGTACCTTGGTCATATTACCTACAAAACAAATTGTGAAACACATTTATCAGTCTGTTCTTCATCATGCACTGCATATTCGCATCGCAATATCCTATTCAATGTAAGACTGAAAGCTCTTCCTCTAAGATCAGGAACAAGACAAGTATGTCTACTTTAATCACTTCTATTTAACATAGTTCTAAAGTCCTAGCCAGAGCAATGAGGTAAGAAAAATAAATAAAAATCATCCAAACTGGAAGAGAAGCAGTAAAATATTCTATTTACAGATAGCATGATTTTATAAATAGAAAGCTCTGAAGATTCCATGGGGCTAGGGGAAGGGAGGACTTTTGGAACTTCTAATAAATTCGGCAGTTACAGGATACAAAAACACGAAAAGTCAGTTATGTTTCTATACACTGATGATAAACAATCTAAAAAGAAAACAAAATGTTTCCACTTATAATAGCACAAAAAGGAATAAAATACTTAGGAATAAACTCAACCAAGAAGGTAAAGAATTGTACACCAAAAATTGTAAGAAATTTTAATATGTTTGTGTACTTGTTAACTTATACACGCCTATATACTCTGGATTCTAAACACTTATAAATGATTTGTAAATATTTTTTTCCTATTGTGTAGGTTTTAAAAATTTATTAACAATGGCATTTGATGCAAAGTGTCTAATCTTTATGAAGTATAATTTTCTTTATTGTTCATGTTTTTGGTGTTCTAAGTATCTATTCTAAAATTCAAGGTCATGAATATTTAACTCTGTTTTCTTCTAAGTGTTCTATAATTTTAGCTTTTTGCCTATACGTTATTGATCCATTTTCAGTTTGTTGTTGTTGTTTTGTTCAATATGTTTGGTAAGGGTATTCATTCTTCTGCATACAATTCTGATTTTTTGTTGTTGTTGTTTCTGTAAGTTTGGTACTAAGTTCCCTATTTTAATTTCTTATTTGAGTAAACTCAGTTAATATAGCTAAAAGTTTGTCAATTTTGTTCATCTTTTTAAAGAAGTAACAGTATAATTTATTTTCTCCTTTTTTCCCCCGTATTCTCTATTTACCTCTCTTCTAATCTTTAGTATTTCCTTCCTTCTATTTACTTTGGGTTTAATGACTTCCCCACCACCCAATTTCTTTATTTTTTTTTAAATGTTTCTTTCTTTTTTTATTTGAGAGAGAGATAGAGAAACCCAAGCAGGCTCTGTGCTGCCAGCACAGCTGACGCAGGACTCAAACTCACAAACTGTGAGATCAAGACCTGAGGCAAAGTCAGATGTTTAAATGACTGAGCCACCCAGGTGCCCCATCCACCATTTATATTTTAAGTAAAGAGCAAACGGAACCACTACTAACAGCATTTAGGACAGCATTGAATTTTGGCACAATTTCAACAATTATTCATACTGTTGGCTTTGAACCACATGTGATTTTAGGAACCTTCTGGTTTAGAAAATAGTAATGGTCAACCAAGGAGACACTTTTTAAACACACAGTACTGAGAACTTCCCCAAAACCAAGTTTTCGCTAGGTGCTGGAGATGTGAAGATGTACAAACACATGCACACACACGATCCTGGTCTCTACTCTCAAGAACTTAAACAATCACAGTGGAAGACACACATATATGCAATGGGAAGTTAAGATCCAAAAACTTAGAGGCACATAAGCCTACCTCTTCAAGGAAAAGTCATACGTTATGACTGTGCTCCAGAAAGAAAATTGTGGGAAGTATAATCTGCAGGCTGGTCAATCAGGTGTGGTTTCAGCAACTACTGACCATTCTGTGACACCATTCAATATATGAGCAACCACACAGTCTTTCTATTTTCTATTCCAGTGCTCTTTGTATTTTCACTGATCTGCCTTTTACACATGAGAAATCGTGTGGATATTTTTTTTAATGCATAGGGTTGTTTTTCAATTTCATAGGGAAATAAGAATAGCTACTCTGAAAGGATGCTGTGACCTAAGAATCATATGTGAGTCTTTCAGATTTCATGTTTGTTTATTTAAACTCAAAGGCCCCAAAAAGAGCCTGCTGAGGCCAGGAGCATGCTGAGTAATCCAGACAAGAACTGCTCTGTGTGATTATCTGAGCCCTAGATAAACCCAGCACATGAAACATATATCAAATAAAAGCTTCTCTTGGGATCAGAAAACCCCTTCAAAGAGACTTGATGTGAATTGGCTGGAAATTAAGTCAGGCCTTCTATCCAAGATTTCTTTCTCTCTTTTAAGAAGTGTCTATCACAGTACACATTCCAGTGTTGTGAATCTAGGTCACCTCCCTGGCCTCCATAGAAACTAATCCCTTTCATTTCCTTCCAATAAACAATCTTCCCTCCTGTTTCCATCCATCCACTCCCTTTGAGACCTCCCATGTAGAAATGCAGTGACAGAAATTCTCTCTTGAATACATATAAACACCTCCCTGAATTTCAATCATCTGCCTATAGATGCAGCCATGAAGTGAGTTCATTTATCTTCTAAAGCAAGAGGCCAAATGCATATATACAAAGCTTTATCAGGCAGAAATAATAGTAACTGCCTGCTATATTATTTGTACTGAAAAGCACAGTGGAGCCACATTCTTAGAGGTATCTCTAAAATTCCACCTTAAATTCTAAAATTCTACCTTAAAATACCACTTTAAAATTCATTTGAAAACACTGATGATTGATTGGACACCATTGCTTCTCTTAGGATGGGTCTTCTTCACTTTCCTTCTCTAAAATTTTACAGGCAGAAGCCACCAAAGACCTGTATAAAGCCTCACACCCATCACTAAATACTGCTGTTATAATTGGCCAACCACTTAATCTTACTTGTAATATGGAGTTAATAGTACATACTAGTCAATGCACAGGTGTTCTAGAAGGATCAACTAAAGTGGAATATAACAATGGTGCTTTAAAAAGGAAAGAGAGAGGGAGGGAGAGAAAGAGAGCATGAGAGAGAGAAAAAATAGAAAAGAAAGAGGAAGTAAGGAAGAAAAAAAGACCACAATTTAAACCCAAGCCATGTTATATAGTAAGTATATTGCTTTAAGTTTAAATTATATTAAAACTAAATCACTTCTACTTCTGCCATTTCTATTTACCCATGTGGTCATTTTCCCCGCTCCGCTTCCCCGCCCCCCGCCAACCCAACTAATAAATCAGACAATTTGGTAGTATATGTTTACAATAATCTTCCAAAATATAAGGTCTATAATTAAAAAACATTAAGATGTTCTGAATAATCTATACAAAAATTTATTTAATTCTTTTGCAGAATATATTCAAATACCTTTAAGATGTTAGTTGTAAATGCAAAATTTGGATATATTAAAACCACAATATGTAACTGAGAAAATATTAGGTTATTGTTGAATTTTCACTAGAGGACTTTATTTGAGACAGAGAGACAGAGACAGCGTGAGCAGGGGAGAGGGAGAGAGAGAGGCAGAGAAAGAGAGGCAGAGTGAGAGAAAGGGAGGGAATCTTAAGCAGGCTCTATGCTCAGCACAGGACCTGATAGGGGGCTTGATTCCAGGACCCTGGGATCATGACTTGAGATGAAATCAAGAGTTGGATGTTCAACCAACTGAGTCACCCAGGTGCCCCTCACTAGAAGACTTTTTTGAAAATCTTAAGATACTTGAAAAATTCTTACATGGTTTGCCTGAAAACCTGAAATGTGTAATAACTGGCCTTACACTGAAGATATGTTTCTGTAACTCTGAGGTAGTATACATCTCTAAGATATTAATCATTAACCCAATTAAAAAAATACAACATGAAGGTTCAGGTTCAGATAATTTATTAGAACTTTCTCAATTACTTAAGCAAATCATCTTAATTGTGTGTTTATATGGGTATAAAGCAGAAACATCTTAGAACACAGTGTACTAGAAATTTTCTCTTGAGCAGAAAGAGAAACTAAACCAGTACTGATACAAATCTAATATATCAATATATTTATCAATAATGACATCAATATGTGCTTCAGTGTGTAATCTGTGCTACATACTCTGATAGGCACATAATCTACCATGTTGAAAAAGACAGCTGATTTCTATCCACATAGTTTATAATCTTGGGAGAATACATGAAAATAAACAGGTATTTCGACTGTATTGTAATGAGTGTTAAATTAGAAATATTTGAAATGTACTTATTTAGGAAGACAGCAGAAGACACCCAGAGGAGCTCAAGTTGAGCTGAAGTCAATCCTCAAAAGTAACAGATAGAAAACAGAGTTTGGAAGGGGGAGGACTGGTGAGAGGCCAAGAAAGAAAGGGAATTGCATTGATTCTAGCACAGCCCATCCTCTTGAACATAAATATTCAGTGAAATCTAATAAGGGTATATAAGCTTGCTGGATTTGAAAATGGTTTTGAAAACTGGCTGAAGGGGCGCCTGGGTGGCGCAGTCGGTTAAGCGTCTGACTTCAGCCAGGTCAGGATCTCGCGGTCCAGGAGTTCGAGCCCCGCGTTGGGCTCTGGGCTGATGGCTCAGAGCCTGGAGCCTGTTTCCGATTCTGTGTCTCCCTCTCTGTCTGCCCCTCCCCCGTTCATGCTCTGTCTCTCTCTGTCCCAAAAATAAACGTTGAAAAAAAAATTTTTTTAAAAATTAAAAAAATAAAAAGAAAACTGGCTGAACTTAGCTTCAGAGAAGACTAAAAGTTTATGAGAACATACTTCCCCACCATGGAAATAAGAGCTGAAGAAAGGGGTGTCATTAAAAAGTAAATCCTAGAAATACACGGGAATTATAGGGCAGAGTTTAGACTTTTTATCATGCTTTAAAATTGAGGAGTAAGCCAAGTTTATTTAGGTCTGGGAAGAGTAAGGGGTGATGATATCTGAGTTACACAGCAATTGAAATCTTTCCTATAGACAGATTTTAGTGTGGTAGTTCATACCAATCAACATTTCCCTGCTGCTCCCAGGAAAATGCCCAATGTCACTGCTCTGGGAAGTTTAACTCCAAGGGGACAACCATATACATTCTATAGGGTCCTCAGGTAGATTTTCCACAGCAAACATATTGAGGTGGTACAAGCTGTAGTGCTTCCTTTGGAATAACAGACACTACCTGGAGATTTGCACCTGCAGATGGCCATTACTGAGAGAGGCCATTCTAAACAATGGCTTTTCATAGCAAGGATAAGCCAACAGAGAGGTCTTTAAAAAGAGTTAATAGTCATCATTAGTGAGTAGACCTGCAGCAGCTTGGCAAGAGCAGCAAAATCAATGTTCTTTCCCAAAACTGTCATGAACAGAAAATATTTCAGGACACCCACATCCTTTCAATGTTAGAGCCTTCTAACATTTTCTTTTCAGCCAGATAGAGGGGTTCTTGAGAAACCTGATTCCTTGGCTCTCTTCTGCTAAACAGAAATGAGAGGTAACGGGGTTGAGCTACAGGCACTGACACTGAGTGCTTCAAGTCCTTTGTCTCTGCCTCACTTCTTGTTTGGGGGGTGAGGAAAAGAAAAGAGTAGATGTTCTCCTCTCCCTAGTTCCTTCAGAAAGAAATGATGGCATCTTGTTCTACCTTTCTTTCCCCCATTTACCATAATCATGATGAATGACTGCACAATCCTATGGCCATGATCTGTAAAATGGTTGTGTCCCAGAGTATTTTAAGATAGAATGTGTTTAAATACAGATTATCTCTTCACAGAAAAAACTAACTTTTATGGTTAGATCAGTTGTGGGCGTCCCATAGTTCTGCCAGTTCTTCACCTTCCCTCAATGGACACCTCCAGAAGGGTTCCAAGGAGCTTTTGGAGCTCAGATACAATATGAGCCACATCTAGTGGCAGAGTTTTGGTTTAAACCAAGACTGTGGTTTCTGGGAAGATGAAATAGATGTACTTTTCCCTATGCCTCCTGCTACATAAAATAAAACCATGAAAACTGTACATAGAACAAGCTTAAGATGACTCTGAAAGTTGGGGAGGACAAGACAGCCTGGCTAGGAACTCTGAGATCCAAGGAATAGCCGTGTAGTGAGTTCTCTAGGTTTTCTTTTTGCCTCACAAATTTGAAACTGAAGAAGATGGCAGCCTGGAAACACTAATGGGTACAGACAAAACAAAAAAGCCCAGGAGAAACCAAGTGCAGCCTAGCAAGACAGAAAACATTTATACTATAACGGATCTAACAGTGAACCAATTCAGAACACTTCAAAAAATTAAATACTGAGGTTTAAACAAAACATATGCAGGCTTTATATGCTAAAAGCCCTTAACACTGATGAATGAAACTTAAAAATCTAAAGGCAAAAGCATATCATTTTCATGGCTTAGAGGACTCAACATTGTAAAGATGTTGATTCTCCACAAATTGGTGTAAAGACAACACAATGCCTATCAAAATTTTGGAACACTCATATGTATGTGTGGACATGGGCACCATTTTTAAAAGTTTTTTTATGAGAAGAACAGAAAAAACTAGAAAAACTAAAACATTTTTAGAAAGCAAAGTAGGAAAAATCAGGTTTCCTGAATTCATGACTTACTGTATAGCTATAGTAATCAAGACTACATAGTATTGACACATAGCTCAATAAAACGGAACAGAGAACTCAGAAATAAACATTCAAAAGTGTAACTACATTTTGACAAAAGTGCAAAAGTAATTTAGTGAAGAAAAGAGAGCCTTTTCAACAAATGGCATAGGAAAAATTTTACATTGGTAAAAACAAGCAAACCTCTAACTCAGGATCACATTTTATAGAAAAATCAATCTAAAATGGATCATAAGCTTGAACATAAAACTATCAAACTTTTAGAAGACACATAGGAAAAATCTTCAAGATCCAAGGCCAGGAAAAATCTTAGACCTGACACACAAAGTCCATAAAAGGAAAAGTTTATAAATTAGACTTCAAAATTTTAAAACAACTTTTGCTCTATAAAAGACCCCATTAAGAAGATAAAAAGAGAAGCTAGAATAGGAGAAAATATTTGCAAACCTGATATCTGACCAAGGACTACTATTTAGCATATACAAAGAACTCTCAAATCTTAAGAACAATCCATTTAGAAAGTGGAAAAAAAAGACATGAATAGACATTCCATGAAATATGATACACAGATGGCAAATAAGCACATAAAACATGTTCAACATCATTAGCTTTAGCTGGCATCATGGGCATGCCACCTGTTCAGCCACACAGTACTCTACGCTTACAAGAATCCATGCTTTGTTTGATGCTCTACGATCACTGTTTGTAATTCTCAATTTTAGAATAAGAAGTCTGCATTTCTTCCACTGGATCCAGAAAATTAAATAGTTGATCCTGATACAATAATGTGGGGAAAATGACCCCATATTGAAATATGAAATATATTGCTCTAATATTGAAATAAGAATCCAAACCAAAGTGGGTAAATTAGAGAAAGTTTTTAAAAATTTGGAATTCAAATTAGAGGTACTAGGACACAGTGACACTGATGGTGGAAAAGAAAAATGAATACCAAGTGAATGACTTCCAAATGTGAATATAATTGGAAGATAAGACTCCACAGACCAGTGTCTTAGATGTTTCAGGATAGAATCCAATTCATTCTGGTGATACTACCAGAAGATAATGGAAATAGAAGTCCCTTTCCTTTTGTTAAAAAAAGAAAAAATTACTAGCCTTAGGTAAGTGCAAATTAAAATCACAATGAACTATTATTACATATCTATCAGAATGGCTTTGAAAAAAGTGACAACTGGGGTGCCTGGGTGGCTCAGTCGGTTAAGTGTCCTACTTTGGGTCAGGTCATGATCTCATGGTTCCTGGGTTCAAGCCCTGCATCAGGCTCTGTGCTGACAGCTCAGAGCCTGAAGCCTACTTCAGATTCTGTGTCTCCCTCTCTCTCTCTGCCCCTCCCCACTCATCCTCTACCTTTGTCTCTCAAAATTGAATAAATGTTAAAAAAAATTTTTTTAAATGACAACCCTTAATGCTGGTAAGAATGTGGAAACATGATGGGGCCCCTGGGTGGCGCAGTCGGTTAAGCATCCGACTTCAGCCAGGTCACGATCTCGCGGTCCGTGAGTTCGAGCCCCGCGTCAGGCTCTGGGCTGATGGCTCAGAGCCTGGAGCCTGTTTCTGATTCTGTGTCTCCCTCTCTCTCTGCCCCTCCCCCGTTCATGCTCTGTCTCTCTCTGTCCCAAAAATAAATAAACGTTGAAAAAAAAATTAAAAAAAAAAAAAAGAATGTGGAAACATGAAACATGAACGTGGAAACTCATAAAATTTTACAGTGTATATTTTTAAAAGTATAGGGGCGCCTGGGTGGCGCAGTCGGTTAAGCGTCCGACTTCAGCCAGGTCACGATCTCGCGGTCCGTAAGTTCGAGCCCCGCGTCAGGCTCTGAGCCATCAGCCCAGAGCC
>NW_024412397.1:31116010-31139505 GCF_014898765.1 Herpailurus yagouaroundi | reverse complement strand
AAAAAAAAAAAAGAATGTGGAAACATGAAACATGAACGTGGAAACTCATAAAATTTTACAGTGTATATTTTTAAAAGTATAGGGGCGCCTGGGTGGCGCAGTCGGTTAAGCGTCCGACTTCAGCCAGGTCACGATCTCGCGGTCCGTAAGTTCGAGCCCCGCGTCAGGCTCTGGGCTGATGGCTCAGAGCCTGGAGCCTGTTTCCGATTCTGTGTCTTCCTCTCTCTCTCTGCCCCTCCCCTGTTCGTGCTCTGTCTCTCTCTGTCCCAAAAATAAATAAATGTTGAAAAAAAAAAAAAGTATATTACACATGTATTTATTTTCCACATGTAATATGTAAAGCAGCAATTGTAGTCTTGGATTTATTACAGAGAAATGAAGACTTATGTTCACATAAAGAAACACTATTTTTTTCCCCGTTTGTAGTAGCTTTATTCATAATAGCCAAAAATGTGAAACATGTTAAATACCCTTCAATAGTTACACAATCTGTGGTACATCCATATCATAGACTATTATTCAACAATTAAAAAAAGGAATGTAAGGTTGATACATGCAATAGCCTAGATGAATCTCTACCAGAACATGCTAATTGAAACAAGCTAATCCACAAAGTTTCCATATTCTAGGATTCTATTTTTATAATACTCTTGAAGTGACACAATTATAGATATGGATGACAGATTAATGGTTGCCAGGCACTATGGAGGGAGTGGGTGTTGTTTTCAAAGTCTACATAAAGGATCATTGTAGTCATGAAAATGTCCTGTATCTTGAATATATCTGTATCTTGATTGTGATGTTGTACTATGGTTTGAGAAGTGCTACCATTGAGGGGAACTGGGGAAGGGGAGAGGATCTATATCTTACAGTGCCATTTGAATTTATAATTATTTCAGATGAAAAAAATAGACCTATCAATATCTTCTTATGTATAAAGAATTCCAAAACCTCAAAAACTTTTTAGCAAACTAGGCATCAAAGCATATTGCTTTATCTTTAGTAATAAGTGGCTGAACGAAAAGCAAACTTTATGATCACTGGACAAATATTAAAACCATTCACTCTGAGACTGGATACACAATGAGAATAGTGATTATAAATACTTTTATTTACTTTATGCTGGTGGTTCCACCTGTTCAGCTAGACAAAAATATGTAAAAAAAAAAAAAAAAAAAAAGAAACTCAAAAAGGGAAAATGTCACCATTCACAGAAAAATGTCTGTTGGGTATATAGAATATTTCAAAGACTCTACAGATAAATTTGTAGATTGAATCAATCAATTTAGTAAGTTTTCTGGCAACAAGGTCAATACAGGAAAAAAAAGTCATTTTTATACACAATCAGCAAATAGAATAAATGAAATTATTGTATTAACATACTGTCAAAAATATCAAATCTCAAAGAATAAATCTTGCAAAAGTTTTGCAAGACTTCTACTTAGGAAGTTGTAGGACATGAGAAAAATTAAAGATGACATAAGTAGAAGCATAGGTCCTAATTATGTATTGGTAGATTAAATATTTTGATCTGCTTTCCCCTAATTGATCTATAAATACATACCAAACAGACTTAGGTGGTGGGCAAATGTGACTAGATTCACCAACTGATTTGAAGTAAATATGGAAATTAAAATGGACAAAAATATCTGAGAATCTCAAAAAAGAACATAAGCTGTAGATCACAATTTAGTGTTAATCTACAGCAATTAGAACAAGGTGATTTTGGCACATAGAAAAATAAGCCGACAAAATGAAAATGCACACACAAACGAACACTTTAAGGAAACAGAAATGGCATTTCAGAGCAGTAGAAAAGTAGAAAATATTGAAAAGAAAATATTTTCAACAAGTAGCACCATTGAATAGGTATAAATATCGAAGATAATGGAAGCTGATTGCTATCTTACAATATACACAGAAATCAATTCTAGTTGGATTGTAGGTATAAATATGCAAAACAAAACAAAACTTCTAGGAGATAATGTAGGAGAATACCTTCATGGTTTGGAATAGTAAGACCTCTCAAAAACTTATATGAACACTAACTATAAAATAAAAGATTGACAAATTAGAATACATTTGTTAAAACTGAGTAAACTAAAACAGATCAGTTTATCACAGGCTCTATGAAGAGACGGCAAATGTAAGCCCTAGTGTGGAATAAAGTATATGTGTCAACAAAGACGCATATCCAGAATGTATAATGAATTTCTACAAGTCACTCAGAAAGAGGCAATCTTCTCCAATAAAAAGTGGGCAAGATATTGAGGTTCTTTGTTTGAAGTAATAACATTTATTACTATCATTCATTAAGCACTGAAATTGTGCTTGCTTCATAAATATATAAATATTTTACATTCATTATGTCATTTATATCTTGTAATAGCTATGAAGAACTCTTCTCACGTCCAATTACAGATGAGAAGTTAAAGGTCATTAGAAGTTATGTCATTTGCCTATTATCACACAACTTGTAAGAAGCATGCTATTTTAGAAAATTTTTCACTTATCCACTTATAGATACTAGGTACTAGGGATACAAAGTTCAGTAATATATTGTCCTTGTCATTAAATGAGGGCACAACAGAAGTATAACAAAATCCACTTAAAGTTGGAGGTTGGTAAATAGGCCAAGACTTCATAGGACAGCTGACCTTTGGGCTATCTTAAAGTTATCTCACTCAGAAGGGTAAGGAAAGAAAAGAGTATCCTAGGTGGAGAGATTAGTATCAAAATGTATGAAGTCTCTTCCTCTTTCTTGGGGTGAGGGGGCATTGATATTGACACCAGGTATTGAGGAGATAATAGGGTAAAAAAATAGATGCTTCCCAAATTTGCTTAGGACCATGCTAACTTTCCAATTTATAATTTTTAAATTCAACTTAAAATTTTAAAATGTTCCAATTTTAGTAAATGTAAAGTAAACACCATTCAGATGGCTGACAAATTTAAAGCTGTACAAACATATTAATAATCAGTAAAAAAGCAACCATATAATGCCGGGGTACCTAATTGGTTCAGTCTGTTAAGTGCCTGATTCTTGATTTCGGCTCAGTTCATGATCTCACAGTTCATGGGAGTAAGCCCCATGCCAGTCTCTGTGCTGACAGCAAAGAGCCTGCTTGGGACTCTCTCTCTCCCTCTCTCTCTGCCCCTCCCCCACTCACATGCACACTCTCTCAAAATACATACACTTAAAAATCACTACATGATGCAAATGTCAAAATAGAAGAGCAGGTTTTAAAAAACAGACGATACCAAATAGTGAACGTGTGGAGCCAAGGAGAATGATCATCTACTACAGGTGATACATAAACGGAAAATTACTTGGGACTGTCTACCAAAGCTCATCATACCTATAACTTACATGTTACATAGATTGTTGGTCTTCATTCTTCTCTGTACAGATAGTATATCTGTACACTCTTACCACGACCTTATAGTGGGTGGAGTGCACTTACTCACTGGTTTTAGGCTTGATCATGTGACTTACTTTGGCCAATGGAATGCTAATAGATGTGATGTGAGTAGAGGCATGAAAATACACACATGCAGTGGAGCTCATGCTCTTTTGATTCTCCCATCACCATGAGGTTATGCCCTGAGATACCCACTGGTTTAAGAAGATATATACCAATCTGAAGATAAGACATTCCAACTAACAGAGGTGTATGAGGGACAAATACATTTTTTTTTAATCAGATTTGGGGCAGTTTGTTATAAGCAATTTCATTCATCAGGAATATATGCACATGTGCAATTACACAAGTGCACAAAAGCCATGAATGAGTATGTTGACATCAGTATTATTCATACTATCTCTAAACTGCACAAAACCCAGACTTCATCAGTAGTATAATATACAAATAAATTCTAGTTTACTCATATAGCGGATTCTTTTTGTTTGAAATGTAGATAGCCACAGCATACAACATGCCTGAATCTAATAATCCGTTTTGAAAAAGCTAGACATGTTTCCATTTATATAAAATAGAAAACTAAACATCTAAACTAAGATATATTTATTGGAAAATAATTTCTTATCCAGAGTGAATATTATTGGGATATTTACTTTGTAAAATTTCAATACTTCATATGTTTTCCTGTAAATGTATTATATTTTTAAAAGTGTTTTTAAAAGGTAATGTTTTGAGCTCAAGCGTAAAATGGGATAAAATATCCCATTCCTATTCTCTAATTGTTCATATTGTTTAAGGTAATATAAGTAGAGAGTTAGGGGTCCCTGGGAAAAGATAAGGGGTAGCTTTCTTAACATATAAGTCACTTTAGGCCCCAGGCTCTCTTGTGGTATATGCCTGACCAGTACCAGTTGTCCAAAGCACATTTCTGGCAGAACTCCCTGGAATATAAAAAAGAATAGAATCCAGTAGATAATGATTTTAAGAGAACAAAAGAATGGAAGAACAAAAAGCCACAATCAGGCCAGGAGATTAGCCTAATCATATCAGCAACAGTAATAGTGGTCAAATTCCCAGTGCTGGTTCCAAAGTAAAGACTGACCAGGCACACATTCTTAAGTTATCTTTGTAGGTTTTAAACCCCTTTGAACACTCAAATACCAGATTAACTGAAGACAGAATTGAACCCTGCTGGTTCCTCACGACTTTGACCTGGATTCTATCACCTAAGAGGACTTTCGCCCCAAGTCCATGCTAAATTCCCCATCACACAAACCCCCTCATGAATATGTATGCACCTTTAGCTTACAACTGCCCCAGTTTTGTTGCTCATGGCAGACACTGCTTTGGGAAATATACCCTGTGTTCTCTTTTACTTGTTGTAATTAAAACCTTTTATTTTTCTCTCCTTTGGCTTGGTTGTCTTTTGGCTTGACACCCACCAAGAAGGGGACCCAATTTTGGATAACAGCAACACAACATTTGTACAAAATTAAATGATGACTTATTGTTTGGTAATGATTCTTTTTCCTTTAATCTGTATCAATTTTATCTCATGTATTAAAATGATAATTTCTAAGATATTTAATATTCATATGAAATAATTTCTGACAATGCTGGTGAATACAGATTATAGAGATGGAAAACAGAATGACGCTCAAGGACCTTTCTGTCCAAGATATCTTTCTCACTGGCCTGGCATGATGCCCCAAATTCCACCCCTTCTGCTTCATTCTCTCTAGTTAAGATAAGCCATTTTATTTCCAGGAACTCTCTATTAAAATGCAATAAAACTACAGGAGAGGTAAAATATTAAGCTATTATCAAGCACAAACACCTTACTCTGAGATTACTTTTGCACAAAATTAGCTGTCATGAGAGAAAGCAGAAAAGCAGGGCCCGGGGGGCTGATCAGCCCAGATGATAAAGGGGAACTATGGGGAGGGAAACCTGCTAACAGCTGTGGGCAGAAACTGGGAGGGGAGGGTGAACAAAGGACTTGCAGGAGGCCTGTGGGCACCTGAGGACCAGAAATGACCCCAGGTTGGGGGCAGGAGCCTACTGAAGATAAACGGGCATATCAGAGGAAACTGTTCCTTCTCCCTCCTTCTTAAAACCGATGACATGATGAAGTTGTTTTGTGCCAGAAGCTTGCTAAGCATGGTGTTTTAACAACTGAACCCTAGATATATACTAAATACAAACCTGATCTGGAGGGAGAGGATATTCAAAATTCTAGTCTTGCCTCTTGTGAAGTTGGATAATCTTTACTCTGTCTGCCTCTCTAGGAATGAGAGCTGCATAAAGGAAGCTTCTATTACGCTTGGAGGATTAAAAGGGGTATTTTGAGGACAATGGGCTAGAACAGTACTTCACAAACTCTTCTGTACAGACAAGTCTCCCTGGGATCTAGCTGAAGGTCACATTCTTGATTCAGTAGGTCTGGGGCTGAGATTCTGTATTTCAAGTAAACAACCATGCCCTATCATGCGACTGGTCCCAGACCAAAGCAGTGCTGTCCAACAGAAATATGAGCTACCTTCACAGTTTAAATTTTCTGGTAGCATGAGGAAACAAATGGAGAAACTGAATTTTTAAAATATTTATTGGGGGGGGGGGGTTGTGGGCAGAGAAAGAGTGAGTGAGAGAATCTCAAGCAGGCTCTGGGCTGACAGCACGGGGCAGAATCTCAGGTACCTCAGGATCATGACCTGAGACAAAATCAAGAGTTGGATGCTCAACTGACTGAGCCACCCAGGAGTCCCTGGATAAAATGAATTTTAATATGTTTAACTAAATTTATCTAAGATATTTAACTGTGTAAGAAATATAGGAAAATGTGAGTGATCAGAGATTCTTTTCCTTGTAATAAGTTTTTGAAAGCCACTATGTATTTTACACAATAAGATACAGTAGAATTCAGTTTGGGTCAGTTGCATGTCAAGTGCAATACAGTCCCATTAACTCATAGCTACTGTACTGATTATGGCAAATCTAGAGAACGGATCAACTGTTGCAAAACCAGGTATCTCTGTAAACTCAAAATACAAATATGGAATATTCTGTCAGTCATTGGTAGCCTTTTCATTATAGAAGAACAGGTGTGAATTTAAAATGCAAGGGCCTGTATGTTAACTAAAATGTAGTCAAAAATAAAATACAAGTGAATGATGTTCCTAATTATGTTGCAAACTCCTACCCTTTATGTGATATTTTATAATTTCCTCTACTAGAGTTCTCCAGAGGAACACCGTATGTAATATCTTTAAATAACATTCTGTTTACATCTTTAAGTTACAATCTTAATATGTGAGTAATTTTAAAGAATTGGTCCATGCAATTATAGAGACTGAGAAGTCCCAAGATCTGCAGTTGGCAAGCTGGAGACTAATAGTAAGTTGTAGTCCAAAGTAGTTGGAGTTGTAGTTCAAAGGCTGGAGAAACAGGACAGCTCACAGTGTAAGCTATAGTCCAAGGGTAGGAAAGAATGTTTCTCCAGCTCAGTCCATCAGATAGGCAAAATTCCCTAGGCAGTCTTTGTGTTCTAGCCACAGATTTAACTGATTGGATGAAGCCCACCTATGTTGGGAAGGGCAGTCTGCTTTATTCAGTCTATGACTTTAGATACTAATCTCATCCAGAAACACCCTTATAGACACACCCAGAACATTTAACCCAATGTCTGGGCACCTGATGGCCCAGTCACGCTGACACAAAATTAACCATCACATTTCCCTTTGAAGCCTTCCTGTACTTGCCCAATGAGAAACTTTATACTCCATTCCCATAATACCTTGCGAATAGCTCTTTTAAAGGATGTTAACCATTCTGTTCTTAATAGCTTTCTTAATCTTAGCTATTTGAAAACATTGAACATGGCTTATTCATCTTTGTATACATGTTTTCTATCACTGAGTCAGGCACACAAGTGATCAATAAACTCAGTTTACCGTTTGTGTCTAGCACTCTGCTCAATTCTTCACATGTATAGCTTAACTTGTATATCACACTGCATATATAGCAACGTGCCCACTTTAAGTATGGAAAAAAAAAAAGAGCAGAGGTATTCAAATTTGTAAAGTTCACAAAGTGGGAGGTGGTTGGAAACTAAACTTGGATGATTAAACACCAGAAGCTGTTTTTATTTTGCTACATTGGTTGTTTGTCAAAGATTAATCAAATGTGTAATGAATTTGATGTTTAAGTGCTGTTTCTTAAATTGAGTGAACACACAACTTCTAAAACTGGACCAATCTTAATACTCAAAAATGTAGTACTGAATCTTTCATGAAACTACATTTAGTATAAGTCCAAACAAAAACAAAAACAAAAACACACACACACAAAAACAAAAAACAACCCAAACCCACAAAAACCAGTATAGCAGACAATTGATAAATTTGTTGTCACCCTGCATCTTTTAGGACCTACATTCCATGATTGAAATAGAAGCAGCAATCCATTTTCCCAGCTACCTTTGCAACAAGGCTACAGACATGTGACCTATGTTCTGCCAAGCAGATGTGTCCAATCAAACCCTTGATTCAAATATGAGCCATATGAGGATGCCTAAGCCATGCATATCTGAATTTCTAGGAGCACTATAAAGGATACCAACCACCACCCCCAGGCACAGAGGGAAGCAATGGTAGTATCACTACTTAATTGGGGCAAGCACAGTATAATTTAGATCTCATTCAGAACGCATATCCTTGGAATTCACTTCTGTGTCCCCTGGCAGTTATATGAATGATGTATGCCTAAGTTCTTTCCAGTTGGGGGCACCTTCAAATCATTCTAGATAAGGGACTACCCACACCTCTTACAAGAAGCCTTGAGCTTGGCCACCCACCAGTCTGCCTCTTCTAGTGAGATGACCTAGCACTGATCCCACCTCCTTCTTTTAGGATTCTACACCAGGCAAGATTTCGTTTTCTCATCTTGTCCACAGCAGCATTTCTCATTTAGAGTCTGTGTGTCACCTTCAAACATCTGGTCTCCTTTTACCTTTCCACCACTCAGTGGGAGCAACCTGGGGTTTCAGAGCTATGTATTAGAGCAGAAGACAAGGGCACACAGCTGCTGATTTTTATAGTACATAATTTACATTTCACTTTCTCCCTCCTTCCTCAGGCACCAAATGTGGAAGGTATATGCCAATTTTGGAGGCTACATGACTGGCACCTGTCTCTACACATTCAGCTGCTTACAGATGTGTGTCTCTTTTCCCATATCCTCTCTTCCTTTCCCTCTTACCTCCCCTGTTGAATTTTGGAAGAACAATGTTTAAGAAGTAAATGGATCCGGAGTTATTTCCTGTCTAACAGTTCACTTCATTCTGCACGTTTATGCCAGACCCAGCTGGTGATGATAATTTTGTAAACCATATGTATGATCATGGATTTCATTTACTCACTCAAAAAATATTTTGACCACTTTATACATATTTTGTTTTGGGGCATCATGTTAACAAAACAGATATCCTCATCGCCCTCACATGTTCTTTAACCTAAAGGTAGAAAACCTAAAGTAACACACAGTGATACTCAAGTATAGTTTTTATTAAGTCAAAGTGTTCCCACCAAGTCTTGTAAAATAGCCAATGATTTTGAGGGGTTCAGGGCACCCCCTGCCCCCAAGGATGTGCCACTTTGGCATGTGGATTATTTTGAGCTGAAGGCTCAAAATAATTTTCCAAACTGACTTACACTCACTGATATGCATCCTGTGTTCTCAAAACACTGGGCTATTTTTTGTTAACAAATGCCTTCTTCTACATCTCTATTATGCAAAATGCTGCTCATGCTTTAAGGCCCAGCCCAAATATTTTATACTTTGTAAGGGTTTGCCTTGCCTGTCCTTTTCTGAATAATTAAGGTATCTCATTTCAGCTGCTCGAAACCAATTTAGCACGCTTCTATGAGAACACTTAACTTCTGTTTCTGCTATGAACAGTAACATTCTTCACTACTGAACAACAGGCACTGAACAATACCTCTTCACTACTTCGATCAGTTCATATAAATCTTAAATTCAAAATGCAGGATCACATTTTCTTAAAAAAATACCACAGCTTATATATGGTATAGTTCCAGATGGTCCTGTTCCCTTAAACTCCAATGTGAAAGAAACCACCTGGAGTTATGAAAAACAAAGGCCCGGATGTGAGGAAAAGTGAGGACAGGTAATATATTTAGGTGCACATGTGCATGTCTTACTCACTTGAAGCTAGAGGAAGTGTTGGGATAAATAGGGCAGAAGAGGAGGTTTCTATTGGAGAGATAAAGTCAGGCAGTCTAACTTGGCAAATTAAGTGTGTGTTTCAAAACCAGAGATGGCCCAGATAATTATGAAGTGATTTAGGAGAAGAAATTGGATGAGAAGCTGTACTTGGCCCATGGGGACACTGGGGATTTTATCAGGAGACTTGAAGGTTTTAATTTTACTTCCTCCAAACTTTAGAGAAGATTTGCAAAAGATACAAAAGACAATAGATCCGGAAAGATGACAAAAGGAGTGTATACTGCTGATTGATGAATGGCAAAAACACCAGAATTCCTCCCCCCCCCCCCCCGCCCCCAGGAGAATCGTACTGAGAATCAAAAGATAAAACTAACATTTGTAAAGAGAATGATATCCTAAGATTGTGATTAGATTTTAAAGGAGTATGTAGCTACTCCAATGGAGTGCAAATCTGTTTTAGATTAATGGCATTTTAGGCTTCTACAAAACATACGAATGGCATTTTGAACCATTGCTGTGCAGGGAAATGGGATTCAGATAGGTGTTGGACTTGTGATCTCAGTTGATAAAATGGAGAAGCATAGACTGGGACCAAATATGATTGAAGGGATTAGTAAATGTTCAAATTACTCTATCCACAATGATAAATGGTAAACTGTTTCAGTATGTATGAAGTTTTCTAGTAGTTTGCTCTATACCCTGTCATTTGCAGCAATGTGTTTTCCATTTGTTTTTTAATAGTTGTGATGAAGGTACAAAATGATACATATTCACATGGAGAGATGCTGAAAAACAGAGCAAATAGTTTAAATTATAGAATTGACATGCAAAAGGCACTTAACAGGGTTGAAAAATGGACTGTTTATAATAGCACGACATTCACTGGGGATTGATAGAATTTTCTGAGAGTATTTCCTACTTCTCTTAATGTTTATGCACAGCATAGAATTTGAACTCAGTATTATCAACTATCTGAAATTTTTTCTATTGATAAGGATCCTGTCATGAGTCAAGGAAGTAAGGTATCTGCAAAAACTGGACAAAGTCTCTTGGGTTGTAGCAGGTTGGGAATGGAAAGGTGCAAAAATCTCCATTTATTTAAGACAAGGAGTTAAGGACCCATCATATTCTCTACTGGTCAGGCCACAAGTCAACTATTTTATTCATTGCAGCAGAATGTCATTCGGAGTGGGGTATTGATAGACTGATGTACACGGGGAGGGCTGGGAGGAGTATCTGAATTTGAGATCTTGCTATGGACGAGATTAAGGAATAGAGGATGTTCAGCCTGGAGAGGATAAAGATCATTCACTAGATGTTTAATATCTTCAGATATTTTAAGTGCTTTCCCATGGACAAGAATTAGACATTTTTATGTGTGGGGCTATAAGGGAGGGGAAGGAAGACAAAGTGGTTCAAGGACAGGGAAAGATATATTAGCTCAATATGGGAGGGGGAAGATACAGGTAAGAAGAGTAATTGTCAAAAAATAGGATGGATTTTCTTGAAAGAAAAGGAGTACAGGCAGACATGGATTGTAGTTAAAAGAGATGCTGTAAATCGAGTTCAAACAAGAGATCCAGTCTCTCTGCCCAGTTTATGATTTACTCCATCTTCTTGAGAAGGAACCACAGAAACAGATGAGCAAAATGGCCATAAGGATATTTGGGAATAGAAATTGAATGAGCAATAGTATTTACCTCATAGGGCATTTGGGGTTTTATTTGGAGGCTTAAACATTTTCATGTCTTTTAAACTTTCTCTTTATGTTACATGTCTTCTTACTGCATTTTCTTTTATCCTTTTAGCAAAGAGCCATTCTTCAGTTACCATAGGATTGAATTTTTAAAAGATTTTTTAAATATTTTATTTTTGAGAGAGAGAGAGAGAGAGACAGAGAGAGAGAAGGAGGAGGAGGAGGAGGAGGAGGAGAGTGAGAGGGAGACACAGAATCTGAAGCAGGCTGTCAGCACAGAGCCAGATGTGGGGCTCAAACTCACAAGCCTTGAGATCATGACCTGAGCTGAAGTCGGATGCTTAACCAACTGAGCCACCCAGGCGCCCCTAGGATTGAATTATTTTTAATCCTATTTTAGGTCTGGCAAAATTAAGATAACTATCAATCTCTTCTATCTCTGTTGCTGTTAGGGCATGTGCACACATATCAGGACTGAAATTTCAGAGTGTCAGTAGGCACAAACAATTCATATCAAAGGTAATTTTTAGACAAACCCAAATGTTACTGACCCAGTATTGCCCTCTTCCTGAAGATGGACCTCAAGGTACTGATAAGAGAAGGAACTGGCTTCACTTTCCAGCTGAGCCCTTGTAGGGACTAGAACATCACTGAATCACTGGAGGAGGGAATATTCTGAATCACTTTATTTGGGGTAGAAATCATGATCCATTATAATATCTACGGTATGCAGAATAATGCCCCCCCCCCACCTCCATCCAGCTGCATACGTCTTGATCCTCAGAACCTATAAGCACATTATATGGCAAGAGGACAATAAGGTTGCAAATAGATTTAACAACCTGACCTCAAGATAGATGCATTATCCTGGATTATCCAGATGTGCCAAATGTAACCACAAGAGCCTTTAAAGAAAAAGAGGCCAGAGGGGAGAATCAGAGAAAGACAGGACTAAGGAAGCAGGGCTAGAGAAATGCCATGTTGGCGGCTTTGAGGGTGGAGAGCTACAAGCCAACCAACATTGTCAGTCTTCAGGAGCTAAAAAGGCAAGGGAACATTCTTTCCTAGAGACTTCAAAAAGAAACGCAGCAGTGCTAATTACCTGGATCTGAGCCCAGTGAAACGTGTATCAAGACTCTGACCTCCAGAAACTTACAAGTTCGTGTTGTTTTAATTTACGTTGTTTAACATAGTGGTTTATAATTTGTTATTGGCAAAAATAGAAAACTGGAACATCCAATCATAACTGTTATTCAAGAAACAAAGGAACATATCTAAACAAGCAAACAACTAGAATTTCACCTGAATGCAGTTTTAAATTTGCCAATGCTAGATTCCCCTCATTTGCACAAATGTAATTTATCTTTGAGTGAAAACACTAGGACCTCAGAATAGTTTAAGAGTAATAGAGCTGAGGGGTGGGGGAGGGGGAAATGAGTGATGGGCACTGAGAAGGGCACTTGGGATGAGCACTGGGTGTCGTACGTAAGCGATGAATCCTAGGAATCTACCCCCAAGACGGAGAGCACACTGTATACACCATATGTTAACTAACTTGACAATAAATTATATAATAAAAAGTTAAAAAATTAAAACATACAAACAGAAAGAATAATAGAGCTGATTTCTTTTATCCCTTCAGAAGGAAGCCTCTTGATATGTTAAGGATGAGCCTCAGTTTTCCCCTTGCAAAAATTCACTAAATCAAAATAAATTTCTTCCATGCTACTCACACCTATTTCAACTTCCACTTGGTTGGTGCTGATGCCAACATCTTGAATAATTTGAAAGGAAGCTACAATTCTTTGAGGGCTTATTCTGCTTAGCCAGCTAATAAATTAAAGTCCTGAGAATAACACCTTTGTCTTATCGATCCTAGAACTCTAATTCCCTCCACTTTATCATTTTCAATTTTTTTCTCCTCCGCGATATATGCAAAGACACATTTTGATGTTGTTCCCATGGACTTAAACACAATTTTAAAGAACGTTCATTATGGTCTAGAATAGAGTGTCTCACCCTCCACTTTGAAAAATCTCTCATACCCACGCCACCTTCCCAAATACTCAGCATGCTCCTTCTGTAGCAACCGATTTTCTTTCTCTGATGCTTCTGTGTCCCATTCAGCACATTAGGAGAAGGATCTGGTGGTAGGATAGATATTGTTCCCCCTCCCAACTCCACCAAAGTACCTCTTTCAACTGCCAGGATCAGTACAGAGGTCCTGTATTCATTAGTAGTCATGACTATTTTGCTTAGTCTTGAGAACTTTTCTGCTTAAAACCCTGTGCATTTATGAAAAGAACTTTCATTTCATGCTAGTATTTATAAGCATACCTTTGAGGTTGGAAAGCTCTGAAGAACAGGGTCTCTATATAATAAGAGACCCAGTTACTAAAACTTCCCCATCCCTGTTTCCTAGGCCTGGCTCAACATGACTATCACAGGGAGGCACACTCTAGCAGGTCAGTTTTTCGTGCCCTGCTTAAAGTTCAGCTCATTCAGAACCGTGGTTAGAGTTGTTTTATGGAGATGTGACCTCCAATATTTGTTGTACATTATGTTATTTCCAGTATCTCAAGGGGTGCTATAAACATTTAAGACTATTCAAAAGCTTTTTGTTTTTATTGCTAGCATGAGCCATGTAGCAGGACTTCCCAATAAGCAGATTTAAATCCACTGGGAGACCTCAAATGCCTCCTATGTGCCCTGAGTTTTCTGGGAAGTACAATTAGTCAATTGTGCTGACTCTGGGATTTGCTCTTACACTGATCTTCCCTCTGGAATGCCCTTGGATCACCTCTGCTTCACAACCCAACCTCCCAGACTCCAGCTAAGTACTTCCTCTTTCATGATGCCATTCACTAGATCGAAGTAATAATTGCCTTTTGCTAACTCTCACTCACTGATTGTCCTTTGTTGTAAAGTTTTTCACATTGCACCTTCTTTTGTAATTATTCATATTGTCTATCGTCTCCCTGTTAGACCATTAGATCTGCAGGCTTGTTGACTGTCTTCACGTTTGCCTGTCTTCACAGCATGGATCATACTAACTGGGCGACAGAATGGCAATCCAACTACCAAGAGAGGGGTCAGGCAGAGAAAAGACATTGTACTAGAATCTAGAAAAATGTTCATGTGTATGTTAGCTCTAAGATTCCATAACTGTGTGCCTTTAAACAAATCACTGCAGTCCTCTTGAGACTTAGTTTCCTTATATAGCAATTTCTGCTATAACATTTTTAAGGGTTTAAATATAATTTATTGTCAAGTTAGCTAACATACAGTGTATATACAGTGTGCTCTTGGCTTCGGGAGTAGATTCCCATGATTCATCACTAACATAAAAACACCCAGTGCTCATCCCAACAAGTGCCCTCCTCAATGCCAATCACCCGTTTTTATAAATGCAAAATTGTTTCAAAGCAATTGACACATTAGGAGACAATGAGTTTCTTCTTTTTAAGCAAAATTTCGTCCTTGAGAAACAGTAGGTGAAAGAACTTGACCCACATGAACTGAGCAGAGTAAAAATACAACACACACTCACACAGGTGAGTGCACGTGCATGAACTCACATACACATACACCTCTCAATGATCTAGCTACAACCTCAGTTCACCATGTATTATGAGCTCACCCACCTGAACTGGGTTAATACTACTTTCTGTCCAATTTCTGACCACTTTTCTTTTATAACTTCACAGTGACTTATAAGCTACAATTCTTCTAATACCCACTTCCACCAGGAACCTTGGATCTTTTTCAAATAAAAGATAATTAACATAGTATGTCTGTTTTAACTACTTAACACATGTGAAACTCTTACTAGTTTCCTAGCTTTTAAAATTTTAATAGGTCATTGATGAATTTAGAGTATTGAGCCCCTGTTTTTCCTATAAGCCCATTTTTTTTCCAGTTAGTGTAATTTTACATAGCACAGTGCTCCTTAGGAATTCATACAAAGAACTGACTGTATATAAAATAGAAAGGGAAATTTATGTAACCTCCCTACCTTATACTTTTTAATGTAATAAGCTTATGTGTGATATGAAAGTTCTTTAAAATGTTAACATTACAAGTCTTTGCTAATACATCCACTCCCTCTCCCAGCCTTGCCAGTATTTGCAACTGCTTTTATATGTGGTGGACCCTGTAAGGTGCTTGCTCTCACCCTCTTCCTCCTATTCCTGTATCCATTCTCTATTGCTACTAAACAAGTTACAACAAACTTACCAGCTTCAAACAATGTAGTTATGAAAAGAGCTGCATTCCTTCAATATTTTTATGTTGAAGTCCTAACCCTGCATGTGACTATATTTGGAGACAAAGCCTTTAAATTAAGCTTAAACGAGATTATAAGGGTTAGGGCTTACTCAGATAGGACTGGTGTTCTTTAAGAAGAAGAAGAGACACCAGGGGCACCTGGTTGGCTCAGTCGGTTAAGCGTGTGACTTGGGCTCAGGTCATGATTTCGCAGTTCATCAGTTTAAACCCTGTGTTGGGTTCTGGACTGACAGCTCAGAGCCTGGAACCTGCTTCAGATTCTGTGTCTCCCTCTCTTTCTGCTTCTCCCCTACTCACGTTCTGTCTCAAAAATGATAAACATTAAAAAAGAGACACCAGGGGCTCCTGGGTGGCTCAGTAGGTTAAGCGTCTGACTTTGGCTCACGTCATAATCTCACAGTTTGTGAATCCAACCCCCACATTGGGCTCTGCGCTAATAGTATGAGCCTGCTTGGGATTCTCTCTCTCCCTTTCTTTCTCTGCTCCTCCTCCACTCATGCTCTCTCGCTCTCTCAAAAATAAACTTAAAAAATTAAAAGAAAGAAGACACCAGAGCTCTCTTTCTGCACACACACACACACACACATACACACACACACACACACACACACACACACACACACACACACACAGAGGAAAGGCCTCTGAAGACACAATGAGAAGGCAGCCATCAGCAGGCCAGGAAAAGTGGCCTCACCAAAAGTGAACCTTGCTGCCACCTTGATATTAGAATTCAGACCTTCAATTCTTAGAAATAAGGTCTGTTTTTTAAGACACCTCAACTGTGGTATTTGGTTATGGTAGCAAGCAGACTAATACAAATGTCCATTTGTTAAACCCTAGTTCCTTTTGGCCAGAAGTCTGCATATAGCACACTTGCTCTTTTCGCAGTCTCACAAAGCTAGAAACCAGGGATGAGCAGAGTTAGGTTATAATCCATAACTCTGGATCCTCTTACAAGGTCCTTAAATCACTAGAATTCAGTTCCTTGCAGTTATTGGACTGAGATCCTGGCTTTCTTATTGGCTGCTGACCAGAGGTCATTCTCAGCTCTCAGAAGCCACCTGCCCTCTTCCTCCAGTCTAGCTATGTGGTCATCTCAACACAGTGCCTTTTTCAACGCCAACAAGAGAAATTCTGACTTCCTAGTCTCTCCCCTCTAGACTCTAAGGGTTTATCCTATAATCTCCCTGTTGGTTGACAGACTTTATCATAAATGGGAGTTAAACACAACTGATTAGGAAACTTAAGACATTCAACATTCGAGAGATACCTTCACATTTGTCAAATCATGTAACATTTCATGGGAATAACATCCCATCATCTTTGCCATAATCTAGTCGTTAGAAGTTACAGGTCCCTCCACACTCAAGTTGAGGGGATTACATGAAGACATCAGTCATTGAGATGATCTTATAATATAGTCAGGAAAATTCCAGTTCTGTTCAGATTAGCAGCATTCTAATACTTACTAGCCCCTAATACTATACTGTCTTGCAGGTAGGGGGCAACAATAGGACTGTCTTAGGTCAATTTCCCAGAGGAGGCTTTCAGGAAGGCATTTTCAAAGGGGAAGAATGGTCTTGCATCCGTTTTGTCCTTTGCTGTAGGCTTTTTCTGTCTTAAATGTACATTTAATGTCTAGACTTTCTGGAGCTACCTTTTGTTCATAAGGATTATAACAAACCAGAAGGTGGAATAGAAATTCATAATAATATTGGGCCCAGAGTCCCCATTTCTGGATTCCATGCCTCCTTCCATTCCATTACCTCCTTTTAATAGGTAAGCGACAAACCATGGGAATCTACCCCCAAAACCAAGAGCATGCTTTACACACTGCACGTTAGCCAATTTGACAATAACTTATATTAAAAAAAATATGAGAATAAGTCCTTTTCTGATTAAACCCTTTAAGTCTCTATTATCATAGCTAAATAAAATTGGTAACACAGTCAAGAGCAGCATCCCCCCGTGGCAGCCCTCAGAAATGGTATCATTGGCATCCCTTCTTCCCAATGCAGTTCACTTCAAATAGTACACAGAATAGAAGTTCCCTGGTGTACTTCCTAAGTCTTTACAGAAATAAAAATCTGACACTTTTAACCAAATATAGGATAGTCTTTCTATGGGAGGGAGGAAGCACAATGTAGGGTAGGTAAGTATGGAAAATGAAACAGGGATAATCATGTAGAAATACTGAATCATTTTGTTGACAGTCTTCAATGCTTTACAGCCAATGCCTGAGATAATTCTATCTCATTTTATTCAATCTGGTTTCAAAGCCTGCTGTGATGAACTCTTGATAATCAAAGGCCAAGAATTTGATTTTACAAAGAGGATTATTTGCAAGTTGGTTATTCTGAAGTTGATTTACAAAAATGGAGTGTAAATTGGCTAATTAAGTATCATTGCTTTGTATTTCTATATACAGAAGCAATTGTTTACAACAATATTTTAAATAACCACACTAAATGTTTTTGTCAACTGAGATTAGAAGACCACGTTTTGAAGCTAGGAGATCACATGCCTGAAAGGATAGTGAGAAAACAAGGTAACAAACACACATCTATTTTCCCATTATGGGTGCTTCATGGTGTTAATCTCAAGTCCCACATTGGCAGGGATGGCATTGCCCAACTCTGTGGCAGTGATGTACAACAAATCATGTTATGCTTCTCAAGAAGTCAAAGTTGGATTCTGGGAAGATGATGGTAACATAAATTTTGAATCTTCCTCATCCCTGACCCCTACTAAAATAATCCCCCAAGGCAAAACCATAACTTAAATGACAAAGTATCCCTAAAGAACTGCAAGTGATAGTTAAGGCTGACGTCCGGGCAGAAGAAAAGTGAATCAATCACCATGAGGTCTGATGCATCTGAGAAGTTCAGTAATGCTAACTGGTACACACTCAAAAGGTCAGACAGCCAACTAGAGTACAATAGCTCCAAGTGAGATGTATTTGCACACTTCAGTAGCCAAAGAAGACAAGGGATGCTCAAGAAGTGTGAACGTGGAGTAGACTATTCTGCAGATACTTCCAAACTAAGCAGCTGTCTTCCAGGAACAAGCTCTATACTAGGAAAATATTTGGGGTGGTGTGTGTGTGGGGGGGTGGGGAATATTAAGCATGACAGGCTTAATAGAGACAAAGGAAAAAGATGCTTTAGATAAAAGTAGGGGAAGAGAACAAAGAGAGAAGCAACCAGAATATAAGCCTCAAAAAGAAAAATTGTGCTTTGTAGCTGTAAAATTAGAAGAAACTACCATAAATGGTGCTTCTAAGTTCAGGAAAATGAAATGTAAAAATGCCTAGCAATATTGAAGTCAATTTCCATAAAACATTCTGTAGACAAGAAAAGCAGGCTATAAAGAAAGCCCACCAACATTTGGAAAGGTTACTAAGCATTTGAGTTAAAAATTTAATAAAATACAAAATATCTAATAAATCAGAATAGGAAAACTTAAAAAGTAACATGATAGCAAGTAACAACTGTCAGAAATAAAGGCTAAGGGGGAAAGAACACAGAAGTAAATAAATCAGTGTAACACCTCAGGAATAGTATAAGATTAAAAATATTTTTTAGAGGCGCCTGGGTGGCTCAGTCAGTTAAGCATCCAACTTCGGCTCAGGTCATGATCTTGCAGTTTGTGAGTTCAAGCCCGGCTCCAGGCTCTGAGCCTGCTTCAGATTCTGTGTCTCCCTCTCTCTCTCTGCCCCTCCCTGTTCATGCTCTGTCTCTCAATAATAAATAAACGTTAAAAAAGTTTAAAAAAATGTTTTTAAAGGAAAAAATAAAAAATGAAAATGAGTCAAGAGAACTAGAAATAAATAAAACAGGCATAGAAGTTCCAAAAATATTAGTGGTAGCCTGTAAAGGAGAACAGAGAATATTAAAATCTATAATTCAAGATTTCCTAAAATTAAGAAAAGATTTTGAAACTGCATATTAGAAAGAGAGATTGTGTGCCTGAGAAGTCAACCCTGAATGATCACTAAGACAATGCCTCATAAGGTCATTGGACTTTACAGAAAAACAAATAGTTCCTGGGGTATCCAGGCAAAAAGAAGTAATAAAAAGTAAAAAGATAATTAGATTGTCATCATAGTTATTAGAAGACAGTATTATATTTTTAGGTACTTAAGAATGTGAAATAAACTAACTTCCAAGTATAAAGGCAGTGGACACACTATCATCTGCATACCAAAACTTAATGTTGTTTTGGTAAGCCCTGCCTTAAGAGTGTACCCAAGAAGGACCTTCAGGTGTCACCAAAACTGGAGACATGGATGTAAATGATAAGCATTATTTATAGACTATATTTATATTTGTAATTATGACTAAGTGAGGGAATTTACATAATGGCCATGTGGTCAGATGATAGGGATACACTACAACTATTTAAAAAATGAAGATAATGAGGACAGCATGTGTGAAAATTTAAATTTCAGTAATCATTTCCCAGCTCTGTTCACGGGAAAGGTCTGGGAGCACTGATAGCTCAATAGCTACAATTATTCCTAGCACATAGGTTATGATCTTCAATCGCCATTTTGCGTGACAATAACCAGTGGCTTCTTAGAGAAATATTTATATCCAGTTGTGCGGTGGGAAATGAGCAACACAACCCTAGAACGTCTTGTCTTAGCAGATAAGAAAGCTACCAATGATAACTAGAGGGATATTCAAAGGACTCCAGCCTTTGCGTCTTTTGACTCAAGTCAACATGAAAAGGCTGCCACTGTTAAAAAAAAAAAAAAAAAAATTTTTTTAAATTAAAAAAAAAAAAAAAGGGGGGCGCCTGGGTGGCTCAGTTGGTTGGGCGTCCGACTTCGGCTCAGGTCACCATCTCACTGTCCGTGAGTTCGAGCCCCGTGTCGGGCTCTGTGCTGACAGCTCAGAGCCTGGAGCCTGTTTCAGATTCTGTGTCTCCCTCTCTCTCTGACCCTCCCCCTTTTATGCTCTGTCTCTTCCTGTCTCAAAAATAAATAAAACATTAAAAAAAAATTAAAAAAAAAGGCTGCCACTGGCAAAAGATGGTACAATATAAACATCACGGAGAACAATGACTGATATGAAATAAAACCTATCAGACATGTTTAAATCTATAAGTTGATGATGTAAAAATCTAATCACTTTTATAGGATACCAGGGAACCAACTCCTGTCTTTGAATAGTAGTAAACAAGGGGAAAGACTCAACCAATATTTTGCTATTCCTGTATAAACCAAGTCACTGAGTAACCAAGTAGCATGGAGATTAATGCGTCAAACCATACAATATATTACATTAGGGCATAATTATACATTTAAAGCAATAAATCCCTTGGAAACAAAATGATACAGGGGAGATCTATAGATTATAAAATTATAAATCCCTGCATATGAAGTCACAATATATACATATAGAAATATAATTACTTGGGAAGGGTGGAGAAGACAAGACTAAACTATAGTGAATTGAATAATTATGAAGGCAAGTTCAGAAATGATTTCATAAAACTTGAATAGAGATTACATGTAGTAAGGGAGGGCATAAGGTGAGCTTTTGAGGTACCTGGCAAAGTTTAGTTTTCCTTCATGGGTGGTGGTTATAAGAATTACAAGGATGTTTTCCTGGTAATTCATTCAGCTATCATACTTTATATTGTCTTTAATAAAAAGCAATAAAAATGAAAAACAAAAAAACTAAAGTTGGTCATTCCATTTATGTAGATCATTTATTTCTTTATGGAATAAACCTTACACCATTCAACATTAACCCCTTGAGCACATCTTGTACTTTCATGAGCTTAAGACCCTTTGGATAATTGTATATAAAGGTCTTTCTGTCCTAGGTAAAAAAAAAATATGCTGAAAATGGTAGTAATATTGCCTTAATTTTTTTTCTTTGTTTTTAGGTATGCTTCACACCCAGTATGGAATCCAACATGGGGCTTAAACTCACAATCCTGAGATCAGGAGTCAGATGCTTAACTGACTGAGCCACCCCAACACCCCTGTAATATACTCTTTTAAAAAATTGTATGTTTTTGTCTTACAACAAAGAAAGGATTCAGAAAAATTCATAACTATAAACCTGAGAAATCTATAGTCTCTGTAGAGCTCAATTTCCTAATTAGTTAAAAAAAGTAGGGATTAGGTCTATCCTGTTGAAGTTGTGTGGGGATCAGATTAAATTGAAATGGAAGAGCAATAAATCATTACTTTATCAATAGGAAATGTATGATACTTCCACCGTTCCAGGTGATCTTCAAATTTTAATAAAATTTTAAAGATTTCATATTTGTTCTGAAATACAAATTTGACAAGAGTCAATAGGAATGCCAAAAACGAATCTCAAATTTATCTAAACATAATCTAAAGCATTTTAATCCCCATGTCCAACTGGTAAAGATTTTGGTTAAATATATACAACTTAGTCCAACATTTAAAAAAATGTTCAGAAAAAGTAGTATTTTTGTTTTTCAAAGAAGGAAAATACATGTGAGAAACTTTAGTTTTATTTTTCGGTAAGTTGATCTGACTGTGTGGGTGGGTCATTTAAGACAAAATAGCCGAATGGAATGTGTGCTTCATTTTTCTAGGGTACTTTGATGCCATCTTTGCAAGGATAGAAAGCAGCAGACTTCCTTAAAGAGTTAAAATGTTTCTACCTTCAATACAAATGGAGTAGAAAAAGATGTGTCAGGCAACAAAAAGTTTGTCACCGGTGGAGTTTACAGAAATTCGGCAGCTCAAGTGTTCTCACAACGCATCGCCACTTCTTTCAACAGCTTGAATATTTCCATGGTCTTATTAAAGACAATTTCAGAAATGTTTTTCTGCATCACTGGATACCATTTTAGCCAGAGTAAGTCTTATGGAAATTTATGCTTAATTCGACGACATGTTCCACCCACCACCCTATTCCAATTAAAGCATGACATTGACACATCCCATGCCCCCGCCTGATACAGTGTTTAGAATCCACACGATTTCACAGACTGGTATCTCTCCAAACCAGGAAGGCACTTTCACCTCTAATTTGCATGATGCATTCATTTTCAGATCAGTCACGTGATTAATGAGCCTCTTGGAGAGTGTCCAGTTTTATCCACTCTGTCATGAACGCCTTATTCCCCTCACCAGACTCAATTAACTCTCCCAGCTGTGGCCAAGTGGTTGCACTCAGTATAAATTATGCTTGTTCATTTGTTCCAGAAAACAATCACGTCCACTGCAATTTAAAAATTGTTTTCCATTGGTGAGGATAATTAATTGTTAAAATGTGTTTCAGCAAGTATTTCCCCTTACTACAAAGACCAAACCTTTCAACTATTCAATATTCAATATTTATCACACACCAAACTTGTACTCCACAAGCTTTATCTCTAGTCCTAATAAAACACTGCAGGTTTGTAGGGAAATTCTCATAATGAGCTATTGCTGTCAAACGTGAATTGGGTTTCAGGACCCTACTAGAAGGAAATTAATGTAAAAATGGCTTTATAATGAGGAAAATGAAGAGGTAAGTTATTGTTTTCTTACTATCATATTTTATATTTTTCCTCCCTCTCACAACTCAATTGGTCTTTGCAAATTTTTATTCCTTGAACATTCAGTCATAATATGAAAATCAAGTTCCCTTTTTCTGCCTTTCATATCATTTCAATTTAATTGACAATTTTTCCAATTCACGCATATCCAAAAAAGAAGCTATCATATTTCTTCTGTAACAGTTTTGTTCAGGTTGGAACCATTAATAATCATTACAAACTCTTGAAAATAAAGTAGTTTCTTTTTTTTTTTTAATTTTTTTTCAACATTTATTTATTTTTGGGACAGCGAGAGACAGAGCATGAAC
>NW_024412397.1:31115793-31116000 GCF_014898765.1 Herpailurus yagouaroundi | reverse complement strand
AAAAAAAAAAAAAATGCAGAGGTAATTGTGTTGTGATTGGGAACTTTCCACATGCTCAGCTTTATATAATTTGGTGAGAAACAGGAGAAAACAATTGCTTTCTAAGAGATAGCATTCAAAATATACAATTTTGGGTGCTGGGGACACAGCACTGAGGTAGACCAGGTCTACCTCTCTCTCTCCCTCTCCACCTCTCCCTCTCCCCCT
>NW_024412397.1:31038902-31115393 GCF_014898765.1 Herpailurus yagouaroundi | reverse complement strand
CTCTCTCTGTGCCCCTCTCTCTCTCTCTGACCCATCTCTCTCCCAGGCAGAGAGAAAGAGAGAGACAGAGAGAGAGAGGCAGAGAGAGAGAGAGACGGAGCATGAGCAGGGGAGGGGTACAGAGGGAGACCCAAAACCAAAGCAGGCTCCAGGCTCTGAGCTCTCAGCATAGAGCCTAACATGGGGTGCAAACTCATGAGCCGTGAGATAGATCATGACCAGAGCCGATGTTGGACTGTTAACTGATTGGGCCGCCCAGGCACCCGCTGAAGAATTTCATGAAGGTAGTATGATAGAGAGATTCGAAAGAAAACATTTATGATGATAATTGAGTGACAAAAAGAATTCAGCCAGGGAAGAAGGTGAAAAATTCTTCAGGTACAACCAACAACTAGCGGGAACAGGCACCAGAATCAGGATGAGGCTCGGTGTGTTGAAGGTAGAGCATCAAGTTGACACTGTAAGGGGTAGCATGGGACGGGATGCAGATCAGAGTTGCAGAACACAACCAAAGGTGCCCGATGGTGATTACTCGAACTGCAATGTGAAGCAAGAGATGGAGAGGTCTCTCAGGTTGCTGGATAGAAGATAGCAGAGCAGAGTGGAGCAAGAGAAGTGGGAGGGAGGGGGCGGGAGGGGGTGGGGGCATTGTAATCTACAACATAAATCACATAATCTCCCCCCACTTCTGTTTTGTCACAAATTTAAGGAGGGTTTGGTAAAGAGGAAAAAGAGAAATTAAAATCAGGCAAATCATTTTCATCCTGAAAATGAACTACTCCTAGGTCTCATTGAAGAAATTTACATTAAGCTCTGCTGATATGAATTTGATCCTTTCATCTCTGTTCACTCTCCCCTCTACTCCCATAAATACACCTTTCCTTCTACTAATCATACAGTTATTTCAGGGTCAGCCCCAGTTTCATGTGTTCCTACTACTTTCAAACATCTTTAACTCTGAGGGATCATTTTGATTTCTGCAGTTCCTGAACAATTATAAATGCTATTTCCTTGAAATATTCAGTAGAGTGTTAATAGTTCATTATACATTCACCCTTGAACAACATGGGGGTGATAGGCACCAACCACTCCCCACCATGCAGTTGAAAATTGGCATATAACTTTGACTCCCCCCAAAAACTAATACCCTGCTGACCAGAACCCTTACCAGTAACAGTCAACTAATGCATTCCATGTTCTATGTACTATAGTACTATATTCTTACACTACATGTTTTGTATATTATATTGTATTCTTGCAGTCATACCTAACTTTGTTGCTACCATTTCCAGGCTAGGTGCTTTGCCAGTTCTCAAATTATTTCAAATATCCACAACATTTTCTGATTTATTGAAAAAAGTCCCCATACAAGTGGACTCAGGCAGTTTGGACCCATGTTATTCAAGAGTCAACTGTACTTTTCTATTTTAATAGGTGTCATCAATATTTTGATATTGTTGAAGATTCTAGAAGTTATACATGTAAGATATGGGGGTTAGAAGAGCTTTTTGGGGTCTCTGATATTACTCTAGTGGCTATTCTTAGGTCTGCTTAACTCAGTCCAGGACAGCATTAAAGAGTAGAGCTGTGAGCCACACCAACGGTATAAGGGTTAACATTCAAATTTAAGGTTCTTTAGTGTTCATCTCATTTCTTTTATATATGGTGTGACCCTGAAATATAAATTACTGTGGACTGAGCATTATTCTGTAAAGGTCAAGACTATTTGTTTAAAATTTACTAGATGGCCAAGCAATGGAAAAATACCTTATTGCATTTTCTGCTTTTCTTTGCTTCTATAAAACAAAATTAGTACTTTTTGCATTTGAAAAACACTATATGTGACTTCTTCAGAGCTGCATTCTAAGCTCTAATTGATGTACAATAGAGCAGTTATATTTAAAATATAGTACCGATCATTTACCGGGGAGGTTTTTGTATCATACTTCTGAGGATACAAGAGAAAAATAAATTCAGATTTCAGTTAAACCTCTGGAAATACAAATGGTAGTATCTTTATTCTAGTATCTGTTTTTTTCCCATTCCTGACTTTTTGAAAGTTATCACCACTCATTTTTTGGTTTTTACTTTTTATACTCCATCCCAAGGATAATTCAGCTAAATATATTGTGTGTTTATATGCAGATAAGAGTTTGCATATATTTACATGGTAGGATTATAAAGATTACATTTTTTAACCAGGACTTTTGGTAGTTTATCAAGTCACATATTATCTGACTCAGTCCTTATCAGAACCCCTACATTTTGATAAGACTGATATTAACTACATTTTATGATGGAAGAAACTCTCGTCCCAAAAGTTTAAGTAATCTGCTAAAAACAGACAATTTTGGAGGGAAAAAAAAGAATCCATCACAGACAAATGCTACAAACTTCTCAAAACTGATATTATAAATATGTTAATTCTTCTATCATGTAAGTTCCAATGTGACTTGGTAGTAAATCATATAAAGGGGAAAGATCATTAGCACACCTTTTGTATATAAAACACACCTCTTCAAGCCAACCACCTCATATTTTACCAGATGTCCAGTCCTCTTTAAAAGTGAAGATTTGTACATATGTGTATAGTATACAATAGTCCTATTTCCCAAGATTACAATGTCATCGAAATTATGACTATTCGAAGTGAGGACTTTGAAGGAAACTTACTTGAATAGAGGATTCTGGTACTTTTGTTTACAAACTGCTACACTATTATGATCAACTAGTGTTTTTGTTTGTTGTTTTCAGAGCAAATTGAATATCAACTAGTGTTTTTGTTTGTCAAGAGCAAAATGAATATAGCTAGCTAGTACACATGTATGTAATGAATATGGCATTTTCAATTTTCCTAGTGCTATTTAGTGATACTATAGTGTCTGGGGACCAGGACTAAGCATTACTGCTCTTGCAGCTTGATTCCCAGTGGGTAGAATGTTAAACTTTCATTATCTACTCACAAAGTTAATTGTTCCTACTATTTGCAGATGAGCTCAGAAAAAGAAGATACAACCCTCACAGAAGAGCATGCAATCATTTGGGTACAAGACAGCAGGTATATTTCTGTTACACTGCGAAAATTTTTAACACATTCCTGTAACATAACCATTTTGTTCTCTGTCATATGGACCCAAAGCATTGGGCTTTTTTGACTCATTGTCTCCTACCCAGCTATGACTTTAAGACCGTAAGAGTGGCTATCTGTATTATCTAATTATTCCACTAAAATTTTTGATACCTAATGCTATGGACTTGGAAACCAGGTAAGTGCATTTTAATTGTGGATGGATAAAGAAAAGAGGTAAACAAATTTTTAAAAAGACCCAAGATTCTCTTTTGAATACCTTTCATAAACAGGGTCTTTATGGTTTCTTCAAGATTCATCAGTTATAGGCCTGGTATATGGAATGCTGCCATAATTTAATACCAAGTTTCTCTGTGGACTAAGATGATCTAAATTAATTCCACAAATGGAAATGAAGTTCCTTTAAAGTTCCATAATTGGACAAGACTCTCAGATTCCAAAGGTAAAGATGATCATGAAACCAATGGTCACATTCATGAAAACATGGTATCTCATGGTGAAGAGATTGGGGAAGGGAGGGCAACTTTTCCTTGAAAAGGTGATACTTGCAGTGAGTTCTTAGCAAAAACAGGTGTTAACTAAGCAAAACATAAAATTGAGGTGGAGGTGGGGTAAGGCATAACAACGTATTTTAAACTCACAGATCACTTGTTGAAGGAACACTGAAAATATAGGAAAGGCATTGGATTTTGTACCATAAAGACAGATAGTAGTAGTTAAGGGCAAAGACAAAAGAGGAGAGAGTGATACCTGAGGAGGCTTAAAAGGTTGATGAAGAGCAGCCCAACCAAGGCTTAAAAGGATGTATTAATTTATTCTCCTAAATGCCAAGAAAAGTCATTGCAATAAACCAAATGTTAAGGTCTCCCCAAATTCATATGTTGAAACCCTAATCCCCAATGTGATGGTATTTAGAAACATTTAATTACTTTTTAGAGGTAATTAGGTCATAAGGGCACAACCCTCATGAGCGCAATCAGTGCCCTTCTTAGGAGTCAGGGAGCTAGCTCTCTCTACAATGTGAGGACACAGCCAAAAATGGCCAGTTATAAACCAGGAAGGGAGCATTTATCAAGAACCTGACTATATTGGCACCTCCGTAACAGATGCCCAGACTCCAGAAATTGCTTGTTACTTAAAGCCACCTAGTCTATATTAATTTGTTCTAACAGCCCAAACTGACTAAGACAGCCACTGAAGAATCTTCAGCAGAAAGAAAGGTGTGTATGTGTACATGTGTATTTGTATTGCTTGAATGTATGTGAAGGTAGGTCAGATGAGAATTTTCAAAAGATCATTTTGGAGACTTAAGATGGAGACCTTTATTCTTGCCTTAAACATTAGAAATCAGTTTTCTAAAAAATCTAATAATCCCTAACTTTGTCAAGAAAGAGACACTCAGTGGATTAAAAACAGAGTAATACTTTTAAAGAGGAAGGAAAAGTGGAATAAAAGAAAAAAAACAATGAATGGAAGTCACAAAATAGGGCAGCAGGAATATATCCAAACATACCAGTAAATTCAACAAAGTGAAGGACCAGACCATTTTATTACAAAGAGAAATTATCTAATTAGAAAAACTCATATAAACTGCATGTGTAAATAGCAACAGAACATTTGAGAATCTGTGCAGGGCCATATCAGAGAAGCAAAAATCTGGATAGCCATGTGCAATAACAAATATGAATTTCATACACCCAAAAGAGTTAAGTGTGAAGAAGCCGATCCAGAATATAGATTATATAATTCCATTTATATAAGTATTACAAAATGGTCAAAATTAAGTCAAATGTTTAGGGATGCTTGCTGGTATTTGAGACTTAAGAAAAACAAGGACAAATTTTAGGTTCTATAGAGGGCAGGTATTGGACGGTGAGATGATGTACTTCTGAGATTCTGACCATACGCCATATTAGCTGTATGCTACATGTGAGTAGCTATTATGTGATAAATGAGTGATTGGTGTTTTACTTTGTACATACTTTGGCAGGTTATTCTTCGTATTCAAAAAAAGTTTAAAGTAACTAAAAAAATAATGATATATTTAATTCATTTGGCCAAAAATGAAAACTCAATTTTAGCTGTTGGGTAAGCTATAAAAAATTAAGAACTGACAGACACCCACATGGGATTTAATATGACTGCTCAAAGGGTAATTCTGTAATTTTCTTTAAGATGTAAAATTCATATGCCTGATGACCTAGCAATTTTGGTGTATCAGTATGTAGCCTATAGAAACATTCATGTGTGCCCAAGGAAGATGTTTATTATTGTTTATATGTGAGAAAACTAGAAATAAGTTGTCCATCCTTAGGAAGTGGCTAAAAATTATCACTGAGAAATAACTGTAACTTAATAGTCCATGATTGTTTACCAAATAGACTAGGATATAGGATGAAATGCTCCATATTAGCTAATAAGATTGACATAGCTTCCTATGTTCTGATCTCACAAGTTCTCTATTTACTGACACGACCAATTCTAAGAACTTTTTCCCCCCAAGACATATTTTTGATTTAAAAATACAAATTGGGGCGCCTGGGTGGCTCAGTTGGTTAGGCGGCCGACTTCGGCTCAGGTCATGATCTCACGGTCTGTGAGTTCGAGCCCCGCGTCGGGCTCTGTGCTGACAGCTCAGAGCCTGGAGCCTGTTTCGGATTCTGTGTCTCCCTCTCTCTGAGCCTCCCCCATTCATGCTCTGTCTCTCTCTGTCTCAAAAATAAATAAACGTTAAAAAAAAATAAAAAAAAATACAAATTGTAGAATGTTGCAGATGATCCAAAATCATTCATGTATTTACAAAGACCTAAGAACGATAATAAATTATTTTCCCAAATATGCAATTTTATGTGAAGGCATAGCATCTTTTCCCAACTGATACTAGTCATTATCTCTGGATATGGGGATATTCCAAGTGGATGCTTAAAGATTATTTATATATATATATATGTATATATATATATACACACACACACACACATACATATAGTAAGCTAATATAGATATATACTATAATTACAATTTTCCTATTTTAGCTACAGGGTGGGTATATAAAAAGGCTGAGCATGGACTGAATGGATACAGTGACCTCACTGAGAAAGCTGTTACAGTAATTCGAGAAAGATGTTGTACCAGTTGTGATAGTGAGAATGTATTTGAAAGGTATTTACGAGTTATAATTAGTAGGTCAATGATGACGTGGCTATGAGGGGTGAGTAAGAAGAGTTAAGGAGGACTTCTAGTTGGGAGTTTGAATTGCTAGATGGATAACATTGCCATACACTGACACAGACTACTACAAGAAGAACAATTTTGATAGAGGTCAGATCATGAGCTTAAACTGAAAGGGTCAAAACTGATACATCAGGACAGCCAAATAGAAAGGTCAAGATAGTAGTTGAATGGGCAGTTCTAGAGGACAGAAAATAAATTGGACAGAATTCTTTATATGTATGTTAGATACACAAATTTGGGCATCATGGACATATCAACGCTAATTAACACCATGATAATGGGTGAAGTTATCTGGAAAAAGAGCCAAAAGTGAGAAAAGAGTCTAAGACTAAACTCTGATAATTGTCTATCTGGCCAGATATAGGAGGAGTTTTCAAAAGCAACAGAGGACTGCTTGAAAATAAGTAACAAACCAGGAGATGAGGACGTTGAAAAAAAAAAACAACAAACTAATTGATTATGCCAAAGGGCATAATCAGTGGTATTTGTTACACCTTAGAATACGAGTAAACAGACAATCAAATGTTTTTTTAATTTACAGCATGATGAGGACTTAGTGTATTTTCAGTCAAATAGTAGTGTGGAAGCCAGATTACAGTATTTTGAAAAGCTAATTAATAGTTGTTTAGAAAGGTGGAAACAGCTAGCATAAACTCTCAGAAAGATGAGAGTGGAGAGAACAAAGGAGCAGCTCACTGGAAATATACAGCTTGGAAAATTAACCTAGATGGGAGAATATATGGAAGTTTAAGACAGCTGCACCAACCACATGCTAATTGGAGCCCTTGCCTTTCTTAGTCTATTATGCTCCCATGTATCCATTGCTGCGCAGCTTTCATTAGTTAACTTGGTTCTGATTAAGGGAGGTTTCACTATTCCTAGATGCAGGACATATAGGAACTTAGAAAAAGGAACATTTTTTTTAACCCTATTATCTAGCTTCTAAATAAAAACAGTGAGGGCGTTTGTTTTTTAATATATGAAATATTCAGATACCCAAGCTAGCAAAAATGTCTTCTTCCAGAAGACATGGCTAATTGGACTCTGTGCTTCTGACATCTAATCTACTCCCTGTCCACAATTTCTATCTGTGCAGGATATACTATAACATGAAGTTATTAAAGAAGGTTGTGTTTTTTCCCTAGAAAAATCCCATGCACACCAGCTTAAATTGCTGAGTCAGGGAAATATCCCATGTTAAAAGGCGATTATGTTTGTCCTAGTGAGAACCCACACTATGAGATGGTCTTTAATCAAAGAAAAAAAATTGTAGAACATGGACAGATATAGGACATGTTCAATTTGATTATCTACATGAATCCAACAAACCAAGTATTTCTAAAGGTCTCTCCCCATGTCCTCATTTCATACTGAGTAAATACATGCTGATATGGACAACATTGAAGTGAAATGTCAAAGTGTTGACCTCTTTATTTTCCAGGAATCATCTTAACATAGTACTTAAAATTACACTAGTTAAATTAGAAGACTTAAGTAGTATCAGCCATGGCTAATAATAATGATTCTCTTTGAAGAGAGCATAAGTTTGGAGGCATTCAAAGTTGTGACTTTGGGGTCAAATACAGGTTTAAATCTAGTTCTACAAATTTCTAAACATATACCACTGGGTAAGTAGATCTAAATGACACTGAAGTACCAAGAGGTAGAGTACAGTTCTAAAGTTTTTCTAAGTAGAATATTTTACACTTTCCATCTTTTTTTAAAATTGCATGCACTGAGGAAGGTAAATTAAAGTTGTGTTAGCTCTTTTCAGGTAGGCCTAAAATAATTTGTTTATATCACAAGTTGCAACCATCAGCAATCAGCCAATTTTTAGGTCATACCAGTATGAATATTTTTTTCTTATTACAATTGTTTATGGAGTGTGCTCATTAGGAGCCAATAGAATAGCAAAGAGGTCTTTAAAAATAAACTTCTGAAAAAAGACAAAGTATTAATACAAATTATTTGACTTCATAGTGAGTTTCCCCTCATGATAACCACTGAATAGGCAGAAGAAATGTTGAGAAGTGCTTCTGCTGTAGGCACATGATTTTCCTCAAGGACATCTATATCTACACAAAATGACAGAATTGATATGTGTCTTGTTGCTTAGGTTGACCACAGATCATTTTAATCAGCTGAATACAGTCATCACAGATGATGAACTAAAAGTTTCCATGCTTATGGTACTATTTCACAACTGTATTGAGAGTAATAAGAACACTGTTGTTATGTAACTTAGTTATGGACTAGATTTGGGGGCAAAGAGTTCTAGATCAGTCTATTTTTAAAAAGCCTCTTTACCCCACTTCTTCCTCATTAGTCTTAGGCAGTTTTGGGCAGAGTTTTAGTTATCTCCTGGGGCATTTATATTTCAACGACGATGATGAGTTTTCTATCTTCAAGGAACAGATAACACATGTTTGTTCTAGGGGCTTAGGGGTATATTTCTTGATTATCAGCAGTTTAGGATAATTACTAAATTTTTTCTTTGTCAGCGGGGTCAGAAAGCATGGAACTCTTCATCTGTTTCATTGTTAATCCCAATAACATCCTCCCCTTTGCACTCCTCATTTCCCTGGGGATTCCACCTCTTGGCTTTGTCACAAGTGCTCAAACCTTCATCTGCAGCACTTTGTGTTCTCCTAGCTCTGCAAAATGGCACTCTAAGTTCTCCATTATTATTCTCTTTCTCTCCCACATTGTCTGCCAGCCCTGAGGCTAGCAGAGTTGTGACACCCTTATGTCCTTCTCTAACCTTAGCCCTTCTTCCAACTTTCCAACTAGAGCTTCAGCCTATAGTTGGGCATGAATGACCAAAGTGCCCTCAAAAGAGTCTATCCCACTGCACAGCTATGCATTTCCACTCTTTACCACAGTGTGCAGTTCCTCAAACAAGAGCATTAGAGCAGCTGGGGTTTGGGGGGCAGCCCTGTATTCATGCATCTACCACATGGGCCACCTCTCCCCCCGTGGAGGTTGATGGCCAATTTGAGGTTTTCCCCAGGCCTACTGCCTCTTTCCCAAGACCCATCTCTTTGATCTCCTCACTAGCTTCCCAATTGTTGCTTCAAAAACAACGCTTGTCTGTGGAGGGCAAGGAGAAACCAAGGAAAGAGTCAGACTATTCCAGATCGGTAGGTGTCAATTTTAACAGGCAAGGGAACTTACCAAAGCTGAGTTTGGGCTGCCACAAAACAAGTGGATCTCTACACCTGCCTGCCACCATCGTGAGAGTTTATATAGAGGCCTTAACTGGGCTCAGTCACATGTACCATCCAGGTGGTGTCAATAATACATTACTCTCTCAAGGCTGGATCCTTGAAATGGCTTCAGCTGTGGGAATGGTGGGTGAAACATCCCAAGGAGAAGGGCAAGGGGCAGGAGCCACCTATTGCCTCAGATGAGTTTTCAGGTCAACCAGGGGTCATGTCCTCTTGATGACCTCCTCCAACAGTAATACTTAATACTAAGATTTATTTAAGTATTAACATTACTTAGACTTATGGGATGATTACAATATACTATGTTCTATGCTAGGCAGTTCACATCTATTATCTCAACTAACGTTCATAGCAGCCTTATGTAGGGACAATTATTGTTTTCATTTTTCAAGTGAAGAAATAGTGTCCAATACATCAGACGTTTGAATATAAGCATCTTCCCTGGGTCAAGCAGCTGAGAATCACATGGTATTTAAAGCCAGATCCATTAGCATTTCATATATGAGGTGGTGGGACTGGCTTTTAGTGGTATAAGGTTCTCCTTATTTACAATGAAGTAATAATATTATTAATTTGGGTGACTAAAGGAAGATAATTCTTTTTGCACCCTTATACACACACACACACACTCACAATCCAGAATCACAGAGCAGAGTTGCTGCAGTGTTGCTGTATTTGTGCTGATGTGAACTTTCTTCCCCCACCTCACATTTTTTTAACCTCTCTAGGATTTGGTAGGAAGGTGGCCTAGCAATGTGAGCACAAGGTCAAAGAGTTTTATAAAATTTGTCAGAGCAACTGCACTTGGTTCAGGCCAATAGCCTGTGACATGAATAAAGAAAACTGCATTTTCAGGGCTGCTCACTTGCAGGGGTCCCTTCCAAAGGCCTATTCCTAATTTCATATCCAAATTTGTATCTATTTTTTAAAGAGATAGGAGTATTTCTGGATGCCATATCAAGTGAGTTAGCAAAAACTTGACTATCTGTGGAAGTGGTTACAAATCAAAAATCAAATAAATATGTGTGATTACACTCAAATAAATTATGTCCTCCAATTATTCTCCTGATATTAGGTATTTATTTGTAAATTTGTATGATCTGTGTCCTCCACTGAATTGTAATCTCCATGAGGGCAGAAACTTTGTTTTGCCCATGGCTGTAGCCCAGCTCCCAAAAGAGTACCCAGTACACATTAGGTGCTTCTTAATTATTTATTAAAGAATGAATGGACGTAAGTGAGGATATTAAGCAACAACACAACCTGAAAGAAATGGAATTACTCCCAACCTACAGAACTTAACAGAAAAAAGATTATGTTAACTTATATAAACAATGTGTGTCTCATTCGGAAAGGGGACTAGTTTATCATATATACTGTGAAAACAGCAAGTGTTATTTTAATTATTTCCAGGAATGACCTAAATATAGTCTACTCTGGAGGCAAGAAGGAGGTGCTGTAGCCTACAGCACAAAACCAGTGCAGTCTTGGTGGATGTGTTCCCTTGTTCTTAGCCTGACATCATTAAACTTCCCATTCTATTAATTCCCTTTAGACTGATGCAATGCCTAACAGGCAACTTTTATATTTCCATGTAAGATAGCCGTCATGGAGATGATACGCTGCTCATATCCGGTTTTTTGATAGAAACTTTACATGGCAAATTGAATCAGGGATTTGTAATTATGATTTGTTCTCCTTTATGTAGTTTGGCCACAGGAAAAATGTTCATAATCATAAATGCTTTGAGTAATTCCAGTTGCAGTGACAGTAACATCACTGTAAGTTAATAAGTTGTCATTCTGGTTACTTTGCCCTCTTTCCTGGATCGGTTCTCTGGGCCTTCAAAAAAAGAACACAAAATCTAGGTGGTCTTTTCCTGACAGCTTTCCTTATTACCATTTTTATCTTCAATTGATTCCTACTGAGGAAATTATAATATTCATTTTGTCTTGAGCAGAGTGTGAAGCAGTCATATCTATATTATCTCACAGAACAATTATGAGAAATAGTGTCATCACCTCATTTTTATAGATTAGGAAAGGTCAGCAATGTATGCTAATTTATTCAAGGTTGAAAGGTCAGTAAGTACTTTAAGCATTCATTTATTCAATTCCGCTGCTATGAACCAGGCACTGATCTAGATTCTTGGGAGACTTCTGTGACCAAAACAGTTGATGTTCTAGCTAAGGAATACAAATGTAACTATAAGGTAAATTAAAAGATAACATATACTGTGAGAAAAACAGAAGACATTGAGTGTAATCAGGGAGTTCTGGTGGTGCTTAGTATAAGCCTGATTGGGAAGAGGCTTCTGAATCCAAAGGAAAGACTTGAAGAAGGTAATGATGTTAGCGCTGTGAGCACCTGGGGAAAGAATGTCCCCAGAAAGGGAAAATCAAGTGCAAAGAGGCCAAGAAGAGAAATTATCTGGCATGTTCCAGAAGCAGCAAGAGGATTCATGTGGCCGAAATCAAATGAATGAGGAAGAATGGCAAGAAATAAAGTCAGAGGAACAAGGTGTATCATTTCTGAGGACTTTATAGGCCTTTGTCAATATGTTAGCTTTTCCTAAGAGTGGGAAAGTTAATAAATTGTCATTCTGGTTACTTTGCCCTCTTTCCTGGATTGGTTCTCTGGGCCTTCAAAAAAGAACACAAAATCTAGGTGGCCTTTTACTGAGTTTTCCTTATTACCATTTTTATCTTACAATTCAATTGATTCCCACTGAGGAAATTATAATATACGTTTTGTCTTGAGTAGAGTGGGAAGCAGTCATATCTATATTAGGAAACTACTGGAAGGTTTTGAACAGAGTGACATGATCCAGGTTATTTTTTTTTAAAGATCATTTTCTCTGCTGTGGTGAAAATAGATTGGAGAGCAATGCAAAAGTAGAAACAGAGAGATCTCTTAGAAACTGGAGTAATAATCTAGCCTGGAGATTCTTCTGGTGCATATCAAGATAGGATCAGCAGCAGTAGTAATAAATAAGCAGATTTGGGGTACATTTTGAGGTTAAAGCCCACAGGATTTCCTGAGGGCATGTTATATGGACAAAGAGAAGATTCAAGGAAGATCGAAAATTTTAGGCATGAGCATCCTGAAGGATGGGATTGTAATAGAGATGAGAAAGGCTATAGACAGGAAAGTTCTTTTTGTGGAAAAAGCCAGAAGCAAATTTTGGACAGGGTAATTTGGGATATCTATTAGGCATCCAAGTGGCAGAGTTGAGTAGGAAGCTAGGTATATAAGTCTGGAATCCAGGAAAGAAATAGGAGGTGGAGATACATATTTTTGAGTTGTAGCATGTAAATAACACCCAAGGCCATGACACTAAAGGAAACCAGCAAGGAAGGATACATAGATAGAGACGATAACAGAACCAAATACTGAGTCTTAGGGTCACTCCAATATCCAGGAGAAGAGAAAGAGCCAGAAATCTGAGAGTGCTAGATCAGATCAAATCCTGCTGGTAGATCAAAATGGATAGAATGAAAATCAACCATTGGATTAGCCACTACAGAGACAAAGTGACCTTGATAAAAGCACTTTTAGTGGAGTGATAGGATTAAAATCTGGCTAGAATTTTTTTTTAATTTTTTTTTCAACGTTTATTTATTTTTGGGACAGAGAGAGACAGAGCATGAACGGGGGAGGGGCAGAGAGAGAGGGAGACACAGAATCGGAAACAGGCTCCAGGCTCTGAGCCATCAGCCCAGAGCCTGACGCGGGGCTCGAACTCATGGACCGCGAGATCGTGACCTGGCTGAAGTTGGACGCTGAACCGACTGCGCCACCCAGGCGCCCCTAAAATCTGGCTAGAATTGATTGAAGAAAGTAAAAGAAGGGGAAGGGGAATTAGAACCTATGTTACAAACAACTCTTTGAGGGGCTTTACAGCAAAGACAGTGGGAAAATGAGGCAGACACTGGTAGAGAAAAATCCATCAAGAATTTAACGTTTTAAAAAATATTTAGGATGCCAGAAATAGCCACATGTTTTTTAATATGGTGGGAAATGCTCCATAACAGAGAAAATTTGAGCAGGATGCTTCAGCAGAAGAGGAGGATGGGACCTACTGACTGGAAAGTGTGGTACTGGCTTATAAAGGAGCCTGGATAGTTCACCTAAGTAATAACTAAGTACTAAAATTAGTAGGAGCACCAAGTATAGGTAAAGAGAGGTGGATAGCTTTGGAAGATTCTTCCGGATGAGATGCTTTGGAAATGTATTCTGATTGCTTTCATTTTTCTCCATAGAGAAATAAACAAGACCATCAAGTGAGTGTGAAGGTGGGGGAAGTTGCTGGTGCTAGAGTGAGAGAGTGAGTAGACAATGACCTGCATGTGTTTGCCAGGCGCAACTCCAAGCCCATTTGAGAGAATACATTTAAAGTGAGACCAGGGAGCACGGTCATGTTCAGCTAACCCAATGCAGTTTCAGAACAGCAAAGCTTTGGATTTAGCCTAGGTGGCACTTAGCTTACTACATCGTACATGAAAGGGCAAAGTGATCTGAAATTATATGATTATGGAACATAATTTAGGTAAAAAAGGGAAAAAAAGGACACCAAAGTCAGTCACACATTCTCTAATTCAACAAGTATTCTGAGAATTCTCTGTAAACCATGCATTGTGCTAGGTGCTATGTGAGATACGGTGAACACAGCAGACATGGTCCCTACCGTCATTAAGCCTGCATCCCACATGGAGAAGCAGACAAAAAAAAAAACCACAGTTTTTGATGTGGAATTTGATAAATGTTATTAAGGCGAAAAGCCATATGTTGATGTTGAGAATAAATCTGTATGTTACATGTGCACATGACTGTGTGTGGTTTATGTGTTGAGCAGTTAATTCAGGTGCAGTGGTAAAAGAAGACTTGTCTCAGGAGGTGATACACAAACTGACACCTTCAAGGTGAAAAGGAACCTCTTAGGTGAAGAGCAAAAGGAAGGTGTTCATGGTCCACAATGGCATATTGGCAAAAGCCAAAAAGCAAGGAAGAGCTTGCTTATAATATTTAAGGAACTGAGGAAATACTGGTGTGGCTGGAGCATAGCAAACAAGAGGGTATTACAGGATGAGTGGAAAGATCAGGGGCCAGTGTGTAGGCACAATTCAATTTCTGATCTGATTCCGTACTAATTTCCTTTCTATTTTAACATGTATGGCTTTCCAGAGTCACTCAATAATGTAATTCTTCAATTTCAGTTTATAAGCCTTGATTTCCTTCAAGAATTCTACTCTGGCACTTATTCTACCTGGTAATAATACACCTCGTTCTCCAAACCTCATGTTATCCCTTCAGTGCTGCTCTGTAGACCATAGCTTTGTGGTTGGCTCACTAGAATAATTGGATACATTAATCTATGCTAATGTATAAATGACTCCTAATGATTCTGGGCATTACCTCTCCCCTGAGCATTTACATTTTAACACAGGTTTTCTAGTGACACAAAGAAGTGACTCTATTAGTGCACATTTTAGACATTGAACAGGCCATTTCAGTGTGATTCAAACACACTATTTCTTTAAAATCCTTAGCTTAAGAACTTTGTATTTCACCAGAGATACTGAAAAATGTATACTTAATGTGGTATATCTCTCATACACTGGTATAATCACACTGATATATTTCATGCTCACACATTGCAGTGCAATCACAATCATTAGACAGGATGCTATCCACAGATGACCTGTGTATATTTTTGATGTACTTTGCCACCTATGCAAAGCCCCTGTTTTTTCAAGCTTCCCAAATCATTCAGGGAGACTTAAATCTCTATATGACATTTTATTCTTTTTTGTGGAGTGTGTTACAGTCCTTACCGATTGTTCAGAAAGAATATAAATCTTTCAGATGAGTGTGTTATGCAGTATTCATAGCCAGTAACTGAAACTGGAGGTCTAAAACACTAAAAGAGGAAAAGCATTCACAGCTGAGTCAATTACAAAAGTATGTGTTCCTTGAAGATAGGATATGTAAGGACAGCTGTAAACCTGTTGGTCATATACATTTCTGGGCACTATGAAAATTGAATAACTATATGGACAGGTAGACTAATATAGTGATAACTGATTCCTGGCTTGTTAAAGCTATTTTCCTTCGGCAGGAAAAGCAGCACAAAGAAACAATTGGATAGGTCTTTAAGGCCAGTTTCCTGTAACCAAATTATGTGCTGTACATTTTAATGACCTCAAGTCATCCTAATGCGACGCGGAAAAAAGGACAGTTGGACTCCAAATAAAGAGATATGATCAACTCTTACAGATAATGAAATAAAGTCAGGCAGGGAGGGGCGCCTGGATGGCTCAGTCGGTTAAGCGTCCGACTTTGGCTCAGGTCATGATCTCGCGGTTTGTGAGTTCAAGCCCTGTGTTGGGCTTTGTGCTGACAGCTTGGAGCCTGGAGACTGCTTCAGATTCTGTGTCTCCCTCTCTCTCTGCCCCTCCCCTGCTTTTTCTCTGTCTTTCTCTGTCTCAAAAATAGACAAAATATTTTTTAAAAAAACAGGCAGGGAAGCTCAGTGAAGAATGTTCCACTGTGCACTCCTACTATTTTGTGCACCATTCATTCCTGTGCCTTGTACAATGCCTGAATCATGGTAGCTACCCAAGAAATATTTGTTAATAAATTAATATTGAATGGAGAAGAAGAAGCAGAAGAAAAGAAAGAGTAGAAGAGGAGAAGAAATAATAATTGACATTAGCATAGTCCTTTTAATTTTTATTTTTTTATTTTATTTTGTTTTATTTATTTTTTTTATTTATATATGAAATTTATTGTCAAATTGGTTTCCATACAACACCTAGTGCTCATCCCAAAAGGTGCCCTCCTCAATACCCATCACCCACCCTCTCCTCCCTCCCACCCCCCATCAACCCTTAGTTTGTTCTCAGTTCTCAACAGTCTCTTATGCTTTGGCTCTCTCCCACTCTAACCTCTTTTTTTTTTTTCCCTTCCCCTCCCCCATGGGTTCCTGTTAAGTTTCTCAGGATCCACATAAGAGTGAAACCATATGGTATCTGTCTTTCTCTGTATGGCTTATTTCACTTAGCATCACACTCTCCAGTTCCATCCACGTTGCTACAAAAGGCCATATTTCATTTTTTCTCATTGCCACGTAGTATTCCATAGTGTATATAAACCACAATTTCTTTATCCATTCATCAGTTGATGGACATTTAGGCTCTTTCCATAATTTGGCTATTGTTGAGAGTGCTGCTATGAACATTGGGGTACAAGTGCCCCTATGCATCAGTACTCCTGTGTCCCTTGGATAAATTCCTAGCAGTGCTATTGCTGGGTCATAGGGTAGGTCTATTTTTAATTTTCTGAGGAACCTCCACACTGCTGTCCAGAGCGGCTGCACCAATTTGCATTCCCACCAACAGTGCAAGAGGGTTCCCGTTTCTCCACATCCTCTCCAACATCTATAGTCTCCTGATTTGTTCATTTTGGCCACTCTGACTGGCGTGAGGTGATACCTGAGTGTGGTTTTGATTTGTATTTCCCTGATAAGGAGCGACGCTGAACATCTTTTCATGTGCCTGTTGGCCATCCGGATGTCTTCTTTAGAGAAGTGTCTATTCATGTTTTCTGCCCATTTCTTCACTGGGTTATTTGCTTTTCGGGTGTGGAGTTTGGTGAGCTCTTTATAGATTTTGGATACTAGCCCTTTGTCGATATGTCATTTGCAAATATCTTTTCCCATTCCGTTGGTTGCCTTTTAGTTTTGTTGGTTGTTTCCTTTGCTGTGCAGAAGCTTTTTATCTTCGTAAGGTCCCAGTAATTCACTTTTGCTTTTAATTCCCTTGCCTTTGGGGATGTGTCAAGTAAGAGATTGCTACGGCTGAGGTCAGAGAGGTCTTTTCCTGCTTTCTCCTCTAAGGTTTTGATGGTTTCCTGTCTCACATTCAGGTCCTTTATCCATTTTGAGTTTATTTTTGTGAATGGTGTGAGAAAGTGGTCTAGTTTCAACCTTCTGCATGTTGCTGTCCAGTTCTCCCAGCACCATTTGTTAAAGAGGCTGTCTTTTTTCCATTGGATGTTCTTTCCTGCTTTGTCAAAGATGAGTTGGCCATACGTTTGTGGGTCTAGTTCTGGGGTTTCTATTCTATTCCATTGGTCTATGTGTCTGTTTTTGTGCCAATACCATGCAGTCTTGATGATGACAGCTTTGTAGTAGAGGCTAAAGTCTGGGATTGTGATGCCTCCTGCTTTGGTCTTCTTCTTCCAAATTACTTTGGCTATTCGGGGCCTTTTGTGGTTCCATATGAATTTTAGGATTGCTTGTTCTAGTTTCGAGAAGAATGCTGGTGCAATTTTGATTGGGATTGCATTAATGTGTAGATAGCTTTGGGTAGTATTGACATTTTGACAATATTTATTCTTCCAATCCATGAGCAGGGAATGTCTTTCCATTTCTTTAAATCTTCTTCAATTACCTTCATAAGCTTTCTATAGTTTTCAGCATACAGATCCTTTACATCTTTGGTTAGATTTATTCCTAGGTATTTTATGCTTCTTGGTGCAATTGTGAATGGGATCAGTTTCTTTATTTGTCTTTCTGTTGCTTCATTGTTAGTGTATAAGAATGCAACTGATTTATGTACATTGATTTTGTATCCTGCAACTTTGCTGAATTCATGTATCAGTTCTAGCAGACTTTTGGTGGAGTCTATCGGATTTTCCATGTATAATATCATGTCATCTGCAAAAAGCGAAAGCTTGACTTCATCTTTGCCAATTTTGATGCCTTTGATTTCCTTTTGTTGTCTGATTGCTGATGCTAGAACTTCCAGCACTATGTTAAACAACAGTGGTGAGAGTGGGCATCCTTGTCATGTTCCTGATCTCAGGGAAAAAGCTCTCAGTTTTTCCCCATTGAGGATGATGTTAGCTGTGGGCTTTTCATAAATGGCTTTTATGATCTTTAAGTATGTTCCTTCTATCCTGACTTTCTCAAGGGTTTTTATTAAGAAAGGGTGCTGGATTTTGTCAAAGGCCTTTTCTGCATCGATTGACAGGATCATATGGTTCTTCTCTTTTTTTTTGTTAATGTGATGTATCACGTTGATTGATTTGCGAATGTTGAACCAGCCCTACATCCCAGGAATGAATCCCACTTGATCATGGTGAATAATTCTTTTTATATGCCGTTGAATTCAATTTGCTAGTATCTTATTGAGAATTTTTGCATCCATATTCATCAGGGATATTGGCCTGTAGTTCTCTTTTTTTACTGGGTCTCTGTCTGGTTTAGGAATCAAAGTAATACTGGCTTCATAGAATGAGCCTGGAAGTTTTCCTTCCCTTTCTATTTCTTGGAATAGCTTGAGAAAGATAGGTATTATCTCTGCTTTAAACGTCTGGTAGAACTCCCCTGGGAAGCCATCTGGTCCTGGACTCTTATTTGTTGGGAGATTTTTGATAACCGATTCAATTTCTTGCTGGTTATGGGTCTGTTCAAGCTTTCTATTTCCTCCTGATTGAGTTTTGGAAGAGTGTGGGTGTTCAGGAATTTGTCCATTTCTTCCAGGTTGTCCAATTTGTTGGCATATAATTTTTCATAGTATTCCCTGATAATTGTTTGTATCTCTGAGGGATTGGTTGTAATCATTCCATTTTCATTCATGATTTTATCTATTTGGGTCATCTCCCGTTTCTTTTTGAGAAGCCTGGCTAGAGGTTTGTCAATTTTGTTTATTTTTTCAAAAAACCAACTCTTGGTTTCGTTGATCTGCTCTACAGTTTTTTTAGATTCTATATTGTTTATTTCTGCTCTGATCTTTATTATTTCTCTTCTTCTGCTGGGTTTAGGCTGCCTTTGCTGTTCTGCTTCTATTTCCTTTAGGTGTGCTGTTAGATTTTGTATTTGGGATTTTTCTTGTTTCTTGAGATAGGCCTGGATTGCAATGTATTTTCCTCTCAGGACTGCCTTCGCTGCGTCCCAAAGCATTTGGATTGTTGTATTTTCATTTTCGTTTGTTTCCATATATTTTTTAATTTCTTCTCGAATTGCCTGGTTGACCCACTCATTCGTTAGTAGGGTGTTCTTTAACCTCCATGCTTTGGGAGGTTTTCGAGACTTTTTTCTGTGGTTGATTTCAAGCTTCATAGATAGCATTGTGGTCTGAAAGTATGCATGGTATGATTTCAATTCTGGTAAACTTATGAAGGGCTGTTTTGTGACCCAGTATATGATCTATCTTGGAGAATGTTCCATGTGCACTGGAGAAGAAAGTATATTCTGTTGCTTTGGGATGCAGAGTTCTAAATATATCTGTCAAGTCCATCTGATCCAGTGTATCATTCAGGGCCCTTGTTTCTTTATTGACCGTGTGTCTAGTTGATCTATCCATTTCTGTAAGTGGAGTGTTAAAGTCCCCTGCAATTACCACATTCTTATCAATAAGGTTGCTTATGTGTATGAGTAATTGTTTTATATATTTGGGCGCTCCGGTATTCGGTGCATAGACATTTATAATTGTTAGCTCTTCCTGATGGATAGACCCTGTCACTATTATATAATGTCCTTCTTCATCTCTTGTTACAGCCTTTAATTTAAAGTCTAGTTTGTCTGATATAAGTATGGCTACTCCAGCTTCCTTTTGGCTTCCAGTAGCATGATAAATAGTTCTCCATCCCCTCACTCTCAATCTAAAGGTGTCCTCAGGTCTAAAATGAGTCTCTTGTAGACAGCAAATAGATGGGTCTTGTTTTTGTATCCATTCTGATACCCTATGTCTTTTGGTTGGTGCATTTAATCCATTTACATTCAGTGTTATTATAGAAAGATATGGGTTTAGAGTCATTGTGATGTCTGTATGTTTTATGCTTATAGTGATGTCTCTGGTACTTTGTCTCACAGGGTCCCCCTTAGGATCTCTTGTAGGGCTGGTTTGGTGGTGACAAATTCCTTCAGTTTTTGTTTGTTTGGGAAGACCTTTATCTCTCCTTCTATTCTAAATGACAGACTTGCTGGATAAAGGATTCTCAGCTGCATATTTTTTCTGTCTAGCACACTGAAAATCTCGTGCCAATTCTTTCTGGCCTGCCAAGTTTCAAAAGAGAGATCAGTCACGAGTCTTATAGGTCTCCCTTTATATGTGAGGGCACGTTTACCCCTTGCTGCTTTCAGAATTTTCTCTTTCTCCTTGTATTTTGCCAGTTTCACTATGATATGTCGTGCAGAAGATCGATTCAAGTTACGTCTGAAGGGAGTTCTCTGTGCCTCTTGGATTTCAATGCCTTTTTCCTTCCCCACTTCAGGGAAGTTCTCAGCTATGATTTCTTCAAGTACCCCTTCAGCACCTTTCCCTCTCTCTTCCTCCTCTGGGATACCAATGATGCGTATATTATTTCTTTTTAGTGTATCACTTAGTTCTCTAATTTTCCCCTCATACTCCTGGATTTTTTTATCTCTCTTTTTCTCAGCTTCCTCTTTTTCCATAACTTTATCTTCTAGTTCACCTATTCTCTCCTCTGCCTCTTCAATCCGAGCCGTGGTGGTTTCCATTTTGTTATGCATTTCGTTTAAAGCGTTTTTCAGCTCCTCGTGACTGTTCCTTAGTCCCTTGATCTCTGTAGCAAGAGATTCTCTGCTGTCAGCTATACTGTTTTCAAGCCCAGCGATTAATTTTATGACTATTATTCTAAATTCACTTTCTGTTATATTATTTAAATCCTTTTTGATCAGCTCATTAGCTGTTGTTATTTCCTGGAGATTCTTCTGAGGGGAATTCTTCCGCTTGGTCATTTTGGATAGTCCCTGGCGTGGTGAGGACCTGCAGGGCACTTCCCCTGTGCTGTGGTGTATAACTGGAGTTGGTGGGCAGAGCTGCAGTCAGACCTGATGTCTGCCCCCAGCCCACTGCTGTGTCCACAGTCAGACTGGTGTGTGCCTTCTCTTCCCCTCTCCTAGGGGCAGGATTCACTGTGGGGTGGGGTGGCCTGTCTGGGCTACTTGCACACTGCCAGGCTTGTGATGCTGGGGATCTGGCGTCTTAGCTGGGGTGGGTAGGCAAGGTGCACAGGGGCAGGAGGGGCAGGCTTAGCTTGCTTCTCCTTAGGTGATCCACTTCAGGAGGGGCCCTGTGGCAGCAGGAGGGAGTCAGATCCGCTGCCGGAGGTTTGGCTCTGCAGAAGCGCAGAGTTGGGTGTTTGCGCAGAGCGAGCAAGTTCCCTGGAAGGAACTGGTTCTCTTTGGGATTTTGGCTGGGGGATGGGCGGGGGAGATGGCGCTGGCGAGCGCCTTTGTTACCCACCAAACTGAGCTCTGTTGTCAGGGGGCTCAGCAGCTCTCCTTCCCTTTGTCCTCCAGCCTTCCCGCTTTCTGAGCAGAGCTGTTAACTTATCACCTCCCAGACGCTAAGTCGCGCTTGCTGTTGGAACACAGTCCGTCAGGCCCCTCCGCTTTTTGCAAGCCAGACTCGGGGGCTCTGCTTGGCTGGCGAGCTGCCCCTCCACCCCGGCTCCCTCCCGCCATTCCTGGAGCACGCACCGCCTCGCCGCCCTTCCTGCACTCTTCCATGGGCCTCTTGTCTGCGCTTGGCTCCGGCGACTCCGTTCTCCTAATCCTCTGGCGGTTTTCTGGGTTATTTAGGCAGGTGTAGGTGGAATCTAAGTGATCAGCAGGACGCGCCGTGAGCCCAGCGTCCTCCTACGCCGCCATCTTCCCTCTCCCCCCTGTTGTCCTTTTAATTTTTAAAAAAATTTTCTTTTGGCAACCATTTTAGGTCAAGAAATAGCTATCAACATACATAGGAAATTTGTACTAAAGACCCTAACACACCTCTGATTAATTATTAGTCTAATTGTTCCCTAGGACTCTAAAGTTAACTGTAGCAAAGTGTAAAATTAATACTTTTCTAGAAATGTATTTGTTCATCCATTTTTCATTCAGTAAATACTTATTGAGGATCTACTATATGTCTGGCACTCTACTAAGGCCTTGGCAAACACTAGTGAATAGTATATTGCAGTTCCTAACCTTATTGCCCTTTAATTAAACAGATAACTAATTTTAAAAGTTATTTAAGGGGCGCCTGGGTGGCTCAGTCGGTTAAACGTCCGACTTTAGCTCAGGTCATGATCTCATGGTTGGTGGGTTTGAGCCCTGCATCAGGCTGTGTTTGAAAGCTCAGAGCCCAGAACATGCTTCAGATTCTGTGTCTCCCTCTCACTCTGCCCCACCCCAACTCATGCTCTGTTTCTCTCTGTCTCAAAAATAAATAAACATAATTTTTTTAAGTTATTTAATTAAAGGGGCACCTGGGTGGCTCAGTTGGTTAAGTATCTGACTCTTGATTTCAGCTCAAATCAGGTTCTCACAGTTCATGAGATCAAGCCCCACATTGGGCTCTATGCTGAGAGCACATGGCCTGCTTGGGATTCTCTCTCTCCCTCTCTCTCTGCCCCTCCTGCTCTTTTTCTCTGAAAATAAATAAACATTAAAATTTTTAAATTTTATTTAATTATATATTGATAAATGATATTAACATAATATTCAAAGTTCTGAATGAATGTATGAAAGTAGGACATATTTTATTTTGGGTTATCAAAGGGGGCTCTCTTGAGGATGCAATAGTTAAGCTGAAACTTGACCAATGTATGAGTTGCCCAGGCAAAGATGGAAAGTGGAGAGGTAAAGAGCATTCAGGGTTAAAATATATGCATAAATGTTCTAAGGCAAAAAGGGGCTTGGGAGTTGGCTAATCTAAAAAGTGGTAGATGTTTTTGAAGCCCAAAAGGGGGTAGAGTGTGACAAGTGTGTAAGCAACAGTAGCAAACCATGAGAGTCTTTATTCTTAAATTTTTATTTTTCACCCTAATCACGATTGACAATATTGGGGATTGTTAAGAAAGCAAATTTATGTTTTAAAGATATTTGTGGAATCTGTGTAAAAAGCAACTGGATGAGTTAGTCTAAATTGGAATTGGAAGTAGCTTAGAATAAGAAGGCAGCAGAGGTTATGGAAAGATGGGGATAGGTTCAAGATAGTTTCAGGAGGTAGCCACAACAGACTTTGGTGAGTGATTAATATAGGACAAGTTGAGACAGGTATCAAGGATTCCTGTTGGGCTTTGGCGTGAGATCCTGGTGGATAAAGGGGCTTACCATGATGAATAATCCTGAAGGAAGTCTACTAAGCATCATCAGTTATTAGTTAAAGTTGGGGCATGTTTAGTTTTATCTGCCTTGGAGCTATCTAAATGTACAAAGTTAAGTGGTCTGTCAATAATATTTATTTTCATCTCAGGTAAGAGTACAAGACTTCAGATATTTAAACCTTTAGTCAATCCTATAAGACCTTTGAAGACCTGATCCCTGACAATTTTTACCTCCCTCCTGCCACTCTGCACATTATGTCATTTATTTCATCTTCAGGACTTCTGGTTCCAGAAATGCCCCATCTCAGTCACATGCTGTATTTTTTTGTTTTGGTGCCAGTATTTTTTGTTCTTCTGGGAATGTCTATTTTTCCTTCCTCTTCACTTGCCTAATTCCTATGCACCCTTCAAAACTCAGTACAGAAAACATTTGCTCTACACGTATTCTGTACCCCTTCTAGTTGGGTGAGATGTTCCTATATTGTCCTTCTTCTGCACCTTGTGTTTTTCTCTTTCATAAACTCATTGATGATCTTGTTTGCTGATTTATCTTCTCCACCTAATTGGGAGTGTTTTGAAAGCACAGATTGTGTTTTTATCTCTATGTATAGAGTGTGTAACATCATACCTGACACCTAATATGTACTAAATAGATATATGAGTTTTACATATATTTACAGGGGCGCCTGGGTGGCTCCTGTAAACAGGCTTGCAGAGAAAGGAGGCTAAAACAATAGTCTTTGAGGACAGGGAGAAATAATTATGAATATGACTTGATCAAAGTTATGACATTCCATAATGAAGAGTGAACACAAATCCTTCATGGTTCACAGTTTTCCATCCAATATTAAATGTTATATTGAAAGCAATCTTTTTGATACTACATCTTTTTCCATCTGCATAATTTGCCAAGCAAAGTTACCTATTTTCCTATGCTCACGTTTGCCTTCATTTGATTATGAATAAAAGCATGAACAGAAACACTTCTCAACATATAAAGACATTAATAAACAGTAATTTGGACTAAATATACAGTCCACAAATGAGAACCTGATATTTACATTGTTGGATTGGAGGAAAGTAACACCACATTATATTTCAGAAAAAAACAACAACTTGATATCTAATGGATAATAAATTAAAATTACATGCAATAACATTTTTAATTTTGAGCAAGTTACAATAAAATTTAAAGGACACAGCAAAACAAACTGTTCTAGGTCATTCTCTCAAATATCTCAAGCTTTTGAGAAATCCAGACTTCTCTGAAAAGTCTCCTCAAAGGATTTGAATTCTAGAATGGATAGCAGGAATGTCTTGGTTTTTAAAACACATCAGAAACTGTGATCCTAATCACAGTGAATACAACTTTAAGAGGGGGTCACTGAACTTCCTCTCCATTCTTTCAAAATCCTTCAGCACTTTGCTTCTTTCTTATAGTAATAACTGACTTCATAGATGGCTTAAATATCTGTGTATTTGTCTTAATTTCTATTGTTGAGTTGAAAAGTCCTTGAGGGCTTGAACTGTGCTATATTAAACTTTTATTTCTAGAGGACCAGCAGATTGCTTGGCAAAGAGTAGGCATTTAAATTTTTTGCTAATTTAATTGTAAGCAATGGTTATCTCTAATGACTTATTGCTAATTAAAAATAGCATGTGTATTTATTACAAAGGGTTGAACATCAAGGCTTTGGTCAAAATATTTCTTCTTATTATTCCATAATTACTTTACTATGGGAAAATCAAACTGTACTTAATGCCTAATGCTTAGAAATACTCATTTTAAAGATTAAATTAAAGCTTCAATTTATCCACATTTGGCACCTAATTAAATTAAATTAAGAAACTTAATTTAATTTTTGAGAGGTCTTCTTATGAAAGAATAGAATCAATACCTTTCAATATCCCTTTCATAGGATCTTCAGTGGATTTGCAGATGCCAGACCCACTGGTTACTGACACTGAAAATGTTCAGTTAATAAGGAAAGCAATTACTCCTTCGGCTAGATCATTGGTACCAGCTAATATCCTTCATTCTTGTCAGTAATAAAGGAAACCTAAACTTTCAGAATTGATGTAGATTTGAGAGAAAAATAATTTTAAGATAAATATAAGGGAGAGAATAAAATTATGCAAATCCTTCAAACATTTCAGAGAAAAATTTTCCAAAAACCTCAGTCAGTAGGATGACAAACAGATCTGCACAGAATGGAAAGGTATTCATTTCCTACATAAATTGTGAAATAAGTATCCTTGGTAGGCATATTCTTCTCTAATTTGTATGATTTTCAAAATGCACTAATACAAATTTCCTCTTGAGGGGTTATTAAGTCAGCCAGCCTGAGTTATAGTTATGTAGCTTGAGCAGATGAAAGGTGAATTATTGGCACCTTTACCTTCTTCAAACAGGATACCAATGGAAAATTATTAACCAATATTTTCATTAGAGAAGACAGGAAATGAAATGATGGGAAAATTGAATTGATAGTAATAAAGTGCTCTGTGTCTCCACTTTCAAAATTCTTCCTCTAAAGCTATTTTATTTATAGCCAGATAAAGGTATGATTTTAGATGTCTGTTAATACATAATGTCCAGTTATCTTAATTTCAAATGATGGATGTACTTCATAGAAATCTAAAGAAATCATCATCATCTTCTCATTTCTTCCCCTTGAAAGAACCATTTATAATTTATTCACACATATTGCCCTAATCAAGCCATTAGATGAAAGGCTGGTGAGCAAAGGTAGCTTTTGCAAACACCAATGCATATAAAGCTTAAACAATGATGAAAAGTAATGAACAACAGAGTGAATTTGTGATTTAATAAATGATATACTGTACTGTTGGATTTTCCAACATGATAAAAGATTCAGAGCTTTTGCCTAGAGATTTCTCCTCTTCTGTAATTCATAGTGTGTTAGGCAAAGTCACCAGCATTCCAGAATCAAGATATTTGGAAAATGGATTTAGAGGATTGCTTCTAAAACTTTACAAAGTGATTACTGTCTCTTCAGAAACAAAAATCAACTCCTTGAGGAAGTATTTTCTGATTAATGATGTATAAATTTCCTGCACTGAAATCTTACTAAGCAGTTCAACTGATGAAGTCTTGCTGAATTGTAGAACATTTAGAAACAAGTACATTTTATTCATTTCAGTAGTAGTATTTAGGCAAATGTCCTATATCCTATCACATATAGGATAACATTTTTTTAAACACAGTAGGACCTTGAATTGAAATTGCCTGATGAGCAAAATAGGAATTAGAGGATCATACCCATTGGAAGTGAGGATAGGTGATAATCAGACAAAGGGAAGAAAGAGGATAAGTGATGAGATGTGTAGTCCAGGCAACCTGGCAACCATGAGGGGTCCAGAACTATGTGTTTTCCTCTCCCATGAATTAACACTTTGATGTGTTTTCAGTGCTAGTGTATTAGTGCCATTAGCACTATGGCAGACTCTGAGAATTTTCAACCGATCCTTTAGAGTAAGCTCTTTGCAGGAGTAAAGCAGTTTTAAAGACATCTTTTCTGCTCTGATGAGGGAGAAAACTTGTTCCCAATTACCATCTTCTTAGTATGATAAAAAAAAAAAGAAAAATGAACAGGAAAAATGAAACATGGCTGGATTTTTGGCTCTAACAATATTTTGATTCTTTGGGTCTCAGTTTCCCCACCTACAAGATGAGAATGGTGAATAAAATTGTATCTATACCTAAAGTACTTTCCAAATGAACAATTAACATGGTTAAGTAATTGTGCAATACAAGATCTAGACACTGATAAAGTAGGCAAATGACCACATAAGCATACAATAACATCACTTATCTTATCCAAAGCAGAGCTTTTCAAATGCAGGTAGATATCTGTTAGTGGATTCTGAAATCAACTTAATGTACTCCGGCCATCGTTTATCAGGATAAAGACAGAGAACAAACTGAGGGTTGCTTGAAGGGAGGCAGGTGGGGGGAAGGACTACATGAGTGATGGGCATTAAGAAGGGCATTTGTTTGAATGAGTGCTGTATGTTAGTGCGTATTGTATGTAAGTGATGAATCACTGAGTTCCACTCCAGAAACCAATACTACACTGTATGTTAACTAACCTGAATTTAAATAAATAAATTAAAAAGAAAAAAAAAACCAGAATAGAATGGAAAATACAAGAGTGCATATCAAGAAGTAAGGACAAATATCGTTTCTCAAAGTCTGTATTGTGGGACCTTAGTATTCTGTATTTATGTGTATGTGTACGGGGTCAAAGTGTAAAACATATTTCTTATTGTCTATAGACATCAACAGTATTTGTCAGCCACTTATATAGTGTCTCTTTATTTGGGGTAAAGGAGAAAAGAGGCTTATACTCACCAATAGTGGGGTCATGATAATCAGGAAACTGATGACTAATAAACTGCATTGTCATTGCTGAAAAAAAATAAATGCAATTTAATAAAAACTCACCAGCTCATCAATAAATTATTCACCAATGTAGTTCATCAGTCTTTTTTTATTTAATAAAATTTTATTTTCCAAAAATATCAGTCTTTTAATAAGATCTAGTTAGTGACTTATTTCTCTGAGTGACCGAGTGAGTGACTAGTTTAATTATGCAACATGAACCACCAAATGATACCACCAAATGATACCAAATGATAGGGAAAGTTCTAGAGAAGAAAAAATGTGTCTAAAGGGAAAATAATGCCAGAAACTTCTCTCTGGAATAAATATGTCTAAATTGTAAGTGTATTTTAATGAAAAATTGCCTTGTGGTAAAAACAAGAAGGATATTGACATAATGAGAATATAAAGTAGCTGTAAGGGCCTTTTTGGCTTGCTCTGGTGTAACAGTTGGTATTAGTTGGGAAGCTCTTTTCATTGCAGGTCTGGTGTGTGCTCTGGGACTTATCTTCCTCATTGTTAAGATAAGGAGATAATCTCTGAAGTCTCTATTAGTTATAAAGGTACATGATTGTATGAATTTTTATCCTTAGCCAGCTTTTTAATTAAAATTATTTGTCACTTTTATTTTGCCTAATCCATGCTATTTAGGTCATTTTATTAATTTTCATTACTTTCTGGGTATTTCCTCCAAATTCTCCACATTCTTTTCAAATCAATAATTTTATAAAATATTTATAATGTTTCTATTATAGCTTCTTCATGTAAATTTTCATTATTAGTAGACAAAGGCAATGCTGAAGTAAAGCAACACACTTGGAAAAATAATTAGTATATAGTTATCTTCCTTTTCTCTTGTGTGTTCTCTCTTAGTCTGTGTGTGTGTGTGTGTGTGTGTGCATGTGCGTGTGTGTGTGTGTGTGTTTGCGCGTGTGACAAAGACTCTCTCCTTGATCAAACTTTAGTTAGCCTCCCCTAAGTCTTCCTCTCAAGGAAACCCTGACCTAGGTTCCTGTCCCTGCTAGACCAGCATAGCTCAGTGATAGCAAGAAAGCTGCTAAATCATGTTGGTGAGAATGTCCCACGCTTGATACCGAATCCCCCTGGCCTGCCTTCAGCAAGAATCCTTTTAGGTCTATTTGGCAAGAATTCCCCTATTTCTGATATCTCCTGTTAATAATTTTCCACCAATGCTTGTCCCCACTCCTTGCCTATAAATTCTCATTTTCCCTTGTATTTAGAATTGAGTCCAGTTTTTTAATGAGTTCTCTTTTCCCCTTCTGCAATAGTTCCTGAATAAAATCTATTTTTACCATTTTACTGTCCAGCTCTGGTTTCCTTTAACAATGTGTTCATGCTTCAGCAAATGTTTGGAACAGGGAAGACAGTTAAATTCAACAAACTTGTATAAGACATTAGTCTAAACTCAGTTTGAAATGCAAAGAAACAGAACCTGACCCAGTGAAAAAGAATTTCTGTTTACACTTTAATAGTGTTTACTTCCTGTCTTCGAATTGACAAAGGAAGTCTCCATATGAAAATATTACTCAATTTGACAGTTTAGGGCAAATTTTTGAAATGCAAATGAACATTTCCTACAGATAGCTTTAGGACTTAGGATATTTCAAGTAAACAAACTGAAAGCAACATGTTTATTAAGTAGATATCAGGGGGAATTTGGAAAACATTTTCATGAGTTTTAAAAAGAGCAGTCTCCTCTATCTATTACCACCTGTTGGTTTATTCCCAGCTAGAGCACAAAGGTCAGAGGCCTGGCCTCCCAGTGAACACTTGGCTTGGCTAGTCAATCAACTAAATTTCAAAGATAGTTCAGACTTGTTAAAGTTAGAACTAAAATGAGGAGATTCTCACTCCACTCTACCCAAAGCAGAGAGATATACAACTCTATACAATGTGACAAGAGCATCATCTATCTTATGATAATTATTTAGACTAAAATCTTGAAAAATGTCTTTGGATATATTCCCTTTTATATCCTCCATCTAGTCTCCATGAATTTTTATTTTATTTCCAAAATATCTGTCCAGTATGTCTTCTTTCTGATATTACTCTAGTTCAAAATCTTATATCTTAAATCCCTATTGCCATAGACTTAAAATTGACTCTCATAGCTATTTTATTTATCTTCCATTAAACCTTCCACAAAGACACCGGAGTCATTTAAAAAAAAAAAAATCCTGCTACTCATATGTCAGCAACTGCTAAGATAAAAACCATGCTAGCATATGTGGTCCTTCATGTGCCCATCATACCTCTTCAGGCTTGACTTCCAGTACTGCCCAAACAGCTTCTCCGTGTTCTCAGACTTATGGAAGAAAGGATTTTCCACCTATGAGGATGCCTTTGTCCTATGGCATAGCATGGCCTTCACCTTCTCCCTCATTTTTATATCATACTAACAAAGATTCTACTTGACTAAACCTTCCTCAGGCTCCTCTGAACCCTCCTCTAAACCAGGCTGTGACCTTCAGGCTTCCATGCTCATCTCTGCTTTGCCAAGTTTTAGCAACAATCCTACAAAGTCATTTTAGAGGGAATTCTCCACACTTGATATCTGGTCACCCTTGGTAACTGATCAAATTCCTCATCCCCCATGATTACTTTGACCTACCTTCAGCAAGAATCCTATTAAGTTTATTTAACCAGAATCCTCCTTACCCTCTTAGTGATTTTCTATCCACTGACCCCCAACTCACTCCTTGGCTATACATTCCCACTTGTCCTTCCTGTATTCAGAATTGAGCCCAGTTCTGTACTGAGGGAAGCCTTTTTCCCCTATTGTAATAGTTCCTGAATGAAATCCATCTTTACCACTTTACTGTCCAGCTCTGCTTTTCTTTGACAATGTTAATATCTCCATTCAACTGTCATACCACTCAATCAACACATTTAAACTCTTCACTGACCAGGTACCAATACATGATAGCCATGGAAGTTCCTAAGAAGCATTAGAAAGCACTGCGTATACTTAGGGGCTAAGTTAATTTCTATAAACCTAGGAAAGAATTTTGAAGGCGAAGTTTGGAACAACTGTAAGGAAGAATATGTCAGCATTTTAAGAACTAATAGATATATTAGATACTAGACTTGAGATTCACAAAGCCAGTGTCAGAAATAAATGAATCAGTCAAAGATTTACCTTTTACACTTATTTATAAGAATACCTAGCATATATTTAGATGATGGAGTTTGTGCTTTAATGGAAACCTGCTGCTTATTGTATAATTGAAAAAGCCCTTCAATTCTCAAATCCTCTGACCTACCACTGAGACAGAACCAAAGAAGAGAGAGCCAGCTGAGCTTTGTTCCAGAACTTCAAAAGATAATTTTAGAAAGATTGATTTGTAAAAGTTTCTTTTGTGTTTTACAAAGTGGATGCCTGATGGGGTATCTAAGAGCCATTTCCCTTTGTAGAGATAATATGTAAAACAAACAATTTTTGAAAAATCTCTCCTAAATACATGTCAGATTCAATGTTGAAATAAGTAATCTACTAAATATCTATCAATTGTCCTGGGACCTAAATTTTATTTATTTTATGATACACAGGTTTACATCCTCAAAATCAGGGGATTCTATTTTCTTTTGCCATACAGTCATTCTGTCAGAAACTCAAAAATAGCCCCTCCTTTTTCTTTAGAGATTTATTGTATTGCCTTTATAATATCTTAATACATTGTTTTTCAAGTATCTAATGAAAATGAAGGTCTATGTCTTCTTGCCAAAGTATACATTCCTATAAACATATGTATACAATATTAAGAGATATGTGGGGACCATTAGGTCCTAAGTAAAAACACTTGTCCTAGCAAATACCCACATAGGTCAGAAATCAGTCTTTTGTTTAAAAAGAGGACATCCATAAAAACTATGATTTAACTTTCCTCTATTTATTCCGTGCATATTTATCTTTTCAAGTTTTCTAACTCTACTGGGGACAGTTTTAGGAAACCGTATTATCCTAAGAACTTACCCATCTAGGTTTTCAGTCTTTTCAGAGAAATGTGCCTTGTGATGTTTTAAATTTTGATTGTATCATTAGCTATTTCCTTCTCATAATTTTTTGTTTGCTTAAATTAGTTACTAGTTTGTCTATTTTGTTGATTTTTTCAAAGACTTTTAATTTTTATTTCATAATGATTACTATTATTAATAATATTATCCACTGACTTTCTTTTATTTCCTTTGCTGCTTTTTCTTTATTATTTTCCTGGTTGTATTTCTCTGGTTTACTTTTTTGTTAACTCAGTTCATTTATTTTTATCATTTTAATTTTTGTTGGTAATTTTTTTGTAGATATGAATTATCCATTATCTCAGTTTTCTATCAATAGTTTGATATTATTTTTCAGAAATTTAAGATTTATATTTGTATTTTTCTTTTCACCTAGGAGTCAATAAATAGAAAGCTCTTTTCAGTAAAAGCTGGAAGAGATTTTTTGCTTATTTTATTTTTAATTTTAATTTTATTGCCTTATGATCAGAGAGTATTATTTGTAATAACTCTATGTAACTTGCTGATGTTTTTGGCATCTTAATATATAATTAATGTGTTTAGTAAAATAAAGTATATTGATAAGAAAGTAGTATTTGATATATGCATCAGTAAGATTTACTTTATTATTTTTAACTATTTTATAACCTTATATTTTGTCTACTGATCTGTCTCATGTTGATAACGGTGTATATTTCACACATTATACATAACTATTGTTTTATTCAGTGTATAAATATTGTGACTGTAATATTTTCATTGTGGTTTATGGCTTTTATTATTAAAAAGTATCTTTCCTCATCTCCTTTGGTAATTTTTGTCTTTTTCATCTGATATCAAGAGTGTAATCACTGCTTTATTTTTATTTTTATTTGCTTAGTCTTTCTTTGCCAATTATTTTCCTTTTGTCATTTTAAATTATTGTATGTTAGGCAGGTCTATTGTATACTACATAGGGTTGGAAATTGTTTAATAGCCAATTTGAAAATTGTTTTCTTTTAATAGGTAAGTTTATTTTATTCACACTTACCTATTCTTATTTTTCCTCATGTCTTTTCATGGCTTGATAGCTCATTTCATTTCAGCACAAAGTACTATTCCATTGTCTGGATATACCACAGTTTACTTATTTACTCACCTCCTGAAGGACATCTTGGTTGCTTCTAAATTTTGGCAATTATGAAAAAAAGCTATAAATATCTGTTTGTAGGTTTTTATGTGGCTGTAAGTTCTCAACTCCTTTGGGTAGATACCAAGGAGTATGATTGCTGGCTATGTTTATATCAGATATGTTTAGTTTTGTAAGAAACTGCTAAACTGTCTTCCAAAGTGCCTGTACCAGTTTGCATTCCCACCGAAAATGAATATAAGCTAATTTATTTGAAATTTAGCTCCCCATCTTTGCCAGCATTTGGTATTGTCAGTATTCTTGATTTCAACCATTCTATTAGGTATATAGTGGTGTTTCATTTCCATTCATATTTCTCTGGTGACATATCATGTGACACATCTTTTTATATGTTTATTTGCCATATATATTTTTTCTTCAGCAAGTATCTGGCAAGGTCTTTGGCCATTTTTAAATCATGTTGTTTGTTTTTTTGTCGTTGAGCTTTATGAGTTCTTTGTATATTTTGGATAACAGTCTTTTATCAGCAGTGTCTTTTGGAAATAGTTTCTCCTAGTCTGTGACTTATCTTCTAATTAATTCTCTTGATACTGTCTTTGGCAGAGCAGAAGTTTTTAATTTTAATAAAGTCCAGCTTATTATTTTTTTCATTGATTATGTAAAGATGTTGTAAAGACATTACCATACCCAAGGTCCTCTACATTTTCTCTTATGTTATCTTCTAGAAGTTTATCTAGAAGTTATCTTCCAGGTTTGCATTTTACATTTAGACCTATGACTCATTCTGAGTTAATTTTTTTGACCTGTTATAAGATCTATGTCAAAAATCTTTTCTCTCCCCCCCACCCCCCGCCATGGGATTGTCCAGTTTTTTTCCCCACACCATTTGTTAAAAAGACTATCTTTCCTCCATTATATTGTCTTTACTCCTTTGTCAAAGATCAGTTGGCTATATTTATGGGGCTATGAACCTGAGGTGTAGGTCAGGAAAGAAAGGAAATGGATTTTGGTGAACACATAGGAGTCTCTGGCATACAGGGGAAAAGACTGTCAGAAAGAAATGTGAAAATGTCAAATGAAGAAAAATAGAATGTCACTTTCCCCTCCCCAAAAGAATAATCATTCCCTGAAAAACTAAGGTCTTATGTTACTGTTTTTCTTACTAATTTCCATGAGGGATAGTTCAATATTTTTCTAAATAAAACATCTTTTAATTTTTGCTGAACACTTCAAGGAATTATTACAAAAAACATACTTGTTTAAATTTTTGTAAGTTGAAGTAATCTACATAGTGGAAGTCTACATAATTTGATAATGTAGATTTAAAAAAATTAATTCTCTAGCTGGGAGTATATCTGAAATGATGGGTAAAGTGTTACTTTGTTGTTTGCTGGTTTTTTTTTTTGTTTTTTTCAGGTGAACTCTGTGACCATCATGAAAAATCTGGACAGGAAATAGTGGTGGGAGGTTTGTCATGCTCATACACATAAGCACTTCTCCTTAAGTCAGTCTGACTATCACTGGCTTAGGAATACAAAGAAAGAACAGAGTACATACAGGTAGAGAAGACATTTAAAGATCAAAAAGTTGAGTCATCCACTGTAATCTTTAAAAAAGTAATTAGGGATAGAAATAAAGAATATTTGGTGGACTCATACTCTTTTTCATATCTAAAATTATTACAGTTAGTGGATGACCTTTATTAGCAAACAAGATACTTCCCCTCCCCCTCCATTGAAATGGACATTTACTTAATACTAAGTTACAGATCAGGAAGTACCTGATGGTTTTGTATCAAAGAACCTTTTCCATTACTAGTGGCCATCCATTAACATACTTTATGTAAATGTAGCGCTTGCCTGAACTTTATAAAACATTCATTTAATACATATGATAAATAATAGGCAATTGCATTTTGATGTTCATACAAAGTAGTGGTGAGAGATTAAATACAATCTTTTTTTTTTTTAAAAACAAACCCATTTTGATTGGACTCCTCTTTTGCATGCATATGTTCTTTATTTAAATTTCCATTTTATTATTCAGATATTCCAATAATTTATTATTTCACTTTAAAGTTAAATTTAAATCAACGCTTTCTTGTTTTGCATAATTCAGTATTAAGCCATGAAATTTACCTACACAAAAAATCTGACAATATTATATATCACCTTGCTTGGAATGTCAATGGTATTTGCCCTGAGGCAGAGACTATCAGTTATGAAAAAGAAAATTTATAGAAAGAAAGGAAAAATTGTCTACAATTTTTTTAATAGATTACAATACTGCATAAAATTACACTACTTTATTATTACTCTCCTCAGCTCCCCCACCCCCAAAGGAGTTTAATATTTATGGAAAGTACTGAGCTGAAACACTTTGGAGAATGATACAATCTAATTACACAAAGATAGGAGTTGACAAGTCATTGCTTTCCCTTTGGGACGTTAAGCCCTGTCAGTGGAGTAGGAAAGATGATGGGAATCTGGTCACTAAGATGTACTTCCACTTCTCTTTTGTTTTTTTGTGGTGTCTTAATAAAATTACTTAATCTGTCTATGTCATTTTTCTTAGCAAAATGAGGGGAAGAGAAAAGACAACTAAAAAACGCATCCGGATCAAGCGTTTTGCAATCCCTCTTTGTTCATCCTGCCTTCCCCACCATCATCTGTTCTTCCTCCATTTAGGATCTCGTTCTGTTGTCTCTATTTTAGTTCTTTCTTTTATTTAGTCATTCTTTTCCAGCCATACTGACTTCTTGGGAGTTTTTCAAACCATTCCAGCTGTGATCCTTTCCAGGGAAGCCTTTGCTGGTGCTATTTACTTTGCTTGAATGCTCTATACCTAGATAAATGCTTTGCTTGCCTGTATCAGATTATGATTCACATGTGACCTCCTTTGAAAGGTGTTCTCACACCAGTGAATTTAAATCAAAATCCATTCCTCCTCACTAGAACTCCCTATGCTCCCTTCTTGATATTCATTCATTCATTCATTCTATTAAAACTATTAGGTTCAAGACACTGCTTTATATAATGTGTCATACCCTACTTTGGGTGCTTTGGGCACAGCACTGAAGAAAATGGACCCCTGCCCTTTAGGGTCTTAGATTCTAGAAGGGGGGGAATTGGAAAGGGAGACAAAAATAAAAATGCCGCATACTTGCATATATATCAATGGTATGTTAGGTGGTGACAAATACTACTATGGAGAAAAGTAAAATCATTATAGGATCATTATTAAAATATAAAGATATATTACATTAAGATGGACTTCTGTGGGAAAAAATTAATGGATATACAATTTCCAAGAAGAAGAGGAACAAGGTCACATTTTTCACTATTCGAGAACTTGTTCATTTAGTTTTTAAAAGGAAAATGTCTTTTATGACTCAATTGATATATTTATAAGAAATATTATTTAAAACATCATTATTTAAAATAAGCTAAGAATTGTTTCCTTTAAAACAATTTAAATTTATGATGAAATTTTTAAATATCAATCTAAAAATGTACAAGTTGGGAGGCACCTGGGTGGCTCAGTTGGTTGAGCATCCAACTCCTAATTTCAGCTTAGGTCATGATCCCAGAGTTGTGGGATCACACCCCACACTGGGACTTAAGATTCCCTCTTTCTCCTTCTGTCCTTCTTCCTTGCTTGTCCTCTCTATCTCTCTTTAAAAAATATAAATAAATTAGTTAAATACATAAAAGTGTACAAGTTGGGTACCTAATCTTTCAAAATCCCTTTAAGGAATAATTTAACAAAAATGTTTTAAAATCTATGCATTAACTTGACCAGGGTCACAGATGTATCACAGAATCAAGTTGTTTGGGCCATAGTACTCACTCCAAAGTCAGTCACTTTCCATTATGCTAATTGCTCCTTATTAATTCCCTTCTCTTAACTGAAAACCTGTGCTTTCTCATGAGCAGCTCATTTGCTGAAAAAAGCATGGATATGTGAGAAATCTTTATATTTTTGAATGAATAAATAAGTGAATAAGTCTAAAATTGTCTCGTAACTTATACTAAAACTCAGGTAAAAATGGTTGATAGTTCTCTTATTTTTCCACCAGCGTTCACAGTTACAAACATTTTCTAAAATGCATTGAATCTAGGGGTCAGAAACAGCCTGGTGAAAAGACATAGCATGGGGGTATTTCCCACCCTCCTGATTACCTTGAGAGAGATAAGGTGGCTCTCAACCTGTAATGCTCCCAAACAGGAATAATGGGATCTTTTTAAAGTCAAGGTGATAGGGAAGTATTAACAATAGCAGTATAAGAGGGTCTTTATCAAAGACATTCAAAGATTCCTCCTTACTTCTTTGCAGCTTTTAATAATGAAGAGTTTAAAATGTTTTTTTTTTTAATTTATTTATTTATTATGAGAAAGAGAGAGTGAGAGTTCGAGCAGGGGAGGAGCAGAGAAAGAGGAAGAGAGAGAGAATCCTGAGCAGCCTCCACATTGTCAGTTCAGTGCAGAGACTGAAACCACAAACTGTGAGGTCATGACCTGAATCAAAACCAAGAGTCAGAGGCTTAACTGACTGAGCCACCCAGGCGCCCTGTAACTTAATAATTTTTCACTTAGTTATAAAACATTTATTGCAGGTCTGGTATTTTTCCCTGTTCCCATACATCTGTGGATATAGGATAAGGATTGTTGAGAGGGAAGGGCTTGAGATCTGAAGGGTAAGGGGTAGATTCGAAAATGGCACCATTTGGTTGGGGGAATGGTACCTCATCAGAGAGATGGATGGGAGAGGCAGCCCTTGTAGTTCTCCACTTCCCAGAGGGTTTTCCCTTCCATGGAGAGCTTCCCTTCACTTCTCTTTCTCTTCCTCTCCCCTATAAACTCTCTGCCAACAGAGAGAAATGGTGCTTTTCAGGACATTAAAAATTCTATTTATCTTCACTGACTGATTTTCAAGGATGATTGATGCCACACAAAAAGAAGTGATGGATATTAAAACTCAATATTTCCACTCATTCCTTTTTGCTCTTTGCTGACAGTTTATTGTGTACTCAATGAAACAAGAAGAAAAATATATATTTTTACCAATCATTTTCCAAGTATTTTATCATTTAGGATAAACCTCATCTCTTTAGGTAAATGAAATACTATTAATGCTTTACACACATGTACTAACATAGGTAAATATCTTTCTCCTTACTTAACTCTATTCTTAGAATATAATGGAGACAATTATTGAAGTCTGATTCATGTGAATGGATGACAGTAACCAGAAAGAGTCTTAAAGTGCTCAGATTTTAGGACATATTTGATTTGTCATGGAATTACGATAGACATTAATATCTAGTCTATATCAGAATTTATATATTCATTATTTGCTACAATAAGATTTTACTCTGTCTTGACACCCTGATCTTGCAGTCAAAGCATTTGCTGGCATTTCATCATGTTAGTAACTGATAGACATCATACGTCTTGGGGCTGAAGATTTTTCTTTCATAGCTTTTGGAATAAGATTCCCAAAGCATAAAATACCTGTGACTTACGTTACTGTAATAGTTTCATATTTGCTAAGAATTTTTCTTTATTAGGTGAATCTCCATCTTACTTCTAGGAATTTTGTGATACTCTTTATAGACTAGGTCATAGACTAGTAACGAAGTTCAGGACATGCTACCCCCGAATATGGTATGTTGGCATATTGAATATTTTAAAGTGAAGGAATCTGAGAAGCAGTAGGTGTAGGAAAGATTCTCAGTCTCTCTTGAAGCAGGTCATAAGACCCTCATGTGAGGGCTGCCCTCCTATACCTGGAGGAAAAGAGCATCCTTATCTCTGAAGAAGGAGGGACGCTGAGAGAATCAGAGCAAACAGGACTTGGTAAGTACTCCCCATTTACCCATATACTAAAAGGGTATACCCTTCTGTCGTATCACATTTTTATGGCTTTTCACTTTTCCTTAAACCTATAAAAATAATTAGGCTTGGCCACTTCTTCAGGTCTTCCTTTCCTTATGAAGACTCCAGTGTCTTGTAAAACTTAAGTAAATTTGTATGCTTTCTCTTGTGAATCTCTTGTCAAGTCCAGCTTACAGGGTTCTAGCCTGAGAAGGGTAGAAGAAGAGATTTTTCCTCCCCTGCACTAGCCAGCTGCCGACCTTACCAGAAGGACACTGGAGTGAATGAATTATTTTCTCCTGCCCCATTATATCTCCCTTCTTCTTCACTGAAATTTCCCATTTAATATCTTAAATAAACCTGGATTACCTGACTCTCTTCTTAAAACATCATTAGCTTCTATCAGTTTTTATAGTCCTTCCTGATAGAGTAGATGCTTCAGCCAAGGAGAAAAGCTCTGGAAAGGGAAGAAGGGTGATACCTTGAATAAAAGGCACAATTTCTGTGGCCTTACCCAGATCATCTATGTTTACATTAATAATGCTAGTAATAATAAACTTTATAACATTATACTTTTTTACATATAATGCCATATACTTTTAAGGGCATTTTTTGGTTTATACATTATCTAAACTATATGCTTCTTTTTATAGCATATATGAAATGACTAAAAGAGGCTAATAGACTGGGTATGAGAAGCAAGATTTAGGGTAATCCTGGCAGAATGGAATAATGGAAAAAGCCAGAAATATGAATGCATAAGTCTTACATTTTAGTTAGAATAATCAATTTTACAGTTACAGAAGCATAGAATGAGTTCAACCTGGTATGATACCTGTTTCAAATGAAAAATGACATGGAGGTTAGGATTAGGTCTTAATAATTGTGACTCAAGATAAAATTTAAAGGAGATGCACCATTTAGGGCAGATTGTCACAATCTCATTATTAAATCTCAACATATTGCTGTTTGGTTCTTTATACTAGATTTGTTATGGTGACATGTACAAATCCACGAGCTGGATTTAGCACTCATCCAGCCTCCATGACAAACATGCTTCCACCCCAACATGACTCTGACATGAGGTCTGCCTACAACTGGGCTTCTTCAGCTGGCTTTCAAACACCTGATGGGTCAGGGCCTTGGCCACCTGGAGACTGAAAGCACAGTACTGGCGGACAACTAAGGTGCTTGATCCATCAACATTTATAGAATCTAATCTTGCTTATTCTGTCTAGGGCAATGGTTCCCAATGTGCAGTCAAATAACTCCGAGGGATCTGAGAGACCTTTTCACAAGGGTTAATGAAGTTCTATGAGGCAGATAGGTGATTCCAACTGTCTTTTAAGCTAGATATCTTTGGAGATCTTAAAATATGTAAAATAATGCCATTATTCTCAAACATTTTTGTTGTTTTGAAAAATACAGATTTAAAAAATGTTATTTGTTGAAATATATTTTTATATTTTGTTGCAATATATTTTTAATTAATACTTATTATAACTTTTTAATGCATTTATTCAATTTTATATATTTGTTACTTTTAATTTATAATATGGTACACAGCAATAGAAATAACCCATATAATCAAAAGTTTTTTTTGGGTCCTCAATATTGTCAAGTGACTGAAATGATTTTAAGACCAAAATGCTTTAGTACCACTGATCTAGAGCAAAACCTCAGCCCTGATTAAACAAAAGTAGGTGAAAAGATCTATGATTATTCACACCTCAAGTAATAAAATTTTGAAAGCCTAAAATTAAAGATAAAACAATAGGGAAGCCCACTTGGTCAAGATACCTAACTATAACTCCAGATCTCTGTGTTTTTCTTCTTCCTCATTTCCTTTTGTTTTCTACCTTTCCTCCTCTACATCTCTATGTCATATATTCATGACCATTGTGCTGAAATATATTCCTTTTTCATTTTCATTTTTCCCTTTTCCCCTCACTATGTGTCTCTTTCTACACACAACTGTTTCTCCCTGTTCCTCTCTTTCTTTCTTCCCAGAAGTTGCTGCCAGAAGTAGACTTTACCAGTATCACAAATGCCCATAATGTCAAATTATGGAATTAAAAATAAGTGCTTTATTTGGAGGAACCCAGGTGGCTGTTGGTTAAGCTTCCAACTCTTCATTTCAGGCTCAGGTCACAATCTCACAGTTCGTGGGCTTGAGACCCACCTTGGGCTCTGTGCTGACAGCATGCAGCCTGCTTGGGATTTTCTCTCTTTCTTTCTCTCTAAATAAATAAATAAACTGTAAAAAATAAAAATAAATGCTTTGTTTAATAAATAAAATTTTCATGTATTTCTAACAGATCTTCCCCTACTTTTCCCTCAGGATAGGTAAAATTAAAATTTTGGTGACATTTCTGAAAACAAAACAAAACAAAACAAAACAAAACAAAACACCACAACTAAATTTCTAGTTTATACTTCAATGTAATGTTTGAATTTTTCCATAGACACATCTTTAATATTCTTAGAAACAACATAAAGGGAAAATAAACACTTAAAATAAATATTTTATTTATGAAGTGGGAAATGAAGACTAAGTGAAATGGGAAGAAAAAAGGAAGAAATTGCTATGACAAAGTCTGAAGCCAGGAGCTTATTACATATCAAGATTTGTTTTTAAACTCTTATTCTGGAACGATTTCTCCCAGAGAGAAGGGACACGCATGGGAGAGACTCTGCAGTGGAGTATGGCTAGAATATTTGAGGCAACTTAAAGACAGATGTTAAATTCGGAGTTTGTTTTCACTTTGTTTTGAAATTAACATTCTGTTGTTCCTTTTCTTTACTAAAACGATGTTACACACAAGACGTCGGGGTGCTCTACTGGTTAGACCCACCCTGGGGTGGAAGATGGCTGGTTACAGATCATAGCAGCCTTAGGAACTTGAGAGCAAACCTAGAAGCATAAGACACCAGTGAAGCAACTGGTGGAGGTTGACCCAGGGAAATTTAAGTCACCTGTGGACTCACCAAAGGATCTGACTTTCCCATCATGTGTTGTGCTGGGGCTTGAACCATTAAATTGGGAGATTTTCAGTTGTAACACAGTTATTTTAACTATCATTGTATTATATTAATTAGTGTCATCTTCCACTATATATAAAGTTAGATTCAAAGCTAACTGAGATCAGACACAAGGATTGCATTTCTCTTTTGTAACCATACGGATAATACCCATTATCAAACATGACACTAAATGTAGTAGGTATTCGGTAAAGACTGGTGACTGACTTGCCACTGATATAAATTAATCCATCAAAATTTTTGAAACCAATAATTCAAAGAGATGGATGTTTTTAGGTTGTAAGATTACACCCAATTGCCAGTTTGGTGAAATGGTTAAGAGGATTAACACATTTTCTGGATTTGGGGCCATTTTCTTGACTTTGATAATTACATGTTTGTGTCTTTGGGGGACTTAGGAAATATTTTCTTTTGTTTCTTAGTTGTCTCATCTGCAAAGTGGGATTAATAATAATAATAATAATATGTATAAATGTTGTTATAAAAAGTAAGTGAAACAATACATATAAAGCACTTAAACTCATGACTGGGTGATTCTAAGCCCTTAGTGACCATTATTATCAAGATTTTTTTTTTGAGAGAGAGAGAGAGCACAAGTGAGAAAGAGGCAGAAGGAGAGGGAGAAAGAGAATCTTAAGCAGGCTCCACACTCAGTGTGGAGCCCAATGTGGGCTTGATCTCATGACTCTGAGATCATAACCTGAGCAGAAATCAAGAGTAGGATGCCTAACTTACTGAGCCACCCAGGCGCCCTTATCAAGATTTCTAAAACTCTTTTACTTTGAATGATTTATATGATTTCTCTTTTCCAATATTGCATTGTGGTGTCAGGGTCAAATTAGCTAGAATACGATGTTTTTGTAAACCACAACTCACATATGTTCATATGATGCTATCCCATCTGTTTGAAATATAACATTTCAATCAACTGGTGTTTTGCTTTTATGAGTACACTTTGTTTGATAGTCCTTGTAATATCCTGGGAATGCCAGTTGTTCATTTATTTTTTGTTGAATTAATGAGTTAGTAAAGAAGAGAATATAATCAATGTACTGGTTTCTAAAATTGTTTCAACCACATTACACTAAAATGAAAAAAAAATGGTTAGAGTTGTTTTCTGTTATTTGCTCTCTTAGTATACAAATTGCAACATTACTAGTACAGCTCTGGAATAAAAGTTAAATGAATTATGAAGAAATAATAAAACTCTCTGGAATAAAAGTTAAATGAATTATGAAGAAATAACTGACAAACCAGCATCGACGTACATGATGATGGTGAATACTGGCATGCAAAATCTCAAAGACAGGCTGTACTTCCCTTTATAAACAATGACACAGTAAGAATTACCTGGAATTTGTCCAGGGTTTGATAGAAAGATCATTGAGCAATGGTGTCAAGAGAGCTGCTTCTCACAATGGCTAATGCTGGCTCATTAAGTTAATACAGACAAATCACAAAAACAACTCTAGTTCAATTTCCTTAGTGCTAATCCACAAGGGCCATACTAGATATAGTATTCATCTTTTATTCTTCTGTACTTTTATTTAACAAGCAATTGCACTACACTTAGGTATTCTGTTAAATGTTGGGACACAGTGTTGAAATAGGTAAACCTTGTTTTCAAGGAATGCACAGTAGAGTGCAGGACACTAAATGCTATGATAGTTAATCACATGTTCTTATTTAGGCAAAGAAGAATGAAATGTAATCTAATCTCAGAGGTGAGTTGTTATTTTTCTGACTGGGAGAGAGGCAATTCTGAATCTTGAATAGTGAATATGTATTAATAATGTGCATAGAGTAGGACTAGTGGAGACTTCCAGGCACGCTTTGGAATCCCAAAGGCTCAGGCAACATGCTACATTTAGGAATTTCTAGTAACTCAATATAGATGGAGCCCAGGGTGTGGAAGGGCCAGATGGAGGATAGAGAGAGAAGCCAAGGTCATATTACCAAGGGCCTATTATGCCATGCTAAACATTATGGGTAATCACGAAATGATTTTTTAGAAGAAAGTGACATATTCAGAATTGCATATTGAAAACAAAACCCATAGCAAAAATGAAGTGATAGATATGAAGTGGCCTTCCTGGGTGCAGGGATACCTGTTAGGAAACTGCTGTGGGAAAGTTAGGTTAAAAAAAAATGAAAGCTCAACACAAGGCTCCAGCAGCAGAAGTGAGAAGGGAGGAATGGGATTGATAAATATTACAGGAAGATAATTTGCTGGAATTAGAGACTGATTAAATGTATGAGATGTGAAAGAGAGTTAGTTTTGGGGGTGTATGGGGTGGTACCTCTTGCTGAGAGGTCACAGGAGTGGTAAAAGGTCAAAAAAGAGGATAAATTTTCATATAGGACAGGTTCAGTTTAAAGTTCCTGTTAATTTATAGTGGAAGACATTATCTAAAAATTGGACATGAGTCTAGAAATAAGAAGATGATCCCTCAAATGTCTTTTTAAATAATATTATAACTCAGTTTACAAAAAAAAACTCAAATAAGAAAAAAATTTTAGTGTTAACTATATGCTAGTTATAGTTAACCGTATATAGTTAACTAACTATATGCTAGCTATAGTCATTGGTCTAAATATGAATAATTGAACAAATAAATATCATTTAAGTGTTTGTCATATGCACTGCTCTTGCTTTGAAGTAGCTCATTAACTCAAAGGTATGTAACACTTGTTGTCTAATAATTAACCCACAAAATAGGAAATCAGGAACACAAAAGAAATGCTTGATTTTCAAGTCTTTAATGTATTTTAGGATACTCCTCTATTACCTTTTCCCAGAGGAGATTGATACTTTTTCAAATTAGAGCTTCCTTTGAGTTTCCTTTGTTTCCTTCCCACCCTTCCCCTATCTTTGTATGTGGCATTTTGGATTATCACAAGACTGCTTGTATCCTATATGACCTAGAGACAGGGTACTCAGAGCTCTACCAAAGTTTTACAAACCAAGGATTGCCAGACAATAGCCCCCTGAACAGTGACACTCACAGTGTGAATTCGTCCTAAGCTTTTCCTCCTTTTGCTGTCATTGTTCTTCTCTTCAACAATGGCTAATAAATAACAATCAAGTCCTTTTTCCTTCTTACTATGTCAACATTTAATTATTGTATTAACTTTTATTACATACATAATTAAAAAGTTGAATAATACCATTAATATATGTGAAAAAGATATGAACCTAAATCACTACAGAAATACGGATGCTCTAAGGCATTTAATTAGGATTGTGTAAAGAATGAAGAGCTACGTATAGAAATGATTTATTAATTGGATTTATTTGTTTCTATTACAACGTCCATGGTGATTCATATGATGTAAAATCTAATTTGAAAACAGATGATAATATTTCCTAACTCTAACTTCCTGAATCATCCATGGGATTTAGCATATAATCCTCCATCCAAGACTCTCCTTGCATATTGAATCAATCCCAAACTCTCTGGTTTGATGCTCAAAAGCCTTCCTAATGTGATAGATTGAATCTGAACATAAAACTGTGAACTCCACACCTGTGGTTTGTCTCCAGCCATGTCTCTTAGGTGCTTGTTTCCTTCTTTGCCTAAACTCAGCACCCTTTAGTTCAGTTTTTCTTATTCTCTGAGAACTTCTCTGATCCTTCCAATCTTCAGGTATTCTAAATACCTTAAACATTTATTCTTTGTCTCCTTTCTCAATTTCTTAATTTACTCATGTCTGTTTTCCCAAGTAGCCTATGAGGAGAGGGTCAGGAAGTGGCTAGGGGCAAACAGGAGATAACTGTTACACCTTGCTTGCTCATTGCAGGCACATTGCATATTTTCTCAACTCTCAATAGTAATTTTATATAGACATTAGTATTTGTGGATAATTCACTGAGTCCCAGAGAGGTTCAAATAATTTGCCAAGTCCCCCCCCCCCCCCCGACTCCCACACACACCACCTGTCTTTCAATGGGGAGCTGCATTTGAATCCAATGCTTTCTGGTATGTGTTCCTCCTCCTCTTAACCATGGCCAGAGTGTAGTGGATGTGGGCTCTGAAGTCAGGGTGCTGGCAGTGCTGCTGCTCATGAGCTGTGTGGACTATCTTATTAAATATTTTCTACGTTCTCTGCTAAGGATTTCATACACCTATTACTGGTAGGATTGTGAGCAAAAACTCTAAGCCATGGCACTAAAATTATCCTCATTTTATAAATAAGGACACTGAAACACAGGGAATTTGGGTAACTTACCCAAGGTCATAAAATGGGAGCCATAACTGGACTTGAATCCCCAGCAGTCTAAGCCCATGCTCTGAATCACTATGTTCGTTATTATGCATCTATGGGAAACTACCATGACTTCTTTAAAAAGCAAAAGTGCCCTTGTGTATAAAATGGATATAGAATTGTTCGAAGGATTAAATGGGATGATAGGGAAAGACTCAGCTTAGTAGCTTGCACATAGTAGTAACTAGATATATAATACTTGTCAATGTCTTCATTATTTGCCTGAAGAATGGGAGGGGACACGAATTCAATCTTTTATCTCCCTCTTTTCATCAACAGTGATTCTGTGCATATAGTTACTGCCTCATAAATACCTATTGATTACATTATTTAATACTAGCCATTTTGAAAAATGGTGAGGAGAAAAAAGGTAGGGTGTTCTCAAATATTGACAGATACATTTGTATAGTACTAAATTATTTTAGGTTTAAATCATTGTAAATAATCGAGCCTTGCTTTATGCTCCTTGTGGGAGAAATTTCCTCATTGAATCTGACATCCATTTAATGGTAGAAACCATCAATATAATCTGCCTCAGAATCTGAGTACTTGCCTTACTCATATTTGCCTACAATACAGCAGTTTAAATATATTTTGGACTCTGCTCCATCATTTTCTATCATTACTCCCTTTGGGATACTCTGATACTTAAAAGTACCCTCAGCAGATCACCTGGCATGCATCAGGTATATGGTACTCTCTATTTCCAATTCTATACCAGGAGAGGAAAAGTTGGGATCTTCCCTTTGTTGACAGTTTTACTGTGTCCCTACCTCCAAATTCTAGCCAGTCTCATAGCAAGGATGACAAGGCTAGAGTGTGCAGCTGGGTCAGGATGCAAATACTGGAAAAAAATAGAAGAATTGACAGCAGACAGGATAATGACATCACCCAGTTGAGGACATGGTTAGTTCCAGAATGAGATCCAAAAGTGTCCCTTTGAGACAATTTATAAATGTGTTACAAATAAGATTAAAAAGATTACTGTATCTCAGAAAGAAGACTAATCTGTAACTTCTAGGAGCTAAATTGGATGATGTTAAGTAACATGTTAAATTAAGAAAAAGAAAAGAGGTACACAGATCTTCCTCAACTTGCAATGGTGTTACAGCTGGATAAACCTGTTTAAGTTGAAAAGAGAAGTTGAAAATGTACTTAATACACCTAACAGACTAAACATCATAGTTTAGCTTAGCCTGCTTTAAAGCTCAGAACATTTACATAAATCTGCAGTTGGGCAAAGCCATCTAACACAAAGCCTATTTTATAATGAAATTGCTGACTCTCTCATGTAATTTATTAAGTACCATACTGAAAGTGAAAAAACAGAATGGTTGTGTGGGTACAGAACATTGTAAATGTATACATTGTTTACCCTTGTGATCCCTTGGCTCACTGGGAGCTGGGGCTCCCTGTCTATGCCAGATATCACTGGGCTGTCATATCACAAGTCATTAGCTCAGGAAAAGTTCCAAATTCAAAATTCAAAGTACAGATTCTACTGAATCAGTATCATTTTCATACTATTGGAAAGTCAAAAATCATAAGTCAAAACATCATAAGTCAGGAACCATCTGTAATAAAACAAGAGGGTCCCTATGGAATCAAGAAAATTAATTGAAGAGAACATGGAAGGACTCATCTAACAATGTCTAAGGGAATATAAATGATATCTGCTAAATGATTATTTTAATCATCAGGAAGGTGGACTCTTAGAATAATCTGGGTAAAATTTTCCACAGACCTCTCCGATTTCTTATACTATGTTTCAATTTTTAAAAACTGTTTGCTTTCCTATTCTGTTTGTTTGGTATCTTGATAATAGAGGAGCTTCCTGGAATAACAGAAAATACGTTTCTGATCATTTGAAAAAGAATCACTCTCATTGTAAATTAGCCATTCTGCTTCTTAAATTACTCTTTATTTTATAAAAAAAAATTTGATTAGGGTGAATTAGTCTCAGGATTTATTAATCCCATGGTGCACTCATAAAAGTTTGTTTTTAAATCTGAAAAGCAAAGAAGATCTTGATTCTGTAGAGATGCTCCCATGGTGATATTTGTGGCTTTCGATCTGCTGATATTTTCATCTACTCTCTGGTTATCGAATCTAGCTGTGTGCACTGCATTCACCTTGGTTGCTGTTAAATGCATCAGTTCATGGGTACCCACCAGACCTGTGGAATACGCCAGGGGCTGATATATTGTTATTGTGAAAATTTCTTCAGCTGATTCTGATGGTGCATTTGTTGTGCCTTCTGAATTACAATAACGCCATGTGTCTGAGAAAAGGGCAGCCCAATAAATTAGGATAGCTTTTCAATTGTTCATGTAAAAAAAAAAAAACCTCAAAAAATAGAAAGAGGTAGGCATATTCGCCTTATGGATAAAAACTGTGCGAGCAGCCTAATTCCCTCTGTGTAGGGCCTCACGCAGGGCCACGTCCTCCGGTAGTGCCTGATGGATGCCTAACGATGAAAACAATGATGAAATGGCACTAAGAAATCAAGACAGAAATCATGCTCATGGGTCTTAAGAACTCTGTACCAGAGGCTTAATTAGAAGCAGATGAGCTTATAAGTTATAAGCAGATAAGTTAGGTCAGTCGCTCAATTCCAAGTGTATCTACCTCAAGTCAAAACATGATGTTCTTCAAGTTCCCCAGAAAAGAATAAAAAATGAACCTGATTAAATGATTAAATAAAATAGATTCAACCCTGTCCACAATAGGGAGGATGCATGCTATTTTTTTTTTTTTTTTTTTTTTGGTATTTCCTTCAGTAACTCCTTAAAGGCACAGACTAAAATGGTTCTTCACTGTGTTTGAGGAAAATGATATAATTTAAAATATAGCACAAAGTGAAAATCCACTTCCCACATGGAATAGATGACATTGTCTAGTACCAGGGGTACTACTGTAGGACTGATTTTGAGGTTTTGTGCATGCTGTTGGCCTAGGGGGGAATAATTTGGATACAAAGGAACGTAAAAGTTCAAACTATGGGAAACTATGGTCTACTAAACAAGGATATAGGTGCAGGAAAGGAAAATAAATGAGCCAGGGGCAGGCAGACACTCTAGGTGTTGGCAAACAGGTCTTTAAACGTTATGGGTTAGCAATATCAGCCTAAACATCAGGACTCAATTCGGTGAACTCTGTACTTAGCCCTCAACTGTTCTCTGAATTTTATTGGCTTCCTTGCCATGTGTGGGTGACCTAGAGCACAGAGATGAATGTTTACACAGAGAAAGAGTCCAGTCCTCTTTGTAAAAGTAAGATTAAATGAGGACATCTCAGTAACATGTCTACATCTGCTCACAGTGGACACTCAGTAACTGCCCATTAGTATCTCACCCAAAGAAGCCAGAGGTGACCAGGAGTGCCCAGCACTGTATATGTTTAATGGTACAAGTAGCATTTGCACTTTAAAACTTACTGCTAAAGACAAAGTCCAGGGTGCTAAAGGATGACTCAAGCTCTCTGTAAAGCTGGGCCATCACTGCAAAACGCATCAATACCACAGCACACTGAATCTGAAAACCAACAAAAGTAATATTCTTCCCAAGACTGCACAGACACTGTCATCAAAGTTAATAAACATTTATTGCAAAAGATTATTGGGAAGCTTCCCAGAGCTGTTTTCTCCCAGGGAAATAAGTACTTACAGAAGCGGTGGTTTAAAGGTAACTCGATCACCCATCATATTTTAGGTTGAGAAATGACCAATAGGGGACAGTGTAAGCGGCAGCACTTATGAAACAAGAAGTCAGCACTTGACAGCCGTTTTATTACACTTTGAACATATTGAAGAAATAAATCAGGAAGGTAGTAAAGAATTTGGATTTCTGAAACCCTACGCTTGGGAACCCAAACCCCACGGAGTCTCAGAAGATGGATTGTAGGCACTGAAAACGAGTGAATTTTTCTGGGCGTCAGTAAGAACTTCTGCCATCATGGGTCCCCTAGGCCTTGCCAGGAAGAATGACCGGGACAACAGCTTTTCACTGACCAAAACTGCTACAGTCTTTGAGTTACCTTCAGCAAACAAAGCAAACTCCCTCTTTCATTATTCTTGCCTCGTGATACTAATGTCAAAATAAACTTTTATTTAAATATATTCATAGGGTTTTGTTTTTCCATGATCTGAGTTCAGGAAGAAAGAAGGAAAGCAAGAAAAAAAAAAGCAAGGAAGCAGGCAAGCAAGAAAGTTCTTTGTTCTTGTTCTTACGATGTAGGTTAGATAAGCAAGTTTAACCATCCCGGAGTGTTATATAAATGTGGGGTGCCAGTGGGGACTATTTCTGGATATATAGTACATGGTGTTATTCATTTATTAAGGCAGGGAGAATTGCTACCGGAATGAAATGCTTATTCATATTTGTTGTATCCTGATTTTTTTTGGTCTCTTCTTGTCCCCTAATATATTGTTCTAATCAGCAGACCTATTTTCTGCCCTCTTTGATACCACGATCTTACTTATTGTTTGAGTTAAATCACAGAAGGCTCTAGCCCTTGGCTTTCCCAATGTGAAGCACTATATATAAAATGAGTTACTGCAAATAAGACAAGGCCAGTGCCATAAACCTGTCAACCTCATCTCCAGGATTTTCTTTCCAAATAGCACCACACACTTTCTTGATATTACCTCGCATTGAAAAAGGGCAAGCCTCTGTTAAAGTTAGGCATTTATGAATCTCATGTTTCAACACATTCTCAATAATGTAAAGGATATGGGGGTATTAAGCATGGATCATCTTGAATGGGTTTTGGTGAGGATTCATCACGTGTGTGTGTATTAAACCCTTCCCTTACAAGGGTTTCAATATTTAGTCAGCGTGCAAAACAAAAGGCATTTTAGTTTGGGTTTAAGATTTGGTGATAGCATTCTTCAATTTGCCACACTCCACCCCAGAGCATCAAACAATCATGGAACAGCAGATGTTGATATTTTCTCTAGTGATGGAGCTAACCTCCAAAGGATCAACACTTCCTTTTTTGTATATCATTTAAAGCAGAGCCAGATGCAGCAAATGGCTTTGGCCGAGAAATTAGAATTAGATCAGAAGCCAAATATCCTTAGGAGGATTTTTGTGCATCCTGCTGGGCACACGATACAATATTGGACTTTCTGGATCTATATGAGAAGAGGCTGCACCCAATGGACAAACAAAGCTAATTGGAACTGTATCGGGAAGATTTTCTTTTTAGCATGGCATCTGGTCAGTTTATTATATCTAAGTTAAAGTGGTAATTGAACAAAAAAATGAAGTGAGCAGTGGCTTAGAAGTCAAATACTTCACTGCCATGTTAGATGGTTTAGAATCATAGTCTGACTGTAACTTTGTGGTCACATTGAGCCATATATATATTTGATAAAAGTACTTACTGACCCCAAAATTACCTTTGGATCTACAGAAGGAGGAATCAAATATGTGGCAAACATGAATGAAAGCCTCAGCTGTGAATTATGACTCAGAAATTAAGATTCTACCTTACCTTGCTCTTCCAACAGTAGTTCAGTTTTGGATTCTTCAGGGAGCTTGTTAGAAATGCAGACACTAAAACTACACCCCAGACCTACTGGTTTAGATCACATTTTAACAAGATCCCTGGGTGATTTGTATGGACACTGAAGTGTGAATACACTGCTCTATTATACTAACGTAGGTGATGTGTCCGTGTTTGTGAACATGAGTGTGCAGGACACATACATAAGAAGCACACTGTCGTTGAAAATCACAGTTCATAAAAGAGGCTGTTTCACTTTTCAACACACTACAGCCTTGAGCCTATAACTAATACTGTTCCCTGTCTTCTGCTTCTCAGAAATCATTTGCCCCCAATCTTTACCTTGGTTTCCCATCCCTACTGGCCTTACACCATGGGAAAGCTTTCACAGGGGCTGTAGGCTTGAGGAATGTGGGAATAAAGATTCTTCCCCATTTTTGCAGTGAAAGATGCTCTGAAACTTTCTTAACATAGTAAGAGTAATCACTAGTATTTATTGAGCACATACAGTGTACAAAACTGCCTTGCAAGGGTTTTCATACACATCATCTCATTTATCTTCCTAATAACACTACGATGTGGATATGATTATTCCCCTGTGTTATAGATGCTGAGAGTAAGTTTCAAAAACTTTAGTAAATTACCTAAGGTCAAAGTAGACCTGCAAGAGTCTATTCATATTCATATTCATAATAGTCATTCAACATAAGCACTATGTTAGTCTCATTTTGGGTCATACCACCAAATTACAAGGATTTGGTACTAGTTGAAGCTTGAGCAATATCAGGATTTAATAGGAACTGTCCCCAGACTACATATACATCAGAAATTTGACTAAGAAAACATCACTGTGTTCAAAATATGAAGACAAACAGAACTCAGTGAGTCCTCCATCCTCTCATCTTGCCTAAATCAATTCAATGTTTATACTTGCATGGAGATTTTTTTTTAACTGATACACATCTATTCCAACCTCTTTTGAACTTCTGTAAAACCTTACTAGACTCACATCACTTTGACTACTTCCTAACTTGAATTGCTCTATTGCCACCAGACGTGGAATTTCTCCAGCTATACTGGGAACCTCTTAATGGAGATGGGGACCTCCCACACCTCTGTCTTTTATCCCAGAGAGTAGATGGCACTGTGTCTTGCCTTTAGCTTTTTTTCCCCTCCTGCCTTTAGCTTTTAATGTGTTTATAGATTAATTGACTAGCAGGCTCTGGACAACCTCTGATTTTTAAAAATGCCCTAGAGTCAGTTCTAGAATTTAGAAATTTACACCAAGTGGGAAGTAAGCGACAGGTCATCTGCCTCCAAGGCAAGTTCAGGGACATTTGCATCAGGGACAGTTAGGCTTCAGGCATAGTCTTTATTCCCTTTGTTAACTGAACTTTATCTGTGAAAACACAGAGTTTTAAACAAATAAGTCATTTGAAAGGATGTAGTGAGAAGTACGTTTGAGAAAACAATAGAATTTTAGAGCAGGGAAAAACTTTACAGAGTAGAGCATTCCAATTCCCTGAATCTGAAATCATAGAGAGTAAAGAGCAACTCAGACCAGAATGAAGTCTGGTACCCTGATAGCCTGTCCAATATTCTCCTCTTTATTTGATGCTGTATCCATAGTCAAATACATTTACTGCTTTGACTAATAAACTCCCCAGTCAGGTAGAATGCTGAACGCCATTAATCTCTTGCAATGAGGCACTTGATTCCAAACCTCACAATGCAGTTAAAATGAGGCCAGAATAATTGAACAGATAATATTGTGCTTTTACTTCAGTGCCCAAGTGGTTGGAAAGGGGATCAGGAGATGCTCTGAGAGAAAACGCAATCCCTCACTATTATTCTAGACGGTATTTGGTACAGCTTCCACTGGCAGAGCTAAATCCAATATCTTGGTTGATGCCAATGACACTAAGTCCATGGAGCAAAAGATAAATAAACAGATGAGCTTTAAAAATATGGTCATAATCCTAAAGGTGAGACAGGAAATAATCAAAACCCTAGAGGAGAAAGCAGGAAAAGACCTCTCTGACCTCAGCCTTAGCAATTTCTTACTTGACACATCCCCCAAGGCAAGGGAATTAAAAGCAAAAATGAAGTACTAGGACCTTATGAAGATAAAAAGCTTCTGCACAGCAAAGGAAACAACCAACAAAACTAAAAGGCAACCAACGGAATGGGAAAAGATATTTGCAAATGACATATCAGACAAAGGGCTAGTATCCAAAATCTGTAAAGAGCTCACCAAACTCCACACCCAAAAAACAAATAACCCAGTGAAGAAATGGGCAGAAAACATGAACAGACACTTCTCTAAAGAAGACATCCAGATGGCCAACAGGCACATGAAAAGATGCTCAATGTCGCTCCTCATAGGGAAATGCAAATCAAAACCACACTCAGATATCACCTCATGCCAGTCAGAGTGGCCAAAATGAACAAATCAGGAGACTATAGATGCTGGAGAGGATGTGGAGAAACGGGAACCCTCTTGCACTGTTGGTGGGAATGCAAATTGGTGCAGCCACTCTGGAAAACAGTGTGGAGGTTCCTCAGAAAATTAAAAATAGACCTACCCTATGACCCAGCAATAGCTCTGTTAGGAATTTACCCAAGGGATACAGGAGTACTGATGCATAGGGGCACTTGTACCCCAATGTTTATAGCAGCACTCTCAACAATAGCCAAATTATGGAAAGTGCCTAAATGTCCATCAACTGATGAATGGATAAAGAAATTGTGGTTTATATACACAATGGAGTACTACGTGGCAATAAGAATGAAATATGGCCCTTTGTAGCAACATGGATGGAACTGTAGAGTGTTATGCTAAATGAAATAAGCCATACAGAGAAAGACAGATACCATATGTTTTCACTCTTATGTGGATCCTGAGAAACTTAACAGAAACCCATGGGGGAGGGGAAGGAAAAACAAAAAAGGAGGTTACAGTGGGAGAGAGCCAAAACATAAGAGACTCTTAAAAACTGAGAACAAACTGAGGGTTGATGTGGGGTGGGAGGGAGGGGAGGGTGGGTGATGGGTATTGAGGAGGGCACCTTTTGGGATGAGCACTGGGTGTTGTATGGAAACCAATTGAACAATAAATTTCATATACTGAAAAAAATATATAGTCATATTTTATTTGAGTAAAGTGCATCCAAGGTAATTCAGCAAAAATAAGCAAATGAACTAAAAAATGATCACAGAATCTCTTATATATGGTAAGAAAAGAATCTCATGTTAGACTGGCAATCAAAATAAGTCTTAATTAAGCTCCATCCTTCTATAAAACCAAGTGGCCCACCCCACTTCAATGTGAGGAAAGTATCTTTATTCCTCACACAGGCCAAGGATGAGTACTGTAGAGAGCAGATGTCTAGAACTTTTTAAATCATTATTACAGCAACTAAATAGTTGACCATGGCATACTCTATGGAAAATTCTTACTACGCACTCATTTATATTATTATAGCAATCCCTGTGACCAGATATTATAATCCTCACTTTATAGACGAAGAAACTGAGAATACAAGATCCTGTAACCAGCACATCACATAATTGATAAATGATTGAGACAGACTTTGGCCTCAAATTTGCCAGATTCCAAAACTAGTACTCACTATCATTTTATGATAGATTATTTCTTGACTCCCTAAGACATTTTAGGTTTATTATTTTTCCATAATGATAAGTTTGCAACTCTATTAATTAGACTCATGTGAAAGAATATTCCACAAAATATATTGCTGTTTCTAAATCTTTTTTGAGCTCTCAAATGTTTTGGTGTAATATATAAATTGATTCACAGAAAATCCATGACTTTCTTGTTCATGAGAGAAAAATAATAAGTGTGGGGGACCAGACTTTTCTGCATGGTTCTGTAACATGGACCCTGGAAAGGTAACATGTCTTTAGTGTTTAATATGAATTGCTACTGAGAAATTAGGGATATAGTTGGATAAAAATTATTATAGGGTTATGGTTATATTTTTTATTATTATAGACTGATAACAATAAAACATTAATTTTGGTGTATAATATATTGTGGAAACATATTCGATATCCCTTCAGGATAGTTGAGAGTAAATGTATATACCATATTTCAACACATGGAAGAGGAAATTCCTCAAGATGTTCCAATTACAAATAAGAATGTTACATTCCCTTTCCCTCTATATGTTCTGTGTATCTCTACATATACTGTAATATAGTCTACACTTCTCAGTGGCTAAAGAGATTTTGTTGAGCCTTATTTTTTGTAGTTTATAATATGGGAATTATGAATCCTACTATTCTATTGGAAAGAAAATTGGATTATAATATTAAATATGCACTTTCAAATTGTATAATACTCCCAGAAATTTGATTAGCCACCCTTTGTCCCCACCATGAGAACCAGTAAATCTGGGAGCTCAACAACACTAAGATCATTAGTTTAAATAGACTCTCCAACAGCCTAGACTTTCTAGCACACTACTAAAAAATAGTTAATACACTTTTGATAAATATTCATCTTACTTGACAGAGTGGAATGACTACATGCTTAAATATGTGTTAGTGATGCAGTATCAACTCAGTGCATGAAAAGGAAAAAGCAATTCTGACATGCAAATAGGGATCCAGAGTGGCATATAAAGCACTGATTAGACGAAGTCTCCCTAAGTCGAGTATAGTGTAGACAATAGAGAATGTGTGGCAGCCAAGATAAATGAATTTTATTAAGAAAAAAACCCAGAAACTTATGGTTATTTTTAAAGGGGAAAGGCTGGGGACTTACTGAAGGTAAGGACATACTGAAGAGATGGTTCCGGCAGCAGTTACATGTTTACTTTGAGGGTGAAAACAAGAACAAGAATCTTGAGTCACAAAACAGCAAGTTTAAGTAAAACCATAAAAATTAAAGTATGGCTGGAATCATGCCTTTCTTTTAAATTGTTTTTCAGGGGAGCCTGGGTGGCTCAGTCGGTTAAGCGTCCGACTTCGGCTCAGGTCGTGATCTCGCAGTCCGTGGGTTCGAGCCCCGCGTCAGGCTCTGTGCTGACAGCTCAGAACCTGGAGCCTGCTTCTGATTCTGTGTTTCCCTCTCTCTCTGACCCTCCCCCTATTCATGCTCTGTCTCTCTATGTCTCAAAAATAAACGTTAAAAAAAATTTTTTTTAAAAATGTTTTTCAGTAAATAAGATTTGAGCAAAAAAAGATAATATATTTTATAAATTATAGTATGAAATCGTTAGATTGCATAATCAATCTATTGGAAGAGAAAGTAGTTTAAAATAAGAGTCACCATATGTGTGTCTGGAGCTTTTATTCCCAACCAGCCATTGAAAGCATAGGGTCTACACCTTCAGCTTGAAGAGTGTTGACCAATATGGACTGACTAACTTGGCTCCATGGGTGATTCTTGGGGTTGAAACATCTTGTTTATATGCAGGGAATTAAAACACAATACCCAACCAAGACCTTTCTATTCCTGTAAGAAATGGGAACACTGCTAACTCTAAGCCACTCACACATTTGATAGAAGTCATTTATTTTACTTCTGTTTTGAAACTGATTTTTAACTTTAGGGAGAAGTTTTATGGCCCCCTCTCACAGTAATATGTTCCAATTAAGAATCCAATCCAAAGACTTTGAAGTTCAATTTTGATTCAAAGTTATTTTCCTTTGTTTAGGGTATAGATTTTCTGTCAATATGAAAATGAAAGTAATACAATTCTCAAATAACAGCTGAGAAAATTAACAAATAGTGAGAACTAAAACACTTTTCTCAAAATCAAGGATTATATACTTCTTTCATTTTGTTACTAAACCGACAAAATACTAAATACTAAACAGCATGGTATGCTACAAATGAAAAGTGGGCCATGAAAATGATGATGGAAACGTCTATTAGGAACCCACAAGAGCTGCGAGTTGAAATACGTGGAAATCACAGGAAGGAATGAGTGAAAAGCATCTTAAAACTTCAACTGGTTTTTTTGGTTTGTTTTTGTTTTTGTTTTGTTTTTGTTTTTTTAATGAGAACACTTATGTCCAGAATGTCTAAGAGATTTGATGAGGGACATAAGCTAAGCAGTGGCAGTACCAGACACAGCCACAAGATTTCATGACTTCCCTAACATTCAATCAATAAAGGCTGTTAACTTAATGGATGGATGCCCTCATAAGGTGATCACAAATTTCAGAACAGAAACGAGTGGAATTCAATCTTAAATTTGTTGAAAGCAAATAGATTAAGTCAGGGATAACTGGCATCTTCCCAGCTCCAGAAATCTCAATTCACTGTAAAGTCACGCCAGAATATATAATAAACTAATAAAAACATTTGTTAAGCACTCGTTTCAAGTTAGAGCAATGCATGGCCTTTTCCGAAGAGAGTTAAGTGCATTTATTATTGGTGAATAGCTTATTCCCCAGACTGCAGTATCTCTAAGTAATATATATTTTGGAGGTGAGAAATCTCCTTTTACATCCTATTACTAAGCTATGCACACTTCCTCAGGATAACATGGGAATTAAATAAAGAGATGCAATTTCACACAGAACACGGTACTTGGGATCAGTAGATGCCAGGCAGGTCTCCATAAAACCAGAGCAATATGATTTCTCAAGCAATTTTTCTTCTGTGCTCATATGATGTATTTTAAACAGAAATGCCTTTTACAATGAAGTTCTGAAATAACAATGGTCCTGATATGGATCCTTTTCTAGAAATCAGAGCATCAAATTCTAATGTTTAATGAGTTAATTGACCACATGTCAGTGTAACTACAATGCAACCAAAGTTTTTATATTCTATGATCTTCACAATAAAAATCCAAATGGATTTATTTTATTGGGAGGTATTAGGTTTTACTGAGTTTTGTCATCACGAGTTCTGTCCTCCCCCCATGTTTACCTTTCCTAAGCATGTAAAATAAATCACAGGATGGCAACTCATTTTATTTTAAATGGACGCTTTTCTGGTTTTGCTTGTACTTCTCTGTTTTCCTCATGTCAAGGCAAATCAGTACAACTTTCTGGGATGCTGGGCAAATATCTTTAATCAGTGGTACATACACAGTCACTGTAACAGTAATCAAAGTGGTTTCTCTTTATTCATTAAAAAATAATACTTCTAATCCCACCCACCCATCCCAACCTTTGGCTTAAAAAATGGAAAATATTGGATACATATACAGGCTATTAGGAATTGTGTGGTAAGAAACAAAAAGAGGGGAAGAACATAGAACTAGGTAACTTGAACTTCCTACAGTCATAGAGCATTTGAGTAAAAAAATGAAGAAGAAATAGAATTCAGAGAGGCAGAAATGGCAGGTGGAAAGTCTTTCATATATGTAGATAAAGGCTTAGTCCAAAGTGTGGAGTCAAGGTAAAAAACAAACAAACAAACATGCTTTAGTGAGTAGCATTTATGTTTCTACTATAAAATTATATTCAGATCAATAGAGTGCTTATAAGACAATACATTTTAACTTATAGCAACATTTCTCAAGTTTAACCTGGTGGATCTCCAACAAAAATATCTTAATGGTAAGACAGATGTGGATTCTGGGTGAACATGATTCTAAGTGAACACTTAACGCATCATTATTGTATTAAAAACATAAGCACAGGCACTGAAACGAAGTGGCAAATCTGGATTACAATGTGGCTATCCAGAATGATCCAGAATGTGCTTATATTGATTTATAAATTGTTATTCAAATGAATTCACACAATTAAAAAAAAACATAGAGAAATTCCATACCCTGATAGCAAATATCTGTAAACCTCAATCTAAGAGGCACTGTTTTATAGTCAATGTAGACCCATTAGAGTTTAAAAGTACCATCAACTTGGCACTTTAGAATAAATATTTCAGAGAATTTCATTTTAAGAGACACTGAGGAACTTTTGAAATAACTTGTTCATTTAAGTATTCTGTCAACTAACTAGCTAAGCCCCTAGATTCTACCCAGATGCTAGGTGCTGGAGAAACAAAGATGAATGCATGGTTCTGCCACAAAGTCCATGGTCTAACTGAGGAAACAGTCCTATTGACATAGAAGAATAAAATACGGATGTGCAATGGCAGAGAGGTTGACAGAGAACTTTGAGGCCAGGAAAGATGAAATGAGTAAGCTACATGTTTAATAGTGAATTGAAATTGTGTTTAAGTTTGAGCATGTGTGTATGTATAGAGGGAGGGGTGGGGCATATAAACAACAAAGAACAGCATGAATAAACATTCCTTTAACACTGCCAAAGTAAAAACTCTGAGGCAGTAGATGATAGAGAATGAAACTGGAAAGGTAGACAGCAGCTTGTAGTAAATTGATGTCAAGGTGCTTTGTCTTTAACATCAAGACCTAGTGGAGCATGGAACACAAGGGATGATCCAGTTGACTGGGTGTTTTAATCAGATAACTCTGGGAAAAGAATAAAGAGTGTAGACAGAGAACTCTTGTAACATTACTCAAAGTGATGATGGGTCCTTGGGCTAGAATACTGGTGATAGGGATGGATAATAGAAAAATAGGGGCGCCTGGGTGGCGCAGTCGGTTAAGCGTCCGACTTCAGCCAGGTCACGATCTCGCGGTCCGTGAGTTCGAGCCCCGCGTCGGGCTCTGGGCTGATGGCTCAGAGCCTGGAGCCTGTTTCCGATTCTGTGTCTCCCTCTCTCTCTGCCCCTCCCCCGTTCATGCTCTGTCTCTCTCTGTCCCAAAAATAAATAAAACGTTGAAAAAAAAAATTTAAAAAAAGAAAAATAAAAATTATACTTAAAAGGTAAAATCAATAGGATACTTGACCTTAAGTGAGGAGTGACAGAAAAGACAAAATCAAGGATAAACTGTTTTTCCAGCTTAGAGATACCCATCAACTGAGAATAAAAATATAAGAAGGAAAAAAAAAAACTTAGAAGAGAAAATGATGAATTTTAGTTTTTGACATGTTGAGAGTAGAAGACTTATGGGATATCCAATTAAAGCCTCTATTGACAGATGTATATATAAACCTAAAATAGTATGACCTGGAAATACAGTTTTAAGATTCAACAACTTACTAGTTGAACAATTTAGTGAGAGATACAACTTATTGAACAATTATAGGAGGGGTTGGGCTCTTTCCAAAGTTCTTAAAATGAATTATTTCATTTAAGACTCACAACAAATCTATGGAATAGGTACTAGTAAAATCCCCATTTTACAGATGAGTAAATTGAGGATTGGTGTCAAGAGGTAAATTGGCCCAAGCTCACATGGCTGTGGAGGGTTGGTGCTTAGACTGAAGCTCAGGAAATCTGACTCCATGGAACCCACCTGTAGACACTCCATTATATAACTTTTCTAGGAAAATGTGTAGTAGGAAGAATTGTGGGCAATGGCAGAACCCTGGGGAGCACCAGCATTTGTGTTTGATATTTATTATTTTGTTAGAAGTTTAGCCTATGAGTGAGACAGAGATCAGAGGGATTCATGGAGAACCAGACTGCATAGTGTCATGGTGGTCAAGAGGCTGGAGAAGAAAGCAGGGGTCAATCGTAGAACTGTGTTTGAGAAGCCACTAAAAAGTCATCATTTTGGGGGCACCTGGATGGTTCAGTTGGTTGGTTGTCTGACTTCGGCTCAGGTCATGATCTCCGCATCTATGAGTTCAAGCCCTGTGTTGGGACTGTGCTGACAGCTCAGAGCCTGGAGCCTGCTTTGGATTCTGTAACTCCCTCTCTCTCTGCCCCTTCCCCTCTCAAAAATAAACAAATAAACTTAATTTTAAAAAAAATTCATCATTGGTTTGGCAACTATAAGATGACCTCTGTGAAAATAGCTTTCATAGAATTTTGGAATATAAGGAATATCACAGGTAAGCAAATGATTGATGTGACTATAGCTAGTGCTTTGAAAGTTCAGAAAAGTGAGAGAATCAAGGAGGAAGACTACAAGCTTTGATTTGTGTTGATGCCAGTCTATATGATTATGTAACTTTTTTCCTAAATTCAGCTTGTTCTAGATAATCCTTACTGTTATTTCTGTTAACTTGGAAATTCAACCAGTTATCACCTCCTCCTTAATCCCAGCTGGACTCAACTTGTGTCCATCATCTAAACAACCTTCTTGCTTTTGTCCTTGCCCACCTAAGTCTATTGTTCATAGAGCACTTAGTATGATACTTGGAAATATAAATCACATAACATCTTTGCTCGGAACCCGCCAATGTCTTCTTTTTTCACTTAATATAAAGTCTAAAATCCTCACCAATATCTTCATGGCCTTCCTGATCTGTCCACTGTTATCTCTGTGACCTTATACTTTAATGGGCCTCTTTCTAGAGTATTCTTTCCCCAGATATTCATACGTATTTTCACCCTCATTTCTTTCTGGCCTCATTTCCTTCCTTGAGGTGACATTGCCGCTGAGAGGACATATTTGAACACAATAGGTTATAACCTTCCCATGACTCTCTACCTCTCTAATTTTTGTCATAGCACTTCCCATTACCTTCATTACATATAAATAAGTATACTTATGCTTAGAAAGATATATATATATACACACACACACACACACACACACACACACACACATCTTCTAAAATGGCAATTCCAGGGGTGCTCGGGTGGCTTAGTCAGTTAAGTGTCTGACTTTGGCTCAGGTCATGATCTCATGGTATGAGTTTGAGCCCTGCATCTGGCTCCATATGGTCTGTGAGAAGCCTGCTTGGGATTCTCACTCTCTGTCTCTGCCCCTCCCCTCTTTCTCTTTCTCTCTCAAAATAAGTGAATAAACTTAAAAAAATAAAATAAAATTTCTATTCCATAGGCCCCTGCAGCTAGACAAAGTCTTGCACAGAATAACATTAAAATATATGTGTGAAATGAATAGACAGAGAAAGGAAAGAATGCTTATAACAATGTTGTACATTGTTGGCAAATAAGGAGAGTACTTATTCCCTTTCGAAGTTTTCTTTGTAAATAATTTCCCATGGCTATATTTGAAAAGGCATAACACTGCACTGTCAAATAGACAATATGAGGTAGCAGAAATTGATAATCAATAGAATACGATCACTTCACCAGCATATAAAAGCTTAAGAATGCAAAGGAAAGCTATAAGCACAATTTCTCTTTCTTCACGTATAAATATTTCAAGAGGCAAATGCTGCCACGGCTCTCTAAATTCTTCATTTGTAACAGTGCAGGATATAATTAAAAGAGTGATTATTTGGGTTCAACTCAATAAAACTACAGTGAGTCCCTGCGTGCCAAGGTCTGTGCTGGATACAACAATAACGTGCCCTTTTAGAACGAAAAATTATGGGCTGACCAAAAATCACATTTGTTCTCCGGTCACATGGGGTGCATTTTTTAACCAAAGTGAATGCAGCAGGGAATAAGAGAAGTAGCTTTTATTGATCTTGTTATTTATATGAAAACATGGTTTGCCTGTTTACCACAGTGTTCATTAACTGCATCAGCTATTATGTAGTGAATTTCTCCAACACAATGAATATATTCAGTTGAAAATTACCAGGGCAACCCTTTTATGGAAGGATGATGCCTAGGAGAAATACAGCAGTAACCCAGTCAGTGAAATGTCTGCCCATAGATTTGGGTATTGCTAAAACAGTCCACATGCTCCCAGCACTTCCAAGCCTGCTCTATATTTATCAGCTTATATTCCATATACAACCAATTTTATCACCCCTTATCCCTGTAAAGGAGCTGGTAATTAACCTTTTCTTGTTACACTAGTATAAAATGTGCCTCTGAAACAATTTAGCATAGAAACATACAAGAGTAGTGGCTTTTCTGTGGTTTTTATTACTTCAAAGAGAAATGTTTATTTTTCTCAATCATTTTCTGGATTCCTCCATCTGAACGATGGAGATCATGTAGATTTATTCCATTACATCTGTGAAGAACGAGAATTTCAGTTCTACAAGCTTGCTGAAGCGGCTCAGTTCCTCTGAAATTTGGAAGTAAATTATCTTTAAAATTCCTGAAGATCCTCTCCTTCAAAACTGCCTTGGAGTAAGCCTTTTCTTTGATAATTCTGAATTATTAGAGTCTTACATTTTATTTTAACTCTAACGTAGAGTATTATCCATGGAGAGGCCAAAATAAATGTAACTGGATCACAGGTTCTCGGGGGGGGGGGGATCGGTGAATTTGAATAGGACAAAAAGAGAGCATCTTTATTTTAACTAATCTCTACTTTACTGTTGGCAATTTCTTCCATTATGCATACAGTCAACCAACTGGAGTACTATTAACGGTACCTGTGACTCTGCCACCAATAGAAATGACAGTTACTTTCAAATCATCTGCAAGTTGTGCAGCTTTCTGAAGATGTAGCTGATGATTATCACAATTTAACATTACAGTAGTTCTTTTCCCTTCTGATTGATCTTATTTAATGTGCTATTAGGCAAGCATTTACATTACTGTATCACATTTATTAATACTGTGATAAGTGAGTTTCAACATAATTGGTTTCCTTCGTAACTTCATGTCCATTATTTCCAGTGTTTGAAAGCATTGTTCTGAAGAGGAGTGCTGTAGGCTTTACCAGACTCTCAAAGGGTCTATAACTTAAAACCCAAAAGATTGGTGTAGCCTATTCCTTTCTTTATTCACAAACTTAGACTCCCTTGAATCAGACAATTGCCAAAAGAATTGTCAGTTTTTGGAATATTCCTTCATATATCTAATGCTCAAATTATTGGCATTAATATTCCTGTGTTGTTCACCAAGAAATTTCCAGAGTTGGAATCTATCTTCTAAATCTTGTTCCAGATCAATCTGCTCCTAAGATTGTTGGCAGAGTTAAAAATTCAGCCAGTCATTTAGTACCAAGGGTTCTTTTGAGCTTTTTAATGACTATGCAGAATTGCGTAAAGGAAATAAGATATCATTCTTCAAGAAAAATGGAAAGAAACTCTTCAAATCCTCAGAAAATCGCAATCGTAATATTACAGTGTAAAACAAAACAATCAATTAGCAAACTAGTCATCAATTCCAGCCAAGCAGCTAGGATGAATTGCTTATTCTAGTTTTTTTTTTTTTTCAAAAAAAATTTTTTAACGTTTATTTATTTTTGAGACAGAGAGAGACACAGCATGAACGGGGGAGGGGCAGAAAGAGAGGGAGGCACAGAATCGGAAGCAGGCTCCAGGCTCTGAGCTGTCAGCCCAGAGCCCGACGCGGGGCTCCAACTCGCAGACCGCGAGATCGTGACCTGAGCTGAAGTCGGACGCTTAACCGACTGAGCCACACAGGCGCCCCTATTCTAGTTTTTAGTCACAGGACATTGGGGATTATCCCCCTATGCTGTTTTCTTCCATAGATCTTCCCCTTTTTAAAAATCTCTGTTCTACATTATAGCTGTTTATTCGGAATCCTCATTTGTTCAGGCTTTTTGTAACTTCACAAGGTAGTAAGTAATCTCTTAATGGAAGTGATATTGATAGGAAAAAAATGGGAGAAATTCTTTTTGCATTTACTTTTTCTTTCATTTAACATTTGCTGAACACCTGCTAGGAATTTGGCGCTGTGGGGAGTAAGGAGAATAAAGCTTGGTGCCTCTCTTCCAAGCCTGTTAGGCAGCCCACTTCTCTCTTCTCTCCGCACTATGCCACCCACACACCCCTTTGTTGTATTTTAACAGATACCAGAAGTATCTGAATTTTAAAAGTGACCTCCCAGTAAATTGCTATTTCTAACTAGAAGGGCAACTTAAGTACAGGACTTCCAAATGGGGCCATATTCCACCTATTTGAGGAGAAAGATGGGGTGCAAATTGGGAAAATTTAATGTCCCTGTCTCTCCAGCCAGATGACAGTCCTGCATCCTTTTGCATAGTCTCAGTCCTGGAGGACCCAGCAAGTTGTCGCTCCAGCTTGTATACGTATTTTTGAGCCAAAATGAGGTCACACTGTGCATACTGTTTCATAACTTGCCTTTTGCAGCTAATACTTTCCATGTTTCTACTTCAATAAATGTTGATTTTGTCTAAAATTCAGACTCTTCAAATTTCCCCAATAATTCATAAAATATCTTTCACAGACCATTTGTCTAATCTCGGATTCCATCAAGGACTGTGCATTGTCCCATTCGATTTTGTGCCTTAAGTTTCTTTATAAAGACATAGTACCAAAATGTGTCTTAAATTATTTATCATTCTTAGTTTTGTGGTGGTTGTTTAAAGCCAAATAAAAATAAAAATAAATACAAATACATATAATGTTTTGGTATCATGCTTACATATTCTCTGAGTATATTTACTTTTTTCAAATAAATAGATCTACCTCTTATATTTCTCATATGTCCATGATTAGCAATGAAAAACCCATTCTTGCACACCAATCTATGTATGATACAAGTAAAAAAAAATATTAGTTTGACCTCTCATGAAGGGCTATGAACAGAGATGATGGTGACAACATTTAACTAGTATTTTCTTCTTTTGTGTGTCTTTGAAGGAATTCTTGACAAGAAACTGACTCCTTTGTAAATGTTAATGTTTAATTAGTTCAGAAATTGTAAGAGGCTTAGATATAGCCAGTCCCAAGCATACTCAATATATACATATTTTATTTTGTTTTGTTACAGATTGGCTTTTTATAGAAAATTAAATTGAATTCTGTGTTAAAGCATACAAATTAAAACATGAAGGTCCTGTGGACTTTGCCTAAATATGTTACTTGTTTCTCAGCCTAAATATACATGCATATTATTTTCAGCATAATTTAATCATAATTGGAATTATAGTTGCAACCATCATTCAAAATTGCTGCCATTTTGCATTTTGGCACAAAGTTTCATTCTGCCCCCCGCCCTTCCACTTTGTCTAAGAACCCTGTCAACCTCATCAAATGAGCAGAAATGCCCTAGCTTTTTTCAATCTGTAGTACTAGACAAAAAGGAAAGGAGAGAAAAATGGGTTTTTTGAAGATGATTGAATTTTGTATGAATCCAAAGCTCATTTCCTTTCTGGCTTTAGTGAATAAAAGGATATTTGCAAAATCCTGCAATACCAAGTATCATCTTTTATCATTTTAACATGGGGAGCTAATTCAATAGAAGCAAGCAGAGATGAAGGACAGTAACACATAGGCCTGGCTTTAGAGTGTTGTTGGCATTCCTGGAAAGGTTTCTTTTTTTGTGATACTATCTAAGTTCTATTCAATTTCCTCTGCTTTATAATGGGGTACTTACAACTTTGCATTATTTGAATTCTGAGAATATATTATTTCTTTCTTCCAAAGAGTTTAAAATAGGAATGAAACCTGGATGAATAGGATATTGGTAGAAACAGGGCAATCCCCAAAATGTGTTGACTGATTGCTATAGTTCATTCAGTGCTTATGAAATGTCCCTCTACTAAAGCTGCACAGTTATAAACTTCTTTCCCTGAAATTTAATTTATACACACACATACACACACACACACGTCAATAAGTATTTACTGAGAATCTGCTACATGGGATACAGCAGCAGTGAAGAGAATAGAAAAAAAAATCCCTGCTCCAGATAGTGATAAGAAGTAGACAATAGGAAAACAAAAGGTATAATATGAATTATGCTGGATATGGTAAGTGCAAAGAAGATACTTAAACTATATGCAGGGGTTGGGGACAGGGCCGCTGCCAGGGACAGTCTCATAGAGAAGGTAACATTTTATTAAAGCCCTATTGGAGATAAAGGGACACTCCTTGCACATACCTAGAGGGATGTCTCTACTCCATGTCTGAGGAAAGAAGGGAAGTTTCCTGTAACCAAAATGACCTAGGCATGAGTTAAATCCTAAGGAAAGTTCAGTTTACACTGTAGACTTTCATTCTTGTCGTGCTGCAACTCTGATAACCTGCTGAGCTACTAGGCATCACGGGGAGGCTCAGCTGGGGTTTTGTCAAATTTTTCTTTTCTGAGTGATAATAGGAATTATTATAACCATTTGAGTGCTTCATACTTACTAAGTACTTTAAGTTCTCTATATACAGTGCTTATTTTAATCCTCTCATCAATTTTCTGGGACAAACCATGGCAGCTTATTTACCAAGGGAGGGCACTGAAATCTGTACTCAGCTAGTGAAGAGCAGAGTCAGATAAAAACTCAGACCCAAAGCCAGGGGTCTGTATGCTTCTGTATTGTGAACTCCTGACTTCTCTGCCATTCAAATAGCCACATGTCCTGAAATGCATGTATAGACATATACACATAGATAATAAATAACACTGAATAATATTTATAATAAATAAATAACATATATATGGGGCCTTCAATTTTCAAATTAATCTTACATTTATTTCTCATTTGTCTCTTGTCACCACCTCATAACATTGATAAATTAGTGTCATCCTTATTTTCCAAATGAAGAGTAGGCTTAGGATTATGAAATATCTTCTCAAAGTTGCATGCCTAATAATTAATGGCATCTGGTTTGAATCCTGCTCTTTGACAATGAGTCCACAACTTTTTCCACTAGTTCTAAAGTTCATTTCTAAAATTACCGAGTGAGTAGGCATAGCTGAGAATCATCAGTACATTATATTTCCATACTTAACATCTTGTTATTATATATAAAGCAGTACTTAAAATGGTCTCTGTGAAAATGTTAACAATATGCAGACATATAAACACATACACAAAGACCCACATATATTCCATAACAGTGAAATATTGAATTCCTGTAACATATTTTTTGCATGAAAACCATGGAATACATGAAGTATAAAAGGCAAACTGACTTACTTCCAGACCCCCCAAAAGGGAAATACCATATTAATGACAACCATAATGAATCTTATAGCAGCAAATATTTAATGAACACAAAATATGTGTAAGGACTTCAAAACATTAAGTCATTTATTTAGTCCTAATAGCAATTAAGTAGGTACACATACTAATCTTACCTTACAGAAGAGGAAACAAAGCCATAGAACCATTAACTAAGTTGCTACCTTCACATCATATGTGAATTTCAGGGCCTGGGTTTGAGGGGTGTCTGCCTCTAGAGCTGTATTATGACCCCCTGAGTGGTCCTGCCTCCTACAGTCAGCAGGGGTGATTTCCTCCCTCCCAAAGCAGCATCTATTAAGACAGACAGAGGCGTGTTTTGTCCTGAGGTAACAACGTCAAAGATTTAGCTGTTTCTTTTTAAGAGGCTCATTTCCAAAATCTTCAATCAAACACTGCTATGACTTATAATTTGTTCCTTTACAAACACTGTTAGAGCAAGCTCAGGTATGGGATGATGGCGGTGAAAATGACCCATAAGACAACTTTCTATAGGTAGCTATTGAGAAGGCAAGATTCTGCTTGGGCATATGTAAATGTTTATCACAGAATTATACCTCCAAATCATCAATCTATCAGTAGCTAATAGCATCTAGTGCAAACTTACATTTGAGACAAAAATTCTTTGCTTGTCTCCCTGACTGGATGGCCAAAGCATCTTCTTAAACACTTCCCTCTGTGCCATTGTTGTTGTTGGATAGCTTCTATCCCAGGGAAATACTTGTTCATGTTGAGTTTAAGTCTGGCCTTTTGTAACTTGAGATCATATCTGTTTTATCTCTATTACATTTTCAGTGAGAATAGTATATTGTCAGGAGACTCAGGTTCTAGTCCAGTATTGAACACTAGCTACCTTTATGGCTGTGATGACTCATGTAACATCTTTGGATTTAAACTGTAACATGAGCAACATAATAAGTCTTTTTTGATCTGACAGCTATTGTGTCCCCTATGCTATCATCCTGTCTATGTCAATAGCCTACACAAAGTCTTTGCGCATTTACCTAGGTAGTCTTTATTAGACTGCACTGGAGATTAAAACAGTAGTGTCCAGAGCAGGTAGTATATAGTTGTTGTTTTTTTTTTTTTTTTTCTAGGACATTGACTTTTTTTAATGGTATTATGTTTCTGTTTTCTGTGTAAAGGGAGGCAAAATTTACCTAGATATTAACTTCTTGCCAGCAAATCCAGCCTACTGTTGCCATCAAACCCTTGCATTTACTAAAACATTTTTATTTTCAGACAGACATTCTCTGCTTCCTCCAAAGACATTTCTTTCTAAAGGATTGCAAATGAAGGACGGTCTTCCCCTGTCCAGGCCCAATCTTATACTCAACCCCAGCAAACTGCATGTCATGAACAGTTAAGCTTTCTGCTTTTTAAAAACATTTTTTTCAATATTCATTTCTTCTTTTTGAGAGAGAGTCAGAGACAGAGCATGAGTGGGGAAGGGGCAGAGAGAGAGGGAGACAGAATCCGAAGTAGGTTCCAGGCTGAGATGTCAGCACAGAGCCCAATGCCAGGCTTGAACTCAAGGCCCACGACATCATGACCTCAGCTGAAGTCGGCCACTTAAGCGACTGAACCAGCCTGGCGCCCCAAGCTTTCTGCTTTTTAAGTTATTACTGTGAATACTTACTTTGTGATTTTAACATCAACTTCACTGATTGTAATCTCCTTGGCTGATATTTCAACTCTCCACAGTCTGTCCCCATCTCAAACAGCTCCACTCTCCACAAACCCAAACCCTCCGCGCACTGAGCCAGACCTCTGCCGAACCCCTCCGGCTGACAGGGGTGTATGTGCCTCTGGAGCTTTGTGCAAGCCTGACTGGAAGGGCCTGCTCCTTTCCTTCAGGAAGTTTTTCTTCCACAGATAGCTAATTTCCCACCTTTACCAGAAAGCCCTTCCTGATGACTGCAACCTCTGTAAATCTATAACCTCTGAATTCCAGAAATGCTGGCATCTATTGTTATGGATATGTCTGAGCTCCCCAAATAGTCTGTAAATTCCTTTAAGCCCCCTTGATTCTTGGATTGTATACATGCTAAATATTCCTGGCTCCACAACCACCCAGCATTCCTTAACTTCCTCCAGGAGGAGGCAGGGATAACAAATGGATACAGAGCTGAGGCAAAGCAAGGAGAAGGGTGAGGGGCAGCCCAAACTCCTGTTCTCCCAATCATTACCGGCCTCAGCAAAGGAGCTCTGGACTCAGGAGAGCAGGAGGCAACATCTCAGATTTTATTTCTTAATTATTCTTCTGATTTGTTGTTTCTCTGTGACTGCATCATTTCCATCTGAGCAGCATCAGTCTGTGTTTGGAGCAAGAGGAACCAGGGTTCAGCAGACCAGGAGACATGGTCAATTTAAAGGATGTGCCCTGGTTGTACCGCAGGATCTAGTCTGTAATGAAATATAATTCCAGTGACAGAGGAGATCCAAGTCGGATACATTACATTCTGTTTGGATATTTAGTACTCTTTCTGTAGGGTGAACACTAAAGATAATTTGTTTCATTTAAAAAGAAGACAAGTATCTTATGGTTGTTTTTATTGTTCCAAGGGGTATCCAGATTACTTATAGAAGTAGAGAGCCTCACAAGTCTTCTAATTTAACCTTTTAGTCTTTCAAATGAAGAATCAAAACAAAACAAAACAAAAAACCACTACCACTAACAATAAAGGAAAGTCTCAGGGGTTTGTAAAACTCACTCAGGACCATCCACCAGTGAATGCTGGAGGTAAGAAGACTTGCGTGTGTGTGGATTTGCTTTGTTTTATTCATTTTTGACTAATAAAATTGGGGGGGGGGACAAAGATTGAACTGAAAAATAAGAAAGGATTTATAGAATTTATATTTATAAAAATAAGAAAGGGACATGCAATATAACTAATATATTTTTAACCCACCATGGAAATTTGGTGGCCAAGTGACCAGACATTAAGCAAATGCTCATCATTCTGATATTTTCATCTGAATTCAGATAAAACTCATTTCCCAGGGGAGAACTTCCATTTTTGTCTATAGGGCTGACAGGATCCCCAAGGGTCATCTTTAAGTGGAGCAGTGACAAGAACTGAAGCCATCAAGGGGGCGCCATGTGTTAATTGAAAATGAGGATGACCTGATTTATGACAGGTGAGTCCCCAAAATGGTTTTCCTTCCCCATATCTGCAGTCAGTGTTAGTTTTCCTGTTTATCCTCAGCTCTGGCAGCAGCATGTGCAACGAAGCTAGGACACACTGCCTGCAAAAGGAAGTTTGGAGTCTACATTCTGGTTGCATCAGGCTTGCTATAGGCCAGTGGTAAGTTCATCATTATTGGACTTCTCACCTACAAAGAAAATGAGGTCTCGCCTGTCTCCAAATTTCTGAGCTCTTGTCAAATTAGAAGATGAGAGACTCCTGAGCATTAGCGCACTGCTTTTGCTGGCAAAAAGTGCCTTCTGTCATGTGCTTGAGTCTTGTCACAAAGACTGCAAAACTCACTGCCATCACACGTGAAGAAAAATGATATCGAACACTGTAATTTCATTAAGACTTTGGTTAATTTCCATCTCCAAAAACTAATCAATGAACTGAGGCATCAAGGCCTTCAACTTCACTCAGTGCAGCATTCACTACACTCAGTTCTTACCTTTCTATTTATTTATTTATTAGAAACTAAAATATCTGGATCTTACTGACTTTTAGACCACCAATCTTTATTCAGTTCCTACCCTGTGCGGAACACCATCCTCCGTTAAAGAATGTGTGCACCTTGCTCTAATTCCTCACCCTGACACTGCAACGGCAAGTATTATTCCGTTCTCCTGATAAGAACAACGGGGTACACAGATGGTCTAAGTGTTTTCCCCAAGACCACACCCCTCGTAAGTAATAGCTGTGGGATTTGAACCCATGACCTTCTGCTTCCTCACACTCTCCTCTCACTTATTTATTGCTTGTGAATTCCACCACTGGGTAGGGCTTTTGCACAACATTTGGATATTTGATCGCACTGACCCAGACATCCAGCCCAGAGAAACCCTGAGCTAAATGTCGAAATAACCTACCTACCTGCCTCTACTTTTTCCTTATCCCCCATTACTGCTGTACTACTGCTGCTTTGTTTTTTGCTGCCATTAGATTTTTAAAAAATCAGCATGGACATTATTTTGTTTTTCAAAACCCATTCTGTGCTTATTTCATTTGATACTCTTGAAAAGCAAGGGAGACAGGAAAACTGAGTCTCTCAATATTCTGCAGAAGAAACTGAAACCCTAGGAAGCAGCTCAGTGACTGGCTTAACGTCACCTGCTGCCGCCCACCAGGACTCCTATTCCTATCGTGATCTGTGTACCTTCTGGGGGTTCTTCTTCTTATGAAGGATGCCCATTGATTTATTATCCAAGCTGGGACACTTCTGAGAATGAAAGGGCCTTCTGTCAGTAATTAAGCCAGCACAACAGGAATAAACCAGGATCCCTGGGCAGACCTGAGCAGACGGTCACCCCAGTTGTAAGGAACTTGCAGTTCTCTTGAAAAATCACAATGCTTATTAGCAAACTGCCAGAAGTTCAAGTGACATGTGATGGTCTCTGTTAGGTAAGAAAACTAGCTTAGTTTTATCAGTCATTGATATAACAACCATCATATACATGTCTATTAATGGATGTCTACAAACACTAGTCAGGAGACTTCAAAATTCTTTGGGCTTTTGAACTATTTTTTTACATAGAAATACTTAGAATAATAATTATAACATTGCTTGTGCCACAACACTTTGTGATTTATATATACTATATATAATTATTTTAGAAAGTATATAATAATTATCATGATCATAATGATGGTTCATATCTACTGAACAACTATTATGTCTTAACTGCTTTAAACGCATCCTCTCCATCAACCCTCTCAGTAAATTAAGGAAAGAGCATTATTGTTTTTTCTATATTACAGAGAAAGAATGTGAGGGACAGAGAAGTACGGTAACCTCATTGTCATACTGCTGGTAGGTCTGATTCTTAGACATGTGTTCCTAACCACTGTGTGCTATTAGTTCCTTCACCCCAAGATAAACAGGGCGTGTACCATGTTTCCTGCTTCTTTCACAGAAGAACAAACTAAAGCAAAGAGGGGCCAACAAGTCCTTTGTAACTGTTTCCAATTATTACATGGGAGACATTTAACATTCATTTTTGAGAGGCAGAGAGAGACAGAGCATGAGTGGGGGAGGGACAAAGAGAGAGGGAGACGCAGAATCCGAAGCAGGCTCCAGGCTCTGAGCAGTCAGCACAGAGCCCAATACAGGGCTCGGACTCGTTTACTGCAAGATCATGACCTGAGCCTAAGTGGGAAGCTTAACCAACTGAGCCACCCAGGTACCTCGGGAGAGCACTATTTAAACTGAGGTATTTTTGTTTCCTGTTTATTTTTCCCTCTTTTACCAAATAGTACTTCACGAATAATGAATTTCCTTTTAATCATCATGAAACCTCACAGAATCTTGCTCTGACCCTTTATTGTGCGCTTCAAGGGCTACACAAGCTGCATTTCCTCTTACATTCCTGAGCTTTCCTTCTTTCTATCCATCCTCCCTCCACACTCCCTCTTTCCCATTTTCTTCCTTTCTTCCTTCCTGTCTTCTATCAGCCAACATCTGTGAGGACCTGCTTTATTCGTAGCATAGGCTAAGTACAGGCACTCAAAGACCAGGCCACTCCTGTTTACTAGTTCCCCCTTATCTGAGGGGGGCATGTCCAAGACCCCTAATAGCTACCTGAAACAGAGGATCATATTGAACCTTGTATATACTATTTTATGTTGTGCTAAAAGTTTAACTTATAAATTAGGCACAGGAAGGGATTAACAGCAATAACCAATAATAAGTTGCCATAATTACAGTAATATACTATAACAAAAATTATGTGAATGCAGCCTCTCTCTCAAAATATCTCACTGTGCTGTACTCACCCTTCTTGTGATGATGTGAGATGATGAAATGCCTGCATGATGAATGAAATTAGGTGAATGATGCAGGCACTGTTGACATAGTGTTAGGAGATCATTCACCTTCTGGTGATTCCAAGAGGATCACCTATTACCACACTGGACTGACCGAGGTTGACTGTATGTAACTGAACAGGGGAAAACAAAAACCACAGATGTGGGGGAGGGGACCACTGTACTCTATGGGGGGATTCAAAACTTAAATCAAGGATGACTGTAGCCTGCATCACAGTCATGTGTAAGGAGCAGTGGGAGCTCCTTATCACCTTATGGATGAGGGTAAAGGTGGAAAAAAGAGAAGGAAGGAAGGAAAGGAAAGGAAGGGAAAGGCTTCTTTGAGGAAATCCCATAGTGGCAGCACAGGCAGGCAGGCAGGAGATCAATTGAAGAATGAAAGAAGAGAGTTTCTGTAGAGATAGCTGTGGTAGGACTTACAAGTGGCTGGTGGGACAAAAGGAAACAGATTCTGAAGGCCTTTAAAAAAATTGTTTGTTTGTTTGTTTGTTTGTTTAAGAGGGGGCAGAGAGGGAGAATCCCAAGCAGGCTCCACACTGTCAGCCTCATGTGGGGCTGGATGTCGACAACCATGAGATCAAGACCTGAGCCAAAATCAAGAGTCCACTGCTCAACTGACAGCCACCCAGGCACCCGTTGAAGGCCTTGACTGACCCACTATAGGTTGCACAATTTAACGTGAAGACTGAGAATGGTGACCACATCATACTCCACCAAAGGCACTCAAGAGCTGCCCAGAACAGAGGCTCAGCAGCTATGCTGACAGTCAAATAAGGAAGGCAGAGGGAGCCACAGCAAGGGCCACAGACATACATCAGGAAGCCCACGGACTCCAGACCTCTGGCTGAGAAGACCATGCCCTGTAACTCTAGGATATGTTCAATAGTTGCTGTAAATAATAACACACCGCTCTCAACTATGTGCCAGGCACCATTCTGAGCATTTTATGTACTGCTGTCAATACATTAATATTAATGTAGCTAATCTTCAAAACAACCCTATGAATCACTTAAGCACCTACTTCTCCCTTTGAGCCCCAAACAACTTTTTAGGTTTTGACTAATTTTAATTAATTGTGAGTTGACCTTACTCACAACTCCTCCCCACAAAAGTAGTGGACTTAATTCTTTCTTGTCTCTCAACCCAGAGCATCTGTTTGTAATAATACTGTGACTAAAAACCACACATGGCCTTATTTCAAAGTGCCCTTCAGAAGACATCTTTTTCGTGTCCCTTTAGTCCTCTTAGTTGCAGCTATGAGACTGAGGGAATTTATTTAACTACCCCAAAAGTGCAGAGAACACTCATTGGATCACAATGGATCAACTCTTTATCATTCCTACAATAAAGTTGCTGCTGTCCTTTCGTGGTTCTGGGTCCCGTAGTGCTGGGGGCTGGCTGCCGTTCTCCTGCTCCCCAGTCTAAATAGCACTGTTCAAGTGGACCCAGAGGGGCTGGAGTAGAGAAGCAAACAGATGTGAAGGGAGTAAGGAAAGGCACCCCACTTCTTGCACCACCATGTGCTGTTTCAGTGACATCCACAAATATAACAACCTCCTTTTGGAAACACACCAATCAGAAATGATATCAGAGATAAAATCTAGAAGTTAAAATCTGCCTCAAGTTAAACACACTCATTAGTCTATTGTGTCTTAATTATGGCATTTTGTTTCAATTTTATTAGTCAAACGCCAATCCTAAGACTAGGTTGTAACTGCAGTTTTTCTTTTCTTTTCTTTTCTTTTCTTTTCTTTTCTTTTCTTTTCTTTTCTTTTCTTTT
>NW_024412397.1:31032169-31038892 GCF_014898765.1 Herpailurus yagouaroundi | reverse complement strand
TTCTTTTCTTTTCTTTTCTTTTCTTTTCTTTTCTTTTCTTTTCTTTTTAATTTATTCATTTTTGAGAGACAGAGAGAGACAGAGCACAAGCAGGGGTGGGGCAGAGAGAAAGGGAGACACAGACTCTGAAGCAGGCTCCAGGCTCTGAGTTGTCAACACAGAGCCTGACGCAGGGCTCAGACTCACAAACTGTGAGATCATGACCTAAGCTGAAGGCAGACACTTAACCGACTGAGCCACCCAGGCACCCCTTATAGCTGCATAGTCTTGAGCAAAACTGCTAACAGTGTGTCTGATTTGTCATCTTTGAAATAGGCACAATACTCTCTATACCAGGTTTTACTGGCTCTCAGAGGGACTGTGCAAAGCCAGGGCAAAAACTTTGTAGACTTCCAAATGTTATTAAAGGATTATTAATGAATTACTATTTGAAGCAGTCTTTCCGGAGATGTTTTGAGCTACCTAATATTTTTTAAATGATGATGTATAAAATGATGATGCCCAATTACAAGTTCTTCAGTGCTGAAGTATTTGTAATAAACTGTGCTTTATTTGTAGGCCGTACAGTAAGAGTAGTTAATCAGAAAAATGAAACAATATGAAAAGTTGCCTCATCCCTATATTGCGAGAACACAGGAGATAGACTTTTATGATGCCTATCTTACATAAATTTTCTCATCATAAAAAATAAAACACAACTGGTATAATTCAGGGCAAGAATAGAAACAGGATAGTAGGAAGTATACTAAGTTGTAACAAACTAATCTATCATAAATCACTTTGTGATTCTATTAACAGCTAATAGCAAAATTCAAAATGAATTATTCATGACATTTGTCCACAAATACGTTCTTGAACTTGAAGTGAACTTTGATGAACACAGCACATTGGTAAATATACATATATGTGTGTATATACATATATATGTGTATATATATATATACACACATATATAGTTATTGTTATTTCCACAGTTCCACACATACGTATATATATGCACACATATATAGTTGTTGTTATTTCCACAGTTCTCATTCCACTTTCTTTGGATCATTAACAAACAGCAACACTGAATTACCTGAATCCATAGTAGCCAACAAAGAGAAACTCAATTGGAACATATGCTTGGTATTCTCCATATGGTACTTGTCCCTGAAAGAGGCAGTCTAGGAGGCTTATGTGAAAGTGTTAAATGTGGGGAAAAGATATTGTAAAAGTTTTTTTATCGATTACTGGGGGAAAATATAGAATGAAGTTTCACTGAAAATAAAGTTTACTGAAAGCCAATCTATACTTCTCCAGGTAGGTGTTTTTTCTTTTTAAATCAAGTCCCCAGTTTTTTCTCCTAAACTTAAAAGTAAATAAAGAGAATATATTTTGTTCATTGTTTCTTTTAACATATATACATGGAATATTTACTCTGCTCAAGGCACTGGCCTCTGTGCTATACTAAAAATCAATGTAACTGTTGTGCCCTAAAATGTTCATATACTAATTCAAAGGAAAGACCAGACTGTACACACAAATCTTGAGACAGAGGCAAGCTTTGTTTTTTGTTTTTGTTTTTCTCACCATGACCAGTGAATTTCACTAACATACTTAGCTCAAAGTTCAAACATCTGTCTCGTCACTTATACTGTGGATTTGCTCTGGGTGATATAACAAATGAGGGTATGAAAGATGCTGAAGAAATAAAATGCTGAATAATGCCATCTTTCCTGTGGACCACTGGGAAACTCCTTCCTTCTGGTAAATGTGGCCATAAGCAGTAGTTCATGGTCATCTTTATTCAGACCCCCTCCTGTGACTGGGGCTGTGAGTCCAATTTCCAGGGAGCCACATGTACCCCTGAGTCCTTCACGTTAAACTGGATCATTCTCCGGAAATTAAAACAAAATTGGCCTTTCGGTTCCATAGCAGGAAGAAGATGTGGTACAAAGAAATTACATTATATGCTCCAAAGACAAAGATGACCTTTGGATTATCTGTTATTTAGGATTCTTAATGCTCGTGGTTCTATTCCTGCCTGTGATAATTAAGAGAAGATATCATCTGTTTTATTTAACCTTTCCTTCTTTAGCAATATTTTTAAAACCTCTGAGTCCATTTATCCTTGGATCTTAGCTACATCGAGCCAAGCACTAGCAACATGTATCTATATGAAACAATTCCAAGGATTTAAATAATTCCAAATATTGATATGCTGAATCATTTGTCATTCCATATGCATTACCGCATGATGATTTTAGTGATAGTTATGGTTAGAACAGGTCACAGAACTCTTCTATCTATGGAATCACATGCAAACATAATATTTTCTAAAAAATGCCTACTTTCCAAGCTACCAGGATATCCACCACATTTGTAAAGTTGTTAGAGGGCACAGAAACAGAGTTTTTGGTCTTCAGATGCACACACAGTTATCCTTCCTAGGAGATACATGCTTTTTTAGTAAGGGCTCCATAGAGATATAAATCCTTAATCCCCCAAATCAGGGCTCTTGGATTTAGGAGACTCAAAGTCCCATCTGTTTTCAAGAACCACAATCCAAGACCTATTTCTCCATGCTTAAAATGAAGAAATCATACCTGCCTGACCAGCTCACAATGTTATGAGATTTAAATGAGATGCCATGAGATACTTTGTATAAAAGTGCTCTTATTGTCTGAAATCTATTTAATTAAAATTAAATGTTTGTTATTTCGCCACATGCAAATGGTATCACACTGAATATGGAGTGTACATTTGAGTTTCTATAACTTAAATATAGTCTCAAGATTAACTGGCCATTATGGGAGAATTTTAGACTTACTTGTGGATGAGAAACCAATGTGATCATAAAATGGAAGGATAAAGGCTTCAAATATAAGCTCATATTGACTTGTAAGGACAGAAGCTCAGTGGGCAAGAAACATTTTGTGCTCAAACATGTTATTTGTTATCAAGTAAATGTCTGAGAATTGACTGTGAGATAAGATGGTGTTATATAACTGCAAACAATATAGTATTATTAAAGCAAGGAAATATGGCTGGAACTTAGGTCTTATGATATAGAGCTTATTTTGCCTTTGTGTTGGGCCAGTGTGGAATGGCAAGGGGAAGTTTCAATCTTTCCGTTAATGAAAGATACCATTTGAATGATGTGATTTTCGTCACCAAACATTAGCTAATGTAAGCATGTGAAAATGCATGCTGTATTTTTATATGGAAGTGGGATTATTTCTACACAATTTCTATACAATGGATATCATAATTTTAACAAAGAATGAAACTACAGGGTAATCCTACTAACACTTATTTTATTAGGTTCAGTCAAACAGAGAAACTTCTTGAGGAATCCTGTGAGCAGGTGGGAAATTTTTTTAAGTGCTAGAAAGCATCTCGAGTTAAACTAATTCAGTGCTTTCATTTTTTAAATGAGAGAAGTGAGCCCCAAAGGAGTGCAGGTTACTGTGGTAATTCTTATTACATTGTGTCACTGTCAATCAAGGAAAAATGCTCATCTTCCTGAGTCCATCAGAGTCTGCTGTAATTTACTGTCTACTAACAATGGCAAAGCCTAACAACTGGTTTTCATTGAGGAGATGAAAATGTGCTTCCCCGATTTTCTGTAGCAATAAATCAGCCTTACTTTGGCTATATCTCAGGGAAATGTGTTTTTTAAAATGTTTATTACCACCAACAATTTAATGTTATAGACCCTGCTCTCGTAGTGATCCCCCCTCTCTGTTTCTAGTAACTGAGGGCTGGTGGGAGATGCGTTTCTCAGAAGCAGACACATTTAAATACACAACAAGAGAATAGAGAGTGAATATCTTGCAGGTGATGGAACCTGTTAGCATGGAGAAGGCAATGCTTTCTTCAGAACCGAAATTTTGAAAGAAGTCAGTTCTGTGGTAGCTCAGTGAAAAAGAAAAGAAAACTTTGTTTCTGCATGAATTACTTCTAGCACTTTGGTTAAGGAGAGAAATCGGAAACAGGGACATCTGTGGTAACCTACGAAGGCCACGCAAATTGTGGGGTCTAGTTGCCCCTCAGAGTGTCACTACTGCCACTGTCTCTTGGAAAACTCCATGTTATTTTCATCATGCAATCTTCATTTTTACATTACACTGATGAGCAAGATGAGCTATCAAGTTTGGAGTTACACAGACAATAATGTATACGTGGAGCAAAATTAAAAGTCAAGATGGGAATAGGGTGAGGCAAGCACAAAATTTAGGGGGAGCCAAAAAATTCAACAATAAAAAAATAATTTCACTACAATACTTTAAAATTTAAAAGTAATGCAAAAAATTTATCAAAGTCATTATTAGTGGTTTTTTTTTTTTTTTTTTTTCATTTTGCCTCAGGCTCCTGTGTGGCTGGTATGGCCTGATGGAGAGTATGGAAGATCAAGGAAAGCTGGAGGGAAATTGAGAGATTGTATATTTTCATGGCATTGACTATCATAGCAGTGGAATTATAGAGGCTGAGTATTTACAGAATTTTGGTTGGAGCTGGATATGAAAGGCCTGCATGTAGATTGGCTTTATATTTATCTCCCTCTGGCCTTCCAGTCATTCTATACTGTGTAGGTATCAGTGGTCATATAATGTGTAATATATTTTCTCTTTAACTGGTTCTTGATAGCACTATGGATTTTTAATTACTTTGGATTGAATTGAATGTCATTAGAAGAACTAAAGATGACATTCAGGACAACAGGGGTTTGATGACACGGAAAATGACAGCGAGTTTCACATGGAAATGTTTGGGGAAACCTGTGTTGAGAACATGCATGCACTGTTGGTATAAAAGCTTCACAATTAATTAATTAATGTAGATATTTGGAAAGGCATATGGAGAGATAACATCAAGAAATGAGGGATTAAAAAGTAACAAAATAACAGTCATAAATTAATAAGCTGTTGTTCCCATCAATTAGAAAAGCTGAGATGGTACATCCAGTATGAAAACATAGACAAATATACAAATAAATTTAAAACTTACTACTTAGGAGAAAATGTATTCAAACTACCAGCTCATGTAGAAAGGCAAACTTCATTTAAAATTCAATGTAATCATATTATCTAAACCAAAATGGCATAAGTGAAATTATATCTCTAATACCTATTTATGTGTTTATCTGTACTAGAACTTCATGCACTGACTGATTTGGTAAATTGAGTAGTACTTCAAAGATGTGGACTCTAAGTATTTAACTCGATTAATTACCAAGACAGTGTGATTGGACAAGATATTTAACATTATTATTTCTGAAAAAAATTTATGTGGAATTTGGATACTATCTACTTTGCTTCTTTCTCTCTCATATCAAAGGTGAGGAATTTAAAATTAGGAGATGTTTTTTCCCTCACTCTCAGTTAAGAGACTCTGACTTACCAAGGCACAGTGAATATTTATACATAACAACATCTATATTTATAATAATCAAAACTATGCAGATGTATCAATCATCAGGAACATTCTCTTATAGGGAACATTTTCAAAAAATAGAACTACCAGAGCAGGGAGAACATTTCACACTGGAGTAAAAGGTGGAAGGAAGCAAACAAAGGAATGAATATAAACACCAATTTGTCAACAAGTATGTACCTCGGGTGTGTTAGGAAGCATAGGAAAGAGCATTTTCTAATTAAGGCAGCCTAGATAAGCATCAACCAAACAGACACAGAAAAAATTGACTAGAACTATAAAATTTGGCTGATTTGAATTGTCATGGTCCACATTAGTAATTCACAGAACTGAGCCAAGGATCATGTTCTCCCCCTGTCAGGTTATTAAACACTATCCCTTCAGATTTAGAAAGGGGACAGTCCTCCTTAACCTAAAAATGAATCCACGTTCTTAATAAAAGCATTATCATCATATCATAGGATTCTAAAGATTATTTCATAACATGGCAAATTCCTGTTCAAGTGACAATAATATATACTCATATTTTTGTTCCATTCAAAGATACATACTCGCATGGAAACATGTTATATATGTATTCTGTTTTGATGACTGCTGGAGAGATACTTTTGCTTCTATGTCACTCTTTTGCCACACTATAATATCTAAAATGGTTTAGAAATCATGTTCATTTGGTAATTAAATATATTTAATGAAACAATAAAACTGCCCAGTTTAATTAACAAATATATGAGTGTCCAGTATATGCTTAGCCTTGGCAATACTGGGAGAGAAAGAAAGCAGTGTGGTAACATTATAGCTGATATTAAAGAAATGCATAGTATCCTAAGAGACTACTTTGAACAATTATATGCCAACCAATGAGATGACCTAGGAGAAATGGATATTCCTAGAAACACACAACCTACCAAGACTGAATCAGGAAGAAATAGGAAAAAGAAGTGTGATACAGAATACTGATTCCCAAATACAATCATATGTGGAGCTTTGAAAACATCTCAATGCCCAGGTTGCACCCCAGACCAAGTAAAATCCAATTCGCTGGGAATGGTACCCAGGTGTGAGTATTTTAAAAAACCTCCCAGGTGATTCCGATGTGCAACCAAGTTTGAGGACAAGTTTGGTGTTCACACTTGACTTTACATCAGTAATATCCAAACACCTTGTTAAAACACAAATTACTGGGTCCCAACCTCAGAGCTTCTAATTCTGTATTCCTGGGACAAGAGAAAATTTGTATTTCTATTTTATTTTATTTTATTTTATTTTATTTTATTTTATTTTATTTTATTTTATTTTATTTTA
>NW_024412397.1:30976560-31032159 GCF_014898765.1 Herpailurus yagouaroundi | reverse complement strand
TATTTTATTTTATTTTATTTTATTTTATTTTATTTTATTTTATTTTACTTATTATTTTATAGAGCAAGCATGAGCAGGGGAGGGGGTAGGGACAGAGGGTGAGAGAGAGAGAGAGAGAGAGAGAGAAAGAATCCCAAGCAGGCTCCGTGCTCTGCACAGAGCCCAGTGTGCAACTCAGTCCCTGGCCCCTGGGATCATGACCTGAGCCAAAAGCAAGAGTTGGACGTTCAACTGAATGAGCCACCCAAGAGCCCCAAGACTTTGCGTTTCTAACAAATACCCTTATACTGCAGAGGCTAAGGACCGGGGAATCACACTTGAAGAACTATTGGCATATGGGGCACCTGGGTGACTCAGTTGGTTGAGTGTCTGACTGTGGATTTCTGCTCAGGTCATGATCTCACAGTTTGTGAGACTGAGCATCGCCTTCAGCTTCGCACTGACAGTGCAGAGCCTGCTTTGGATTCTATCTCTCCCTTTCTCTCTCCACCCTTCCCCTGCTCTCTCTTTCTCAAAATAAATAAATAAACTTTTAAAAAAAGAAAATAACTATTGGCATAGAGCATATTAAACTAGATTTAAAGTAAGGAATTTTTAGTATAGTGAATACATAGTATATACACAGAGAAAGTTAAATTTATATATTAGAATATGTTAAGTTTTAAATGAACAGTATAAAGTAAAGCTAGAAATATTGGAAGGAAGAATAAATTACAGTAGGCTTGGATGTTCACCTCCTGGTTCTCCAAGAACAAATGAAATTTAAAAAGGCAGAGAAAATTTCATAAGGTCATTGAAACTGGATGGTCATTGAGTAGGACTACTCATGCCAAAATTAGGTAGGTATGCATAAGGTTTATTTAGGAGACAGTTGGGTCCCACGGACTGAAACAAACCATTTGTGCAAGGAAACAGTAGTCCACACTGAGAACATCTTACTGGAAGTTGGTGCTAAATGATCTACATAGAAGTCTGCATAACAAAACAAAACAAGTTTATCCACCAGGCAGTAGGGAAGTTCTCAAAGACCTGAAGAGTGTCCCTTATTGGGCTGTTTATTACAATGATCTCCCATGGCAGGCCTCCAGCTAGACTCCAGTGAACTCAATATTACATAAATCAAAATCAGAGCCCTATCCTTTGGAAGACAATTCATCACCTTCAGGAATGAGGCATTTTTAATATCAGCAAATTAAACACAAATGGATATTAAAAACTCCAACAGATAATTAATCAATAAAGGTGGAAGCAGAGGACCTTATTACTTAGATAGGGATTAGCTGGTGTAGCTCAAGTGCTAGCTATAAAATTTGAAAATTAAAAATAATTGCACATGCCAGGAGTGATGGAAAGCAACCCAGAGAGATGTAAAAGCTGTGACCTTCCATGATAAGCTCAAACTGAACCAAACTACTGAAACTATCCAGGCTTCTCTAATTCTCCTTTGAATTCATTTGTTTCTAAAATCCCATTGCATGTGAGGATTTTCACTTAACACACTAGACCAAATCTTACTGTGTTGAAAAAAGTATTAGAAAGTTCTCTGAGTGTTCAAGATGATTCCATGTAGGGACCTTTTATGGTCAAACAGAGTTTTCAAAAAGGGCAGAAACATGTCTCATCCTTTCTGAGAAAGACTGGAGGCTTAGAAATCATGAGCCACCTAATTCCCTAGAAACTAATTAGAAAAACTGGCCTTGGCTCCCCATCACTGTTGCCCATTTGCTCAGAGCTACATAAATATTTTTACGCTAGGCTCCAGATAGCGGTTGTTGCAGGTAGGGAAGTAAATTAAAAATGCTCTTCTGAGAATAAGGGGAAAGGGAAGTCATCTCAGCATTGGACAAAATGCAGAAAACCTAGTCTTCAGACTGAATAAGACTGAATAACATTCTTGGAAAGACAATAATAATAGTGACAAAGCAACAACAATAACAGCAGTTGCTAGCACTTCTGTAGAAGTGCCAGGTACTGTTCTAAGCACTTTATTCTCATAAATTCATTGCAAGACCAGTGTGTCATCATCCTTATTTGACTGTGAAGGAAGCTGAGATACAGACATGCTGAGCAATATCCCCAAGATCACACCAAGACTAAGTGAATGAACCAGCATTTGAATGTTGGAAACAGGATTTCAAAACTGTGCTCTTTAAGCACACTGTACAAAACAAACCCAGACTTGGATGAGTGAACCGTCACATGGGTGTTTAGGATGAAATAGAGAAGGTGAAAAAGCAAGAATAGAAGATAACATCTGGGCTGTGCACATGGGAGAAACCTCCACGCTATTGGCAAAGACTGATGAGAAAGGATCAAATAAGGACAGCAGGGGATGGAGATTTCTGATTTTTGCCTCTGTCTAAATCACATAAGGCACATTTATGTGGAAAAGATAAGCAGGAAAGTGAACACCAACAGTATCAGCTTTAAAGCTTTGGTGATGGCAATTTTCCCTCTCTTTACCATTATGCCAGTTTTTGTGAAGGTGGATAAAAGGTAATTCATTGTTGTGTTTCTAAGTACTGAGAGGAATGTCTGGAAAGCAAGAGTTCAATACTTAGAAGCCGCATATTAAATGCACGAATAGTTTGGTTCAAAATATCCTTAATGGAGATTTCCAAGATTACTCTGATCTACACATAAGTTTTGTTTACTCTTTCCTCTAGAATGGGTAAAAATAAATTTGTACATTTATCTTATACCTATTAATGTTCCCCTTTCTTCCTCACATCAAGTATGAGACATTTTATTAATATAAAGAAAAATTTCAAATATTTATCAAACACCTACTGTAAGTATGGTACTGCTTTATTTGGATTTAATCTTCATTTCACAACTGCAGTATAAACTCTGTTTGAAAAAGTCTCAAACCCAACTGGATTATAAGCATTTAGCGATTATAAAATGGGTCTTTGTTGTGTCTCTTTACAATGTTAAGAGCTATGTATGTTCTCTTTAGCTACATAAGATTAAGAGGATAAGTTTCTGGGTTTTTTAGTGCCAAGAACTTTACATATACCATCCTATTTCAGTCAACGGCAAAACTATCCTTCTAATTGCTTGGGCCAACAACTCTTTCCTATCTTGTAAATCCTTTGCTTTCTTTTTTGGCATTTCTTTCAAAACCTACCCAGAATCTTATTACTTCTCATCTTCACTGCTACTACCTTGAATCTTACAACGCACTGGCAAGCGTGGTGTTATTATTCATGCTCTAGAGATAAAGAAATGGAAGCTTCTCAAGTGTAGGTAATTGTATTTCGTTTATGCACTGGAAACTTGAGAGAACAAAGACATTCTAGTTGGGGAAAGCCAACAATAACCAATAGCATAATAAACAATTAAGTCAGAAAATAATACGTTGGTATATTAAGAAAAAATGTGGACCCGAGGAAAGGATATTATAAGAAAGTGTTAGAAGTCGGGAAGATTTTCAATAAAATAAGTTAGTTTGAAATTGCTATTAGCTATTTAACTGGAGATGTCAAGTAGAGAGAGTTGAATACCTAACCGGAGTTCAGGAAGGAAGTCTGCAATGGAGATACAATGTTTTAGAACTTCATAAACTTTTTTTGTGTGGAATTTAGTTTACTTTAAGAATGTGCATGAGAGAAAATTTTACAATTCTCTGGTTGATCATAAAGAGAACACTCCTGCTACCACCACCTATTCGGAAACAAGAACATTTCCTGAACTCGAGTCCCCAACTCCCTCCCTCAATAGGTGGCTAACATCCAAATTTTATAGTGTTAAAATAATCCCATATTTTATTTATTTCCTTCTTTTGTGATATATATATATATATATATATATATATATATATATACACTTTTAATTTGAGACATACATACATATACATACTTTAATTATTATTCCTAATTTAATATTAGGAATAATACTACTATAAACACTCTGGCAATGCCTCTTGGCCCACACATGTGTAAGTTTCTGTTGGGTATTTATAGCTAGGAATAGAATTGCTAGATCATACAATCAACTTATGCATTTCTTCAGCTTAATACATAGGGCCAAATCATTTTCCACAGTGGTTGTACTAATTTATACTCCTATTACATCCTCGTCTCCATTTGGTATTGTTGTCTCTCACTTTGGTCATTTTAATGATGTCTCCTTCTGGTTTTAATCTACACATAAGTCAAATTTCATTTCATCTAAAGATACAAAGATACATAAATACAGCCATGGGGCTGGATGAAATATTCTAAGAAATTAAAGATGAGGTAAGTTTCAAGGAATAAACCCTGGATCCTCAACATGAAGAGATCAGGAAGAAGAAGAAAAAAGAGCCAGCAAAGTCACTCACCTTATAAGTAGCAGAACTGAATTTCAATGCAAGTCTATTCATCTTCAAAGTCCAGACTGTTTCAGACATGCTGGGCTGTCTCAGAATTATACCCAGGAAAATGCAAATAAGTTCAGAGAGGCAGATAACTGGTGTGCTTGTCACAGCAGAATACTCTCTGTAAAAATGTTTTCCATTTGCTTTTGTGTGATGAATGAAGTAAGTGGGAGATACATTGTCAAAGGACAGAAAAATATGAAAGGTGTTTGTGGCATGGGCCTAAAGAAATTATGAAAGCTGATATTGAATTGCTTAAGCTCTTTGATTGTAACCAAGCACATAGAGTGGAGTGAGTAGGTAAACAAAAGGAAGAAAAAGCTCCTAATACTAGCACAGAAAATTTTATTATTTTAATAGTAGCAACCATTTTACCTATGAAGTGGATCTTGCCTTTTTGATTTTAGAGCTTCCTAAAATCAGAAGGAAAGTGTGCTACCTTGATTATAATCTGGTCCTGTGATTGTCTGCTATTCTCAGGGGTTCCTCTTTTCCCTTCATTTTAGAATAGACATTGGCAAAATTAAATCATGACCCAGGATGGTTTTCACCCTCACAAGGAAAACTATGTGGAAACTTGTGGTTGCTTTAGAATTCAGAGTCACAATCACAATCTAACTCAGTTTTTCTCAGTATTAATCAAGAAATAATTTTTCATAGAGATGTTTGTAAGCATTTTGAACTAAAAAAAATGCAGGAGTAAGCAAAGTTCTACAGGCTATTTACTAAGGTTTTTCCAGAACATTTCATAAAATGATTTTCTTCCATCCCCCCTTCCTCCTGGTGTCCAGGGGAAAATGGTTTGGTAAATAAAATGAGTTATTATCAGTGTCTCAGCTGTCAGATATCCCAGTCTCTCGGCTTTCGAGGAATGTGTACCATTCCGATTCTACAGTATCTGTCTGGCACATAATCCCTTCTTAAAACATGGCATGTGCATCTTACTTATTCTTGCCTATCTGCCAAAATTTGATCCACAACCTTACTTTGACCTCTTAATATTATGGAGCATCCCGTACATCGAGTGGAATTATTCATCTTCAAATCCATTGCCACCAAAAAGTATTCATGCTAGTCTGAGCCTAGGTTCCTCCCAAGGCATAGCCTCCCCCACACTCACATACCTGCTATACCTCTACTGGTTCCAATTTCTTTCTCTTAGATTCATGGGTCTTTGTATTAAAGAATTTTAGAATATTGCTTAGTTTTATTTCACTACAAAAGTGTGCTGTCTTACTCCCTGTCCTTTCTCAAAGATGAGAGGGGGGGATTGAATTTATAAATATTTTTTGAGAATTTACTACCATGCATTTCATGGGAGAGAAAAGACAATATAAAATCTATTTCCTATCCTGCAGGAATTTGCATTCAAGATGGGAAGTATAAAAAGGCTGCAAGTTACATAAAAATGAACGATTTAAATAACATTTTAAGACCACAAACCAGATACTAGAAGAATCTGTATAATTGTGAACAGTTGTGAAATGAACAGTCAGAAAGAATTTTAAGTGTAAGAGGACAAATGCTAGACTAGAGTAGACCGGGAAGATATTAAGGAGAAGAAAATACTTGTGCAGAATCTGGAAGGAAATACAAAACTGGATAAATTGAGAGAAAGGAAAAGAGAACTCATGTTGGGATAATTATGTGAATACTATAGGCAAGAAGCCTCAAGGATTTGAAGGACTAAAAGTAGAATAATTTGTCTAGAAGACAGATCATGCTGGTAGTCTCATGGATCTTTTTAGATCAGGGCATAGCTCACACAGAGGGAGGGGGAAAGACAGAGACAGAGAGACTGAGACAGAAATGAGAGATACAGTGCAACAAATCATATCATACCAGGGCCAACATAAAATAACATTTCTGCAGCACCCTGGCCTTTGTAACCTCATTTCTGGATCTGAGTACCTGGGTTATACTTCATCTGATTCCATTAGCACAGTATTCTTGACTCCATTTCAACCCATCACTGACCCCTCCTGGCTTCTAACATTTGTTTCTATTCTGTGGTTCCCAAATTTCTGCCCTATCCAGATTGATTCCTCTGTGCCATCCAGTACAACTCTCCCTATGTGTCCAGCCTTGGGGATGCCTCCTTGATGATTAGTTGATGGATAGTCCCACATGGTCTCAGACATCAGGAATCCTGTGGGCTTTGGATGTCAGCCTGTTGGCAATGGGCAAGCCACAGATGACATCTGAGAAGGAGAAGAAAGAAGCAAAACAGAATCTCAGACAGTTGTCCTGATGGTGATATGGGGAGCAAAAGCAATGGGATGTAGTGGGTTAAAAAATGATGGGAGGAGACCAATTAGTTAAAGTACAATTCAATTTCAAATAACAGATGTGCCCCTTGCGCTTCTAAATAAAGAGTCTGATTTTTTCCATTAAAAAAAATCTATATGTGTAGCTTATTATTAGCTGTTCCTGAAACCATTAAATAGGACTCTCCATTTCAATGTAGCAATGCTGCTACTATGGAGAACAAAGGGAACATATTATTATTCAAAATTTATTAAAACAACACATGTATCAGAAAAATTCATTTCAGTCCAAATTTAGGCACAGGCATGCTCTTTTATAAACAGTAGCCCTTACAAGCAGACCCTTTTTAGTTATTGTAGCAGGCAGGCAATTGTCCTCAAATCCTCAAATCCTTTCCCTACAAGGCAATGGTGTGTGTGTGTGTGTGTGTGTGTGTGTGTGTGTGTGTGTGTGTGTGTGATGGGTCAATTAGGATGAATAAAGGGATTGTTTACTAGGGTAACTAGCAAACCACCATTATTATTGTCACCGAAATTACTACTCAAGAGACTAAAGCTGAATCTAATCAATATAAGGACATAGAGAGCAAGAGCAGGCAGAGAGCAAGTGGATATACAATGACACATTTACAATATTCAACCCAAATTGCATTTTCCTGTAACACATTGAAAGATCTTCCATCACTCTCCCCCACCCTACTGAGATAAACTGCCTTAGGTGGAGGTGTGGAGATAGGAAGGAGGGAAGGAAGGGAAGGTGAAAGGGAGGAAGGGAGGGAGGACAGCAAGTAACAAGTTTACTAAGAATGGAATTTCTTGGGCACTATACTTCACATTTTTATTTAACATTTTATTTTTTAAAGCATTTTTAAAATGTTTTTTATTTTTTTATTTTTGAGAGAGAGAGAGAGAGAGAGAGAGAGAGAGAGCAGGGGAGGGACAGAGAGAGAGGGAGACACAGAATCTAAAGCAGACTCCAGGCTCTGAGCTGTCAGCACAGAGCCTGACGCGAGGCTTGAACTCACAATCTGTGAGATCATGACCTGAGCCGAAGTTGGACACTTAACTGACTGAGCCAGTCAGGCACCCCTATTTAATATTTTCTAATATCATCTATGTAGCAACTCTTTGAGGTAATTATAAATAACACCACTTTTTTTAGAATGGGGAAAATGGAGAGTCAAAGGGCTTGCTTGGTCCATGCAAGGTCAGATGCTATTAAAGACAAATAGTTTTAAAAAAATGTCCATTCATGTTATATGTGCTATTCAGCACTTACGACGTGCCAGGTTTTGTTATAAATACCCAAGCATGAGTCGTTGCAGTCAGTAAAGTTAATATCCCTATCTAGAGATGAGAAAACATAAAATCTGGGTTTCTGCATGCTCAAACCTGAAGTTCACATTGTTCTGTTCTGATTTCTATGCTGAGGCCTCAGACTGCAGATGAAGGGCAGATCAAGAGCATGGATGGTGAGTGGTCTAGTGTACAATGTTTCAGAGCTTGGGATCTGGCAGAGGCTGACTCCTGCAGGCCCCCTCCTCCAGTCCCTCCACGAGCCTTACTTTTGTCTTCTGTCAGCTAAGGATATTCACCACAGCTACACGGCAGTGTTTTGTGAGGATTCCATGAATTAATGTACAGAAAGCACTTACAACAGAGTTGGGCCCATTGAAGACTCAGAAATATGGGCTCTTATCTTCCCTGGGCCAAGAAGTTGAAAGACAGAGCAATAGTTTGGACAGAACAGAAATCATCCCTCCTTGTGGGTACACAGAGGCTTAAGCATGGGCATATGCTGACATGTTTGTTTCTAATTTTATTTATTTATTTATTTATTTATTTATTTATTTATTTATTTATTTATTTATTTTAGAGACGGAGAGACAGAGCGTATGAGCCGGATAGAGGGGCGGAGGGACACACACACACACACACACACACACACAGAGAGAGAGAGAGAGAGAGAGAGAGAGAGAGAGAGAGAGAGAGAGAGAGAGAGAGAGAGAGAGAGAGAGAGAGAGAATCTTAAGCAGGCTCTACACTCAGCACATGGGGCTCGATCCCATGACCCTAGGATCATGACCTGAGCTGAAATCAAGAGTCAGATGCTCAACCGACTGATCCACCCAGGCACCCCTGTTTCTCATTTTAAAGCATGTTAAGAGAAACTTTGGAGTGATAAATCATCTAAGGTTTCCTTACCTATTCAATACATAACTATTCAAACACCCAAACAATGCCTCCCTGTACAAGCAGTCTTCTGAACAAAGACCTCCCCCTACCACACAACTTACCTAATGAGTTAAAAATCCTCATCTGGTGTCTTATTGTGAGACCACCAATTTTCTATACAGTCTTATTCCAGTTCAAGTAAAACTTTTTTTCCTGGGATTCTAAACCTTGTGCATCCTCTGATTCCCTTCTCAATACTCCATCTTCAGCTTCCTCCCACATCCTCCCACATACTCCATACTTCACGCACACTCCAGGGAGAATCTGGCACAGACTACTATCTCTCCGGGACACTTGGCCGTGGCAGGATGCTCAGGGACCTGCGAGTGTGGAGGCTCGAGCAGGTCACGTTCCAATGCCGATGTGGTGGTGTTGGCAGAGCAGGGTCATGGCAGGCGGAAAGGGCAGGAGGGATTATCTGGCACAGTTGGCAGTAGGGACACTTAGCTGGTGCCTGCTGATGAACCAGAAGAGCAGATGGCACTGCTCGGTGATGGTTGTCAGAGGGCTGACATTTATGAACAAAACCCAAGTGACTGAGTTGAGAACATTGCTGGGCCTTGTAAATAACAGCCAAATTCAGTGATAAGAGAGTTTCAGACATTCTTATAAGCAATGCAGAGGACTGCCTTCCATCAGTGTATATACATTCATGTTGCCATTGCAGCACAAAGACACACACACACACACACACCAGTCACCATCAGCAGCCCAAACTTCAGTTAAGAGAAGCAGATTTTATGCTGGTTTACAAAAGGCAGCATGATTCAATGGAAAAGTCCATCATCCAAGAAGCCAAGAGGTCATGAGGCTTCTGGTTCCAGCGCTGTAGCTGAGCAAGTGAGCCACCTATGGGAAGTTCTTCTAACTTCCTGACACACAAAGTACATTGTTTTCAAAATACCACTAGTACATCTCTCCCTTTGCACCTCCCCGTTGCATTACAGTTCACCTCTTTCACCCCACTAGACAGGGTGGGGGTTGTAATTCCTGCTAATAGTTCAAGGCCTTTCGCAGGTGTAGGCACACAGACACACACCGATGTGCACAGATACACACACACACATGCACACACACACGTGCAAGACTCACACAGACATGCACACATGCAAGACACACATAGACACACACAGATATACACACATGCACACAGACACATACAGATATACATACATGCCAGACACAGATACACAGACACACAAATACACACACATGCACATACACACGCAAAGATATGCAAGCACGTAAGACACACATGCAGATACACACACTTGCACACATGCACACACAGATGTACACAGATATACCGACATACACAGATATGCACACACAGACACACACAGATACATATACATGTGCACAGACATGCACATACACACACACGCCATCTATTCTTATTAAATAAATGAACAAAGAAGGTTATTTCCCATTTGTGACCTGGAGTTACTTTCAATTACTCTTGTAATATACACGTATAGAGAAAACATTCTCCCTAAGACAGATCAGCACCTAAGAGATTACAAAAATCCACCTGATACATCAATTACTCATTTACTTCCTTAATTAACATGATCCCAGCTTTTAATAGTTTCTTATTACTGAGTTACTTGATTTTGTCCAGGCCCCTGAATAGACCAGGATGTGAAATATCATCAGCGCCTACATCTTGTTGGTCAGAACTTCCCATGCTTCCCCCGACTGTACCTAACAAGGGCAGTCTTTGTTGTTTCTGTAGAAAATTAAAATTTGCCACATACTTTGGTATATATGATTTTGTCTGTCTGAAATATAACTGTGAAGATTCAGTTGAAATCAGGACTCACATTCACTGCATCATCTCCTCAAGAAATAAAACAAAAACTCTCAGGGTGGGAAAATGAAAATAAGTACTTAACTGATATATGTATGTGTGGGTGCCTTGGGCTCATCATTTCATATCTGTGTTCCTGGGCACATTACTTTTTCTGTGAGCCTCAGTTTTCTCATGTATAAAGTGCACACACTAACATCTACTTCACAAGATCAAGGTGAGGAGCGAATGGGGTCGGATGAATGCCATAGGTCATTGGCCCCTGGGGCTCCAAAGTGAATGTGTAAATGTAAGAAGCCCAGCAGCATATGGATAGCCAGGGGTCAATACAAGTTCATTCATCTCCAGGTCCTTTTTCTGATAAAGACACAGGAAGGTACTAAGTCTCTTTTATCAGTTTAAAATCTATAGAGTGCATATAATCTTGGAAATATTGTTCATCAACACCTTTTACCTAAATTACACTTTCAATCATTATTTGAGCAAGTAGATACCAATTTACTTTTCTACTAGCCTTACTTGGGCCTCTTGGCCAATGCTTGCTGACAGGATTACAGTGACTGATGATGTGCAGTATAATTAGGGTGGTGACAATGAAGGGTGAGAACGGAGGGCCTCTGAGTCTTGAAATCCTTTCATTTTTCCCTTGTTTATTTTTCTTTGCCTTTGCATTTCAGAGGGTTCAAATAACACGTGGTCATGATGTGACAATTATTCAGCTTTGTCAGATCCAAAGTTCTGCTAATGAGGTAAAACACAGAGCCTTAGGGACATGGGTGATGCACTTGGTTGTTTGCCTTGATTTAATTCATCAGATAAAGGCTCGATTTTCTACCTGCTTATACCAATTCATTGCGGTTGAAGGAATTGGTTTTGTGCTGCTTTCTGTTTACCTCAGAAAATATTGTTACTGCTTTCATTTGATAAAATCCTGCTTCACAAAACTCAATGTATAAAAGAGACAAATTGCAGAAGAATGTGGGGCAGAGTATGATTGCCTATTTTATAAATGAGTTTCCTCTTTACAAAAAAGTCACAATAGATGCATTCTAATAAATTCTGAGTTCCCTAATACTTTTTATGTTTTCACCTTATTTGCTTTGTTTGGTTTTACTTTTCACAGTTCTCTAAGAGAGTTTTAAAGCATAACTCGGGGAGATTTTTCCAAATGCTCCCATAGACACCAAATTATCAAGACCCCTCCATGAAAAGTGATAGTCTTCACATTGCTTTTTTTCTTTGTATGCCCTGTTTCCATTAAATTATCTTCCTCTCCATACCCCACGCTGTCTGTACTTTTCCTTCTCAACTTCAAGAAATCTTGCTCATCACTTAACACTCAATTCAAGTATCCTCTCTGCTGAGATTCCTTCTTAGCCTTTGCATGCAGATTTAGCCACCGCTTACCCTGAGCTCCCACAGTTCTTATGTCACAGGCCTGATATAAACTTATCACTTTGTGGTATGCAACATATTTCCCCCCATGAGATAGTGAGTTCTTGGAGTCCAGGGGTCATGTCTGCAATAGCAGAGAGGATATCACCCTGTCTCTTCCCAGTCACTTGCAAAATATTTCATAAAAATTTCACCCTTGACAAAATTTCACACAAAATTTTACCAAGGTAATTCCAAAATGTATCCCGGGGAGTAAAGAAGACCATGTAGACCTCATCTGATGTTCGGATACTTTCTCTACTTTTCTCACAAAATCTGATAGAAAACAACTTTGAGTTATAAACATGAGTTACTCTCCTATTTCTTTTTTTTTTTTAATTTTTCTTTTAAGTTTATTTATTTTGAGAGAGAGAGAGCAAGCAGGAAAGGGCAGAGAGAGAGAATCCCAAGCAGGCTCAGGCTGTCAGAGTGGAGCCCGATGAGGGGCTTGAATTCGGGAATTGCGAGATCATGACCTGAGCCGAAATCAAGAGTCAGACACTTAACTGACTAAGCCCCCTATTTCTTACTTACTTCTGTGTACTCTTGAACAAATCAGTACCTCTTTGCCTCAGATGCCTCATCTGACCTCAAGGAATAAATGACCCACTCCCCTCAAATTATTTTACCCTCAATTCAGATCATAAAACAGAATAGGAAAAGAATGTATCTTGGAAAGTAAGATCACAGTATTATTGGATGAGACTTGCTGAATAATTTGAGTCTGAACTGGAAGAACCAGATGCGAATGCAGAGGAAGAAAGCAGATCCTTGCCATGCTCTGTCATGGAGGAAAAGCCTTTGTATTATAAAACTACAGAGACAGGGAAAGGAAAATGTTTAAAACAGCTACGAGGATTGTTTAGACTCCACTAAACTCTTAAGCCATAGCTGTGAGATTTTATTATTTTCTGTTTTGAGGGAGGGGAAGGGATGGTAGGCAGTGGAACAAAGAGCGATGGAGACTAGAATGTGCCTAATTTATACCAAATTAATTGCATAATAGGTCCAATTTTTTATTTATAATACCCTGTATAAAAACTTGGTTATGGAGTAAAAGCAGCTTCGTGGGGGTCAGGAGAACTGTGTTCCAGATGTGACTCTGCCACAACTGTAGCATGAATTTGGCATGTTCTTTCAACTCCTGGGGACTTGATTTCCCATATATTTTTTAATGTTTTTATTTATTTATTTTTTTTTTTGAGAGAGAGAGAGAGAGACAGAGCATGAGAGGGGGAGGGGCAGAGATAGACGGAGACACAGGATCCAAAGCAGGCTCCAAGCTCCAAGCTGTCAGCAGAGCCCGATGCAGGGCTCGAACTCACAAACCATGAGATATGACCTGAGCTGAATTCAGACACTTAACGGACTGAGCCACACAGGCGCCCCAATTCCTCATCTTTCAAATAGGGTGAGGACTATTTCTTGTTTATCCTGTTTACTCAGTACTTATAGGGCTCTTAGCTACTATTAGGTATTTCTTTTAATTATGTGTATATAAATATGATGCAAATGTTTTTATTTATAAATAATGTAAATGTTATGTATGTTTACTTATATTCATTTAAAGATTAAAAATATATAGATGTGTAAATGAAAGTGTTAGTCTAGATGGTAGAAATCTCTTTTATGTTTTAAAACAAAAAACATGTTTTTTTTAAATTTTTTAATGTTTATTATTGACAGAGAGAGAGAGACAGAGCATGAGTGGGGGAGGGGCAGAGAGAGAGGGAGACACATAATCTGAAACAGGCTCCAGGCTCTGAGATGTCAGCACAGAGCCCGATGTGGGGCTGGAATTTACAGACAGTAAGATCATAACCTGAGCCGAAGTCGGACGCTCAACCGACTGAGCCACCCAGGTGCCCCTTAAAAAACTTTTTGATGTTTATTTATTTTTGAGAGAGATAAAGAAAGAGTGTGAGTGGGGGAGAGGCAGAGAGAGGAGACAGACTCCAAAGCAGGCTCCAGGCTCTGAACTGTGAGCATAGAGCCTGATGCGGGGCTTGAACCCACGAACCAAGAGATCATGATCTGAGCCAAAGTAGGCTGCTTAATTGACTGAGCCACCCAGGCGCCCAGAAATATTTTTTAGCTATAACATTCAAGTAGAGAATGCCTTACCAACAGGCCTATTTTCTTCTTGACTGTAAGTGTTAAAAATCTCTGCAATTCCCTCCGTGGCATTAAATATAATATAGAAGAGTCAGTTAAAACTTCACAGACTTCTATTATTACCTCTATGACCAAGCACAAGTGGTCACTCTGGGCTTCAGTTTTTCCATTTGCAAAATGGTGACAGCTAATTAGATTGTGGTTAAGACTGGATATAAGCATGAAAACCATATACCCATATCTGCCACACAAATGTTTACTTCATTTTTGTTTCCTCTCTGTAGGAACTAGCACAGGGCCCATGCATAGTATGTGCTCAAAAACGTGTTGATTGGTGGTTGGAGATTTATCACAGTATATTTATTTACCCATGCATTTTAAATCTTGTGGGAATTCCTGTTTTAGTAAAGTTATAAGCACCCCCCGCCCCCCAAATTCCCTACTCACTAAAGGATATCTTAGTAAAATAGGGACAGGGAGAAAAAGCTAATTTCACAGTAAGCATAGACAATCTCCAAGATTCTGTTCATTTAAAAATTATGGTTCCTGTAAATTGAATTTCTCATTCATGTACAAGGCTGACTTGGAATGAGTCAGAATTAGAGACAGATGATAGCTTGATACATCTTCTTTAGTTTCTTCAGAACACAGACTTCTTGAAATCCCTTCATACAATCTCCCTTAATTGGTTTGTACAATTCTTTAACATAAACCACTGAAACTGTGGGAAGAAAAGTAAATTTGGCCTCTGTTGACCCAGATACTCAGCAATACAAAAAGTGGCTTTTTTATTAAAAAAAATATTTTAGTTCATTTGAAAGCAAACATTTTAACCTTCAAAAGAAGATTCATAGTGAGAATCAGTGCTTGAACATTTATCAACTGTTAACACCAATGAATCATAGGGGCAAAACCCAAGAGCAAGATGTGATTCCATCACTCTGATTCCCAACATTTAGCCATAAGGACAGACTTTTTTGGACGTGGAACTGTACTAGGAATTCTATTCTCTCTAAAGTAACAGCTAAGTACACTATTAATAAAATCAGTACACTGGAACTATTTGCTCTCTTTTATCCTTAACCATCTCAGAGGTGACCTGGCTACTCCTGTCTTAATCATACTGAATAAGTTTCGCTCAACTATTTAATGTGCACACTGAAGGTGAGAGCAACCCAGCATTTTGTTACATCAAAAATTTCTGCCAACATTTTGTTATGTCAAAATGCCTGGTTATTAGAAAGGTAGCAATGATTAGTCACTACAAATAATATATGGGGAAGGTCAAAACAGTAGACTAATACCACCTCCAGGATAAGTACATTGCTGAAGGATGCCACTGTCTTACACCTCCTGTCTCCAAGGTCCATTTCCATGGAATATGACTAAAAACTAGTCACTCTATTCCCACATCCCCCAAGCTCCTGGTGAAACAGGAAAACAACAAGCCAGCAAACAAAGGTAATACACGGGCACATTATGGGACTGTTGCAGCGTCTCTGACCTCACACACCCCTGGTGGCATTTCTGTTCATTTGGCTCCCGCCTTTTTCTTAGATCTGTTTCTCTCCTGTTTTATTCTCAAATTGTTGTACCTCATTGTATCTAACTGACTATATTCTTTAAAAAGATAGCTTTATTTTGTATGGACTATTTTCTCTTTATCCTTCCTCCTTCCCCTCCTTCCCTAATCCTCACCTATCTCGACTCTTCCCCTTTCAAATCATCACATTAAAGAAGAAGAAAAGCTTGTAGAAAATTCCTCACTCCTACACAGTTGCGAAGTGTTACGCTTCACATTTCCTAACTACATGAGATGATTTATTTTTCTCACTTGGACAAGCATTTAACAATTGGCCAAGTCCAGATCCACCTATTCTTTTCTTTTTATAATACCTTGTGGTATTTTTTTTAGGAGGGTTTTGGGGGTATTCAACTTTATGTCTCTTCCCAGTTTTCTAACCTCCTTACCTTTGCTGTCTGCTAGAATCTCACTCCCTATTCTCTTTCCTTTACTGATCAACTTTCTGACCACTTGTGGACTCACTACCGAAGTTATCAGCCTTTTGGTGGGGGGTTATGCCAAGAGTGTTGCCTCAACTTTGAATCTTTTTGTCAAGCATAAAACTGTTGAGGTGTTTTTTGTTGTTGTTACTTTTTGTCAACGTTAACTCTTAATATTTCTTTTGTCTTCTGGCATCCCCACAGATGTACCCCCCCCGTGTATCTTTTTGTATTTATAGAAAAAAAGTTATATTTGCCTTTTTATTTTCTATTGATAACCATAGCCCCAAGATATTCTTTCACCATTTGATCAGCCTCAAACACTACTATTTTTTGTTTTAATTTGTTCTATTTGGCCTTTTGAGCCCCTCAAGAAACCCAATCACTGACAACTTTTTTTTTAATGTAGCATAACAAATGTACCAGTGTTTACTTCCATTAGCATCCCATATCCTTTTATGTTTGTAGCTTTCTCTTCTAAATCTGTTTAACCACAAAATATGATTTGATCACCCTGCTCAAGTCCCACAAAGAATACCATCTTTCAACCTCTGTCACTTTTTTCCAGACATTCAAAGACCACACCATGCTAGATCAGATCAGAGATAAGGAAAGAGGACAGGAAGCTCCAAATCAAAGAAATAAACACAACCATCAGCACTGATAATCCTGCCTGTGTGTCTGCCTTTGCATATGTGTGTTTCACTGCATATTCATAGCACCTTTTTCTTTATGGGAGTATTTTTGAGAACAGGAGAATATTTTCCCATACCAGGACTATTTCATAAATATGTTATTAATTATTTTTTAAAAAGGACATAGAAATTACGATCAAATATCACCTAGCAGAAACCAAAGCAACAAAAAAAGATCTTAAGTTCTACACATTATCACTGGCTGTCGTTCCATTCTCCCGACTCATCTACATCTTTTTAACAGTCCTTATTACTTTTAAACATCCTGCCAGATACTTGGTGTTTACCTGCCATAGCTAGCTAGCCCCCGACGGCAGTATTATTATCATTATCATCATTATTGACTCTATAGAGTTGCCTCTCCAGAGCTCCCTCCTTCCCCAGCATTTGGTATTAAAACTTACCGCTTTTACCAACTCCCCCAGCTCCCAGCATTACCACCTTGTACTCTCTGGACCCGCCTGATGCGCGGCTGGGGGAGCAGCTGGCTTCGCTTTCTACCTCCATCTTACCCGAGAGACGGGAGGAGAAAAAAGAAAGAAAAAGTCGCCCGTGTCAGGTGCTCGCTCAGATATTAAGCAACTCTAAAACTGTGTCAAAAGAAAGGTTTAGTAGGAGGTAAGAACCATCAGCGCCGGGCTGGCTGCTGGTCCTGTGCTGGAGCGGGTCTCATAGCAACCACGTCAATTGCTTCCAATAAAAATCTGGCTTTTATATCCCCCCTCCTTCCGATCCTTCACTCTCCCGTCTCCCGCGATCTCTTTCATTCTCTGTCTCTGTCTGTTTGGGTTTTTTCCCCCCTTTCCTTCCTCTGCTTCTTTCTTCCTTCCCCTTCCTCACTCTCTCCTTTCCCTCTCCTGCCCCCTGCTTGGTGGCAGTTGTTAGAAGCACACATTTGGCTACTTTCCAGCCTGGGCTGCTAGAATAGAGTGAATCTGAGACTTGGAGGATGCTACGTCTCACAGGCTGACTTCTGTAGCTACAGCGTCAAAGACATTATTTTCTTTTAATCAGAGTCAGTTAATGAAGGAAGATGTCTGTTGCTTATCCCCTTGCTTTTATCACCATCTTCTTGCAGTTTTTATTCTGGGGAAAAGAGATGTTACCAATTTAGAAGGGGGAAAACAAACAAACAAACAAAAAACAAAACAAAACAAAACATAACTCAGGGCTCTTAAGGTCCGGTCTTTAGTGTTGTTGAAATAATAGCTGGCTAGCACGAATCATTTCAGCTGCTTGACAGCTGCAGTTCTCACATAAGGAGGTATTTGAATTAGGTCATTGTCATATCTGGACATAGATCATCCTTGTTTACACTAGTTTATTAAGAATAATCTAAAACACAACAATTCTGTCAAGCAGGAAAGAGATTCTTAACATTTTTGATGACAATTATGGCAGTATTAAAGATCCTAGAAGACTCTTTTTCAGATGTCCAAACTCCTATCTCTTATTTGAATTCTTTCAAATTCTGCTTTCCTCTGCTTTGTCTCTTTTTCTTTGGAAACCTTCTAAATTCTAGAGGTCTTAGGATGCTTTCAAGAATCCCTAATGGTCATAGTTAGAGCCCATTCTTCAAACAAGTGATGATGATGTTCTGCATGTTTATTGTCGACTTTCTGATTCTGAAATTGGATCATGATTAGATGCAGTGAAATGTTTGGTGTACACAGGCTTGTCTAGAAAAGGAACTATTTTTAATCAGTTCCCTATGACTTTATAGTGTGTGACCACGCATTGGGCACAGAGGAGATGTTCAATGTATTTTTGTTGATAAATGGGGAGGTAGTACATAGTTACAGCCAAGACCATAGGCTCTGAAGACTCATTGCTTGTGTTCAGATCTGGACTCGGCCACTTACTAGCTGGGTGACTTTGAGTAAATGGCTTCACCTCTCTGTGCCTCGGTTTATTCATCTACAAAATGGTTTATTAAATCCCTACTCTATTAACTCATTAAGTGAGTTTAATGTTTATGCAATATTTCAAACAGTGTCTACAAAATTATAAGCACTATTTAACTATATGATATGATGATGATGATGATGATGATGATGATGATGATTTTGAGTTAATGGTGCTCCCAGCCCACTGTTTATACACACTCACCCAAAGAGAAAATCGTTTCTTCAAGTGTTTATTCCATCTGCATGCCTTCTTTACTAAAATATCTGTTCAAAATTTATGTCAAATAGACAGATATATCAAGATGTTTGTTTCCTTATTACTGAGTTTTAATAGTTCTTTATATATTCTATATAAGCCTTTTATCAGATATATGTTCTGAAAATATTTTCCTCCATTCTATGGCTCTTCTGTAGTATCCTTCAAAGAGCAGGAGTTTTAAATTTTGATGGAGTCTAATTTGTGTTTTCCCTCTGAGCTTCAAAAGTGAATCTGCCTCCTGGATGCTCCCATCAGAAACCCTGAATATATCACTCTAATCCTCAATAACAAGATCAGCATTGTTCTCTGTCTTTGCAGGGAGCACTGTCACCTGCTAAGTCCTAGCTGTAGTTTAGCCTCTCTCATATCTGACCTCCATGACTGAAGAGTCCTCCAACCTGTCCTCTCTGAGTATGGTCTCTCTGCCCTCCCCCCTTCCACACTGCTGAATTCCTCCTGTATACTATGTCAGGGAAATCTACCTAAATGTCGACCTGACCAACCCTATTGTACACATATTCATGAGTCAAATGCCTAAATAATGGATCCAATAGCTTAGAGTGGCACATAGGGACACAAAGCATTTTTTTCCATTCTTGTGTCCTCACACTCCATAGAACAGAGTCAGGCAGAGTGGGCTACTTGCCTCTCTTCCAACAAAACAGTCATTTCCATAATTGGATCTAATAAAAAACGGTAGCTTTAGTATAATTACCCTTTAACTGATTCATTGAAACTTTATTCCTCCATGAAAAGAGGTATGTAAACAGTAGCATTTAGCTTCAAGGTCTTTCTGGGTTTTGTTTCTACTTCTGGTACAAAATTCTTATGACCTTGAGCAAATCACTTGACCCTCTGGCTATCTGTTCCACCATCTGTTACTCTGTTTTCCATGTCAGCCACTCTGATTTGGTGGTAAAACATAGGGACTGTCATGCCAGCTGTGTCCTTGGTGTTCTCTTTTAAATTACTTTAATATTGGTTAAGAGAAAAGGATACATGAAAATGTCCCTTAACAGTAAATGGATGGGTGACTTGTCAAATACCAATGGGCATTGTGAGAGGGAAATTTAGTGCATTAGTTTCTCCTCAGTGTCTACGCATCTGTCCATATTCCTCAAATGGAAGTCAGCAAGATATTTCCCTATTTACATGGGAGATGATAAACATGAGGTACAGGGGGACTTCCCTAGTTATAAAGCTCTCTTTGTCTACCTCTTCTTTGAAATTCAAAGGTACTCCACTCTGGTGCCTTCTCTTGAGTTACTAAGGGCCACAATACCTCCTGATTGATGTTTGAATTTTGGAGCATCCTAATGCTACTGATTTTCAGTTTTAGTTAGTGAACTTTTGTGAATCTGCATGCCTGGTTCCTTGGCTGGTGCACCCAAAAGTCTAAGGGCATGTATGTGGGTATGTGTGTACATGGCAGAGATGAGGGGGAAGAGGGAAGAAGAGAGAAAGAAAGGGGAAGACACAGGGGAGGGATGAAGAAAGAGAAAGGTATTTTCCAAGTGTATAAATGGTAATTGAAATATAATAATTAAGCAAGTAAAGTCAGTACATGGCAGATTACTTTGCTATATAAAATTATTCAATGGAAAATTATTAAATGATTAAAGTCTGTATTTGCTTCCTGTAACCCACCCTGGCACTTGCCATCCTTTTAGAATGTCACATGATTCCCACTGAGTGTTCATGTCCTTTAGACGAAGACCCAGGTGTTCCATGTTGTTTCAGAGCCACTTGACTCCCTCAGTAAGATCAAAGTACATGCCACCTCCTTTCTGTCACTGGCTGCTCACCTTTCAAGTCCTGAGAGGACAAGCAATTCCTTCTGAAGGATTGCATTAACCTACTTACATGGATATCTTTCTAAAGTCCTTTAGGGACATCTAAGACATCCAGTCACTGTGGACGACATCCTACTTCATTCTAGGGGGAAGTGAGGCACATTCAGAGTTCCTTTCTTATTTATCTAGTCACTTAAAAGCAGAGCTCCTGACGCCATTGTCAGCAAAGCCACTCTTCCCTTTGTTAGAGTATTTATGATATTTATTACAATGATTTATTTACATTCTATTTCACTTTACTCACAAGCGGTGACCCTGCCACCATATTCATCTTTATCTCTCCAGAGTTTAGCACAGTGCCTGGTGTGTACTACCTGACAAGACATTTTTATTAAATGAAGGAATTAATTGTGCCAACTGGGTGACTGTCTATTGCTCCATTAATTAAATTAACTTTCCAAAGTGTATTATTTGCCATTTGTATCCTAATGAAAAGAGAAGTCATGGACGGAAGAAATAGCAACTTAGTTGATAACCTCTGGGTAAATTCAGGTTTGGCAGGCACATTCTCACTGTGAAATATAAGACTATTGGAAACCAGAAGATAGCACAACTGCTCAGGACAAACAAACAAACAAACAAACAAAGCTGGCAACATCAAGTGGAAAACAGCTAATTTTGCAGATGGAAGGCAGAGTTCCATCTGCACAGCATAGACCTTTGTATCACATTGACCTCCTCATAATCATATTCAGTAAAATTCACCTTAGGTGTTAATAAGTCTTGGGGAATAATTCAACACTTTTCCTAAAGGGTTATTAAGGTTAAAATATCTGAAAGCAGGGCTCTTATATGTGATTTAAATAACCTGCACTCTTTCATTTATTCATTCTATCATGGATTCATTCTTTAAATATAGATTAATTTGCTTCTTCTCAAAATCATTCATTCAACTGCATTAGGGTTTTTAGAAAAAATAAGGAAAATCACAATGTAGTCCATGAGTCCAAAGTGTTTATACCCTCATGTAGGAGAGACACCTGCATACCAGTTTCTGGAATAAGTCAGAATGTGGCAGGTAATTGAATAGATAAATGAACAGAGTCTGATAGGAACATGGGGGAAGGAGAGAATGATTCAAATAAAAAAAAAAAAACCAAGGTGGGGTGTCAAGGAAGGGGGAGTAACTTGGACTAGATTTAAAATAGGTCTTAAAATGGAAGAAATAACAAAAACAGAGGTGGCCAAAGATTAGAGAGAACAGTGGTGACTTGCATATTAATGCTATCTGGTTGATACGGAAGAACATAAGAACATGATACAACAGCTGGATGGTAGGTGAATTACTGCAAGCTTTAAATTATAGCAGAGTTTGGATTTCTTCTCTTTCTTTCTTTTTTAAACTTTACCTTTTAAAAAATTTTTTTCAATGTTTATTTTTGAGAGAGCCAGAGTGTGAGTGGGGAAGGGGCAGAGAGAGAGAGGGAGACACAGAATCTGAAACAGGCTCCATGCTCTGAGCTGTCAGCACAGAGTCCGATGCAGAGCTTGAACTCGGAAATTGCAAGATCATGACCTAGGCTGAAGTCTGACGCTTAACTGACTGAGCCACCCAGGAGCTCTAACCTTTATCTTTAAAAAAAGCATGGTGCCAACTTTGAACAGTAAAAATACAAGCTTCTGATTAGAGGAAAATCAAGTTCTTGCTCAAATTACTTTTTTCATTAAGCTCTCGTGGCTTTGTCAAATTCCTGAGATTTGAAACTAAGCTAAATGTCTCTAGGGGCGCCTGGGTGGCTCAGTCAGTTGGGTCCGACTTCAGCTCAGGTCATGATCTCGTGGTTCACAAGTTCGAGTCCCACATCGGGCTCTGTGCTGACAGCTTGGAGCCTGCTTCCGATTCTGTGTCTCCCTCTCTCTCTGACCCTCCCCCCACTCATGATCTGTCTCTCTCTGTCTCAAAAATAAATAAATGGTAAAAAAATTTAAATTTCTCTATATTTATTATTATTTTAGACACTCATTTCACTAGGCATCCCACAATTTGTTAAATTGTAATCTACGTGAGAAGGCAGTCCCTTATTTTTTTCTTTATATTTCCCATGGTTCTGGGCCAAGGGCTGACATATCAAAAAGGATCAATAAAAACATGTTAAGGCTTTTTTGGCCACTATACTTCATAGTAAAATCTGATATCGTTACTACAGATTGCAATTTTTACTATTCAATCATCAGAATTGACTTTCACCTTGTAAAAGCAAAAAATTAGGGCTCAGGCTATTTAAACATATGGACAAGATAAGGGAGTGAGTATTTATACCATAGAAAAATATAAAATTTTGTATACTAATAAATTTCCAAGAAATATTCAAATTTTATACCTGCATTTTATTGACTAGAGACTTCAGTTGTCTTTTACTTTTGTATGTCTGTGGTATAATTACATTAATATATGCAGAGATATTTTTGAGGCTATGTGATATAATGTAGTGTTCAAGAAATACTTAATTTCATCCAATATAATTTTGATATATTCTACTTGTTATGATTTTATCTTATAATAGATGCTATCAATTAATTATCAGCTTGAATTATTGAATATCCAGAATATATTGTATTCAAATTCTGCATAAATAAGAGACTACTAAAACTACCTTAATGTAAAAAATGGTGCTATATAAAAAAATGGTGCTATACCAGACTGAACAGATAATGAAGCTTTTTAATATTGTACTTGGATAATGCTATATTCTGTTGCAAATACCACCACACAGCCTTGCTATTAACATTAAGATAATAGTTTTCTGGCATTTAAAAATTGAGATATTATTACATTTCTACCAAGAGTTACTTGTGAGACTGCCTTAGTTTCACCTGAGAGCTAAGAAATTAGAATTTGGGAGGTACCTTGAATACATTTAGGAGAACCTACCATCTAGGGAAGATATCTCATACTCACTGATTACTGATCAATTCTTTGAATAATGAGTATCAGAGAGTTTATTAGTTTACAAAATAGTCCACTATGACAACCCAAGATAATGGAAAAGCTCTCAGATTTTGGTGTAAGTGGGGCCTCATTATTGTTTTTTAAATATATTAAATTTATTGTCAAATTGGTTTCCATACAACACTCAGTGCTCATCCCAAAAGATGCCCTCTTCAATACCCATCACCCACCCTCCACTCCCTCCCACCCCCCATTAACCCTCAGTTTGTTCTCACTTTTTAAGAGTCTCTTATGCTTTGGCTCTCTGCCACTCTAACCTCTCTTTTTTTTTTCCTCCTCCTCCCCCATGGGTTCCTGTTAAGTTTCTCAGGATCCACATAAGAGTGAAAACATATGGTATCTGTCTTTCTCTGTATGGCTTATTTCATTTAGCATAACACTCTCCAGTTCCATCCACATTGCTACAAAGGGCCATATTTCATTCTTTCTCATTGCCACATACTACTCCAATGTGTATATAAACCACAATTTCTTTATGAATTCATCAGTTGATGGGCATTTAGGCTCTTTCCATAATTTGGCTATTGTTGAGAGTGCTGCTATAAACATCCCAATGTTTGTACAAGTGCCCCCATGCATCAGTACTCCTGTATCCCTTGGGCAAATTCCCAGCAGTGCTACTGCTGGGTCATAGGGTCTATTTTTACTTTTTTGAGGAACCTCCACACTGCTTTCCAGAGCAGCTTCACCAGTTTGCATTCCCACCAACAGTGCAAGAGGGTTCCTCTTTCTCCACATCCTCTCCAGCATCTATAGTCTCCTGATTTGTTCATCTTGGCCACTCTGACTGGCGTGAGGTGATATCTGAGTGTGGTTTTGATTTGCATTTCCCTGATGAGGAGCGACGTTGAGCATCTTTTCATGTGCCTGTTGGCCATCCAGATGTCTTCTTTTTTTTTTTTAATTTTTTTAACATTTATTTATTTTTGAGACAGAGAGAGACAGAGCATGAACGGGGGAGGGTCAGAGGGAGGGAGAAACAGAATCCAAAACAGGATCCAGGCTCTGAGCTGTCCGCACAGAGCCCGACGCGGGGCTTGAACTCACGGACCATGAGATCATGACCTGATCTCAACCGAAGTCGGCCGCTTAACCGACTGAGCCACCCAGGCACCCCATCTGGATGTCTTCTTTAGAGAAGTGTCTATTCATGTTTTCTGCCCATTTCTTCACTGGATTATTTGCTTTTCGGGTGTGGAGTTTGGTGAGCTCTTTATAGATTTTGGATACTAGCCCTTTGTCTGATATGTCATTTGCAAATATCTTTTCCCATTCTGTTGGTTGCCTTTTAGTTTTGTTGATTGTTTCCTTTGCAGTGCAGAAGCTTTTTATCTTCATGAGGTCCCAATAGTTCATTTTTGCTTTTAATTCCCTTGCCTTTGGGGATGTGTCAAGTAAAAAATTGCTACGGCTGAGGTCAGAGAGGTCTTTTCCTGTGTTCTCCTCTAGGGTTTTGATGGTTTCCTGTCTCACGTTCAGGTCCTTTATCCATTTTGGGTTTATTTTTGTGAATGGTGTGAGAAAGTGGTCTAGTTTCAACCTTCTGCATGTTGCTGTCCAGTTCTCCCAGCACCATTTGTTAAAGAGACTGTCTTTTTTCCACTGGATGTTCTTTCCTGCTTTGTCAAAGATGAGTTGGCCATACGTTTGTGGGTCTAGTTCTGGGGTTTCTATTCTATTCCATTGGTCTATGTGTCTGTTTTTGTGCCAATACCATGCTGTCTTGATGATTACAGCTTTGTAGTAGAGGCTAAAGCCTGGGATTGTGATGCCTCCTGCTTTGGTCTTCTTCTTCAAAATTACTTTGGCTATTCGGGGCCTTTTGTGGTTCCATATGAATTTTAGGATGGCTTGTTCTAGTTTTGAGAAGAATGCTGGTGCAATTGTGATTGGGATTGCATTGAATGTGTAGATTGCTTTGGGTAGTATTGACATTTTGACAATATTTATTCTTCCAACCCATGAGCACGGAATGTTTTCCCATTTCTTTTTATCTTCTTCAATTTCCTTCATAAGCTTTCTATAGTTTTCAGTATACAGATCTTTCACATCTTTGGTTAGATTTATTCCTAGGTATTTTATGCTTCTTGGTGAAATTGTGAATGGGATTAGTTTCTTTATTTGTCTTTCTGTGTTGTTTCATTATTAGTGTATAAGAATGCAACTGATTTCTGTACATTGATTTTGTATCCTGTGACTTTGCTGAATTCATGTATCAGTTCTAGCAGACTTTTGGTGGAGTCTGTCGGGTTTTCCATGTCTAATATCATGTCATCTGCAAAAAGTGAAAGCTTGACTTCATCTTTGCCAATTTTGATGCCTTTGATTTCCTTTTGTTGTCTGATTGCTGATGCTAACACTTCCAACACTATGTTCAACAACAGCGGTGAGAGTGGACATCCCTGTCGTGTTCCTGATCTCAGGGAAAAAGCTCTCAGTTTTTCCCCATTGAGGATGATGTTAGCTGTGGGCTTTTCATAAATGGCTTTTATGATCTTTCAGTATGTTCCTTCTATCCCAACTTTCTCGAGGGTTTTTATTAAGAAAGGATGCTGAATTTTGTCAAATGCTTTTTCTGCATCAATTGAAGGAGGGGCCTCATTATTGATCTGACTTCTGTCACCAACTTACTAACCGTGTGAAAGTGGACAAATCTCACCTCTGAGAGCTTTAGTTTCTCATCTGCAAAACAAAAACCTAACATTTTTGGTATTTGTGAAGTTCAAATGAGATGATATAAACTCAGTGCCTGGGAACACTCATTCATGGTATAAAATTGGAATATTAGAAAGTTCACGCATCACACACCAAGCAAGAAAGAGAAAAATGGCCTGAGAGTCTTGTTCATTTCGGTCCCCTGCAGGGTGAACACTGAATTGAAGTAGGGACAGACAGGTCAGTGAGAGAGGTGCAGTTTGTACAAAATCATAGAAGAAACAGCACTTAATGCTTGAGGCCATTGCTTTGTGTAGTGTGCGCTATGTAGGAGAGTATGTGCATGTTGTAGGGGGGTGGCAGAAGAGAAATCAGGAAACATAGTTTGGAAGTATATGAATGACTTTGTTTGTTTGTTTATGTAATTCTGAGAAGTTTGGACTTATCAGGCAAGTCACATGAAACCAGGGATAGTTTTTAAGCAGAGGCATAATATGAACAGTTGTGTGGTTTACAAAACTTGCAAAGCTGTCTCTAAAGGTCGTGTGAAGAGTGGATTACAATGAGAATAAGCTAGAAACCATTAACATGGCTTGGGTGGCTGTTTTAGTCATCCAGCAGAGAGTAGATAATAATTCAAACTAGATGAACTGGGTCCATGGCTGACAACCTGGGGGAACCAAACTGGTTGACATGTTTTCCTTGGATCCCTGGTTATACCAGGAACTTAACAGTATCACTGCCTGAGATATAGGATAGAGAAAGAGTGGGCAGGGCTGAAGTAAAGGAGAAAGATGTGAATAATGTGTCAAATTCTGACTGTATTAAATTTAAGGTACTTTTGGAATATCTGGTTAGATATATAAGGAGAATAGTTTCAAATGATAGGTTTGGAGTTCAGAGGAAAAGCATAGGCTTAGAGATATAGATTATAGATTAAGAAATCTTTAGCTTATTAGTGGTAAATGAAAACACAGCAAGAGATGAGATTCCCTATGGAGTGCTTGCTATAAAGTTGAAAGAATAAAGGGTGTCTTTATTAATGGACTATAATAGACCAAGATAACAACTGCTGAGTACTCTGTGCAAGGTACTTGGATAAGAAATCTTTGGTCATTTTCTTATTGAATCTGCACAATAATGCTATGAGGCCTCTGTCAATATTGCCAAGAGGATAAAAAAGAAATATACGGAGACGTAGCAAAGTCACCAGAAGAATAGAATCCAAGCAAGGAGAGCCTTCCTGAAGCAAGAGGTGCTAAACTGTGGTTGGTCACATAAGCATAGAAGTGACAATATGTCACTCCATTTAGGAAATGAGAGCTGATTTGTGAATAAAGCAATCTTGGTAGAAAAGTAAGAATGGAAGTGAGATAGTAAAAGATGAAGAAATGAGTAGGAGTTAAATTAAGCACAGATGATATACTTTTCATTTCAAAAATTTGACAGTGACAGAAAAGAATGTGATAAGATCATATGTTGTCCTTGTTGAAGATATGACTTGGAATGGCTATAGAATTGACAGGAAATCATTACTAAAATATAGTGGGCACAATATTTGTACATATCAATTAATGTCCTTATCATTATGCATATTTAAAAATAGCTTGTCAAAGATGCTACAAGTAGGGAACAGGACATACTGAGACTTGATCTTAATTTTGACAATGAATACTTACTGATCGTTCACCTTTATTTTTTAAATACACATTTTTTTCTAGTCTTGTAAATTTTTTAAAATAACATTTTATTACAGGTCTGTGATAGATGTTGACTTTTGTGTGTTAGTTATATTGCTTGGTTTTGCTTTCAGCTAAAAACTTTCTCTTTTTATAACCTATTATAAATGTTCCCTCACTTAAGTCAAGACAATCATTCTTGTCCTATTATCTTTTGTGACTATAAATAGTTTGCTTTGTTTATTTTGTTACCTTGACGATATTTATAGATCATGTCACAGAGATCTTCCCTTGGAGACCTCTCTTTTGTAGACTGTGTAAATTTAGTCCCTTATGTCTAAACTCATATGTCTTGTCCCCTAATCCTGGGATATATTTTGTTGACCTTCTGAATTTTTTTCTCAAATCACCTCTATAGCTTGCCAGTATTGCAAAAAGAAATTATGATAGAAAGTGAATAATTTGAAGTAATATCTAGCTTCTCTAACATTCTAACTAAAATAATTATGAAGATGTAGAAAATAGAAAACCAGGGGCACCTGGCTGTCTCACTCAGTTAAGCGTCCAACGTCGCTTCAGGTCATGATCTTGTGGTACTTGAGTTCAAGCCCTGCATCAGGCTCTGTGCTCACAGCTGAGAGCCTGGAGCCTGCTTCAGATTCTGTGTCTCCCTTTCTCTGCTTCTCTCCCACTAGTGCTCTGTCTCTCTCTCTCTCTCAAAAATAAATAAACATTTTTTTAAAAAGTTAAAAAAAAAAAGAAAATAGAAAAGCAAGTACTCTGAAGACAAAGTCAGGGAACAATGAGGCTAACTAGAGAAAACAATAGCATTTTACTGGACTTGGCTTGATGAAATCAATCAGTCTGTGGTCCAAAAAATTAATAGGGAAATTTGTGAAATTTATACTCTCTTTGCATCCACCCCCAGCTTAGAGATGAAGGTTTGCACCAAACATGAAACGAGACATGGGTTATTCCACTTTCCGAATGCTGATTTTTGAAATGGTCAGAAGCCCACTTTCCTACCACCTTTCAAGAAAATATATTCATAACTGCAACTCACAGAAAGTGGCAGTGTGTCAGGTACATGAGAGAGGTATGGATATTTAAGTATTGCGCCCTGGAAAGTAAGTTTCAACAAAACCAGATAAATGAATGGCCCTAGAAGGAAGGCATGCTAGATATTGTCGATTATCTAAGTACTCCTGTTCAGGAAAATGAGAGTGAGGACAACTAGTCTGGTCCAACAGGTTTAGACAGATCCACACATCTAAGGATGGATGAGTAACCAAAAAGGGATTTTCTGAAAATTATTAGCACCATAAAAAAGTTATCCTGATGATAAAGAGAAAACTAAGACCTCTAGATATCTTAAAATTCTTTAATTTTTGCTTGAAATGAATATTTACAAATTTTTAAGAGTATGCCAGAATATGGCCTCTTTAGAAAAGGAGAAAGCTATAAAATGAGAAGAGTCTCTACACAAAAATAGAATGCTATCCAAACAGAAGGAACTTAGAGCAGAGCAGAGATACAACTTATCAACCATAAAGTAATGAATGTTACTATAGTATCAGATACTAGTTTTGGCACATAGTAGGTTCTCATTAAATATCAGTTCCTATATGCTATGACAATAGGCTGATGAAAAAAAGTAACAATAGAAAATATTATTAAAAATGTAAAGAAACTTCTATTTCAATAAAGGAGTTTAAGCCCAAACCAAAGGTGGTAAAATTAGACCTGAAATTATTAAAACTTCAATCAGTAAAGTGGAGGAGAAACTTAAGAACTCTTCCCAGGATGCAGAGGAAAGAAAGTTGATAACAATGATGATAGAAATAATAGAGGTGGAGGATATTGGACTATCATTGACTCATTCTTCTCCTCGTTCCTTTTAGAGCAGGAATGATGAGTGCACTAGGCATAGTGCTGGATTTGATGCAAAGCACCAGTTAAACCATAAGATCCAAAGCCAACTGCTGTAGGAGCAAGTGTAGGGCAGGGAGGAAGTAGAATTTTTTTTCTCCACTGAACTGATATGTGTGTTTCTTAGGCAAGAAATACAAAGAAAAACATCTTGGAAAGATATCAAAACAGAAGCTAAAAGAAGATACTCTGAGGAGGATGTCCAATATCACACCAATGTGGAAACAATGAAATTCCAGCAAAAACAAAAGAACCCAAATCACACACTGTGGGATCCAGCCAAGAGAAATTTCCTGGACTGATGAATCAATCCATACTTAATTAAGTGCCTTCATGTGTTATATGGGAAATAGCTCATCCAGGAGTGAACTTTGTTTAGAGAAGATCTAATTTCCAGAAAATATAAGTTAATTATTTAAATCCAAATAATTAATTCATGTGTCAGGTTTTCAGCCCCCATAAGAGGTCTTATTTTGTTACTGAGCATAGTTCATTAAGATGCATTAAGAAAGAGTATGTTGGTCTACATGAAGGTGGATGGCCAGGAAGAAACCTAAAAAATGAAATGGAAGTCAGTGGAGAACAAGGCTTCAACCATGTACCTTATGTCAAATTAGGAGCCCCTGTCTGTGATCAGGAGAGTTCCAGGAGCCAAAGAAATTTGCCACTGCCTTAAGCACGTGGATCACATTAGTTCTGCATTTATCAAGCAGAATTCTGGTTTAAATTTGCCCTTTGAAGAAGATAATAGGAAGCCTGAATTCCAGAAAGACTTTGTCAGTCACCTAGACCTACTTCTTCATCCTTGCAATATCTTTCATATCCCAGAGTGAAAGATGCATTCACCCGGCTTTGGTTTGATACTTCACAGACTGAGAGCTCAGGATGAACTAATTCGGTGTTTAATCATTGTGATTATTACAAATAATTGATTTATGTTGAGATGAAGTCTTTCTTGTAGTATCTTCTGGTTATCTTAATTCTGTCTTCAGAAGCAAGGTAGAAATAGTCTGGTCCCGCTTTGATGAGAAAGCCCCTTGCATCATTTACTACAATGATTCTATCTTCCTTTTTTTTTCATTCCAGGTGCAAAATTTCCATAACAGTTTTGTGCCACAGATTAAGACTTTTTAGTATTCTTAAATTTTTTTTTCAACGTTTATTTATTTTTTGGGACAGAGAGAGACAGAGCATGAACGGGGGAGGGGCAGAGAGAGAGGGAGACACAGAATCGGAAACAGGCTCCAGCCTCTGAGCCATCAGCCCAGAGCCCGACGCGGGGCTCGAACTCACGGACCGCGAGATCGTGACCTGGCTAAAGTCGGACGCTTAACCGACTGCGCCACCCAGGCGCCCCAAGACTTTTTAGTATTCTTAATCACCCTCATATAAAGGTCCACTTCTAAATTCTTCCTATTGCTATAGCTGTGAAAATTCATAATATCTGCCTGTCCACCCAGTCAGCTAATTTAAACTCCTCACAGTGAGATGGGAGAAACTGATGCAATTATAGTATTCAAAAAACATCCTGCACAGTTCCATGTGGCCCCAAAACCCATCTGAAGTAATTATTGGGTTTAATTGCTGTGCCATATATATATATATATATATATATATATATATATATATAGGAACAGTTCCCATTTTTTTTCCAAAAGTGGATTTGTGCTTGGATACAGAAATGCCTCGACCAAATTCCAGGACAGCAGAAGCCATGAAATATTCATGAGGTGTGCATTTCTCCTTGCTTGCTGATGCACTTACTGCCTCTCATAAACACCCCAAAATAGACCAAGAATGTAAAGTGTAGTGGATTTTGGTGGTTAATCTCAATCTCCAATGGGAGAAGACATTGGCAACTTCAAGGAAATAATGTGGACTAAATGTTAGACAAATTAAAAAGTAAGACAAAGTCCTTATTGAGATTGGTAGGTATTGATTCATTGTGAGACTAAGTACACACATTAAGCCTCTTAAAGCATCAAAAACGCTGCTGAGGTATTATTGGGTTTGCAGAAGAAAGATTAGGATACCTGATGAAAAAAATTACTATTCATTAAGAATTACAGCCTTCAGTTCTCTGCAGGCTGTGAACGGAAGGAAGTTGGCTAAGGACTGAGGCAGAAATATCATTAGATATCTGTTAGATGCTTGAAGTAGAAAGTAAGAGTCTCCCAAACTGAAACCCAGTTGGGCTTTCTACATAGAGTAGCACTAGGAAACTTAGATTTTCAAATAAGAAAAGGATCAGTTGAAAATAACTTATCCAAGTCATTCTTAGCCATGAACAAGTTTAACAGAAATTGTCTTACGAATTTACTTTGAGGACTCTACAATGAATAATTTAAAAAAATAGTCTCAGAGCTGCAAAAGTGCTGAGAGTTTGTCCCAGCAAAATTTGCCAACTAATTAGGGACTCCCACAGATGGTCCTGCTGTGTCTTCTTGAATCCTCTCAGTGACAGACAGCAAACCAGTCTTCAGCATGAATCTAAGGTGCCAGTAATGGCTCAGTTAGGGACCCAGCACCAGAGGACATTATTTTAATCTCAGCTTTGACATGTACTCCAAGGATGAAGCAAGATGCTTTACATTTCCATTATAGATAAAATAGAAACAAATCAAAAAAATTAAAATTAGGAATAACGTCCATCATAGACTATACAAATATTACTTGGGTTTTGTTTATTCCAAAATGTAAAACAAACTTATGGCATATGGTTCTTTCATTATTAATTTGTTGATAGTGGTTTCTTTGTCATTTCTTCCTACTTGCTTGAGTTTTACCGTGTGCAGTGTCAGAGTGCAAATATAGTCCTTATCAAAAATAAATATTCAAATGTTTGGAAGAAGTTACTTTCTCCAGCATGGATTTGTCTTTTTGGAGGAAAGTATCCTCAGTTACTATGAGGATTTCTCTTTTGACACACACTCCATTGTACTGTCTACCTTCCTCTGAGCATATCATACCTGGTTTCTCAGTGCTGCTTACCATACTGGGCTAGAAGTGAGCATAACACTTCCTGTATCACGGAGAGCTCCTGGATTTGGTGGGATGACTCAGAACCAGAATTGTATGCTTTTGTTTAGGCATCTTTTAGCCTAGTTATCTGTGCATTTGTTAAAATAGTTTTTGTTTGATTTTTGCATATGAATGTTCATTCAAATCCTCTTCCCTTTACTGTGTATTTTGTGACTGTTACTTCACTAAATTGATGGTCAAACTTTTAAGAGTGGAGATTGCTCCTTTGAAACCCTAATGTTACCTGGCATAGTTCTGGGCTCACAGTAGGTCCTCAGAGAGATTATATGTTAAATTCAGTCTAATTAAACTGTACTTGAAACTTCAACAGACAGCAGCAGCCTAGCTAATATCCCAGAAGCCTCCTAAAGGAATATTCTTTACATATTCTTCTCACACAACGTAAGAAAATTAGAATCTCAGGAAAGAAAAAAAAAAAGGAAGCTGGCAAAGACCACCTGCCTCCAATGCAATTAACCTATGTTCACTAAAAGGCTTCATTGTGAATATTCAGTGTCCATATGTAAGCCATACAAGAGCATTGCCATTGCATCATGTCAAGACTTAGGACAGGCTAGCTTCTTTTAAAAAATGGGTACACCTTGATCAGAACTTGCTAATACTAATATGTTAGTAAATGATAATTCCCTAATCACTAGGTTCTTCTGAAACCAATACTATACTGTATGTTAACTAACTTGAATTTAAATAAATTTTCTTAAAAAATCCACTTGGCATCCCCATCTTTGCTTCCCTGAATAGCATCCCAGTCTCCCAGTACCTTTAATTATTTCCAGATCATCAAACATCTGATTGAGAGACCATAGGGAATGGCAAGAAGGGGAAATGGAATTCAAAGCTAAAGGCTTGGAGCATTTCCTAACTGAAGGTCAACCCGAAAACTATTGAGCATCTGGGAATGAAGATATAAGTCAGAAGCAAGCACGGATTTTACTTGCAAAGGCAGTCTGCCTTCTCAGAGTGCTGCACAAGGCACTGCATAGGGTGGAGGTGCTGAGCCTTTCCCCAGCCTCCTGCCACTGTGGTGGGGGCTGTTTCTCGGAAGTAACAGTGGACTCACTGTGCTTCTGCCACTCAGCCTGGTCTTCTGTATCCTGGCCCATCCTTTCCACAAATGATAGGGTTTTTGCTCTATCCTCTCGTGTGTGTGTGTGTGTGTGTGTGTGTGTGTGTGTGTGTGTGTGTGTGTCACATGAATTATAGCCCTCATTCCTATATTTTTCCCTCTTTTATTTTCCTCTCAGCATTCTTAAGTTGATGTATTCCAAATTATGAGCATTTTCTTTCCTTTTTTTCTCTTCTTTCTTTTTCCTTTCTTCTTCATCTTTTTTTTTAAAGCCATTTTAGGAAAATATCCAACTTTTGTGTGACAGACATTCTGACATTTTTCTCAGATCAGAGAAGTATTTTTAGACAGTTGAAGACTTCGTTGTCACATCCCTTAGATTTGGAGGGGCGTCCCAGAGAGGGAGGTTTGCACAGGTCAGCTATAGGAAATCCAAGAAATGAGCCAGCTGCCCCTGACATCAGCAGGGGGAGGATTTCCCCCTCAGTGGAGCGTCAAGCTGCCTTTGCAGCTGAGGGAACATGGGGCTTTCTAAGGCAAAAGGTCAGGTTGGATTCTCTGGATTGTGATTTTGAGATTAATAAGCCCTCCAGGGAGCTCCACTGGAGAGGATTTTAGAGATATGAATGTTTTCAAATAGAGCAACCAGGCCTCTTTGAGCAAGGTGTCTCCGCACCAAGCTGTCTGTAAGAAAATAGCCTGTCACTGCCAGCTCGTGGCACACTGCTTTGGGGGAAGATTCAGCACTAGAAAATGTTTACATTTTGCTTTGAATATAGTTGATTTTCATGAAATCACCAAAATTTGCATGCAGCTTCTGCTAGACCTGTACTTATAAATGGACAGAAATCAACCCTGCGTGCAAACAGGCCTAATTGGAGTTTTCCTTCCCTGTCATTTTTCTGTCTAAATAAAAATATTAGCCCTTTAGGGGCGCATGGTGGCTCAGTCAGTTGAGATCAGGCTCTTGATTTCAGCTCAGATCATGATCTCACAGCTTGTGAGATCAAGTCCCGTGTCATTCTCCTGCTGACCATGTGGAGCCTGCTTGGGATTCTCTCTTTCTCCCTCTCTGTCTGACCCTCCTCTGTTCACGCCATCTCTCTCCAAAATAAATAAATAAATAGTTAAAAAATATGTTAGCTCTGGGCACCTAGTAGCTCAGTAGGTTGAGCGTCCTACTTCAGTTCAGGTCATGATCTCACAGTTTGTGAGTTCAAGCCCCACATTGGGCTCTGTGCTGACAGCTCAGAGCCTGGAGCCTGCTTACAATTCTCTGTCTCCCTTTTCTGCCCCTCCCCCACTCATGCTCTGTCTCACTTTCTCTCTCAAAAATGAATAAACATTAACAAAAATGTTTTTAATAAAAATATGTTAGCACTTCAAAAAAAGAATTGGGGCACCTGGGTGGCTCAGTCGGTTGAGCGTCCAACTTCAGCTTGGGTCATGTTCCCACAGTTCGTGAGTTCAAGCCCCACGTGGGGCACTGTGCTGACAACTCAGAGCCTAGAGCCTGATTTGCATTCTGTGTCTCCCTCTCTCTCTGCCCCTAACCCACTTGCATCTGTCTCTGTCTCTCTCAAAAATGAATGTTAAAAAGTTTAAAATAAAAATAAAAAATGAATCAAAGTTACACTTGTGCACAGTTTACAGATACAGATAAGCCCAGGAAGGCTAGGATAAAAATTAAAACTCAGAGAAATACTTACATTTTGAAGAGGAATTTGAGAATTAATACCACCAGATATGGCCTTATTTTTTTTTTTTTAATTTTTTTTTTCAACGTTTATTTATTTTTGGGACAGAGAGAGACAGAGCATGAACAGGGGAGGGGCAGAGAGAGAGGGAGACACAGAATCGGAAACAGGCTCCAGGCTCTGAGCCATCAGCCCAGAGCCTGACGCGGGGCTCGAACTCACGGAGTGCAAGATCGTGACCTGGCTGAAGTCGGACGCTTAACCGACTGCGCCACCCAGGCGCCCCAAGATATGGCCTTATTTTTCATGAAGATGTACGTGAAGTAAGCTGACAGTGAGACTGGAAAAAGTTCACCTCACACTTTATAGCAGCGTATGCTACAGGTGAATGATCTGTTTTTAATGTAAGTGTTTGATTACTACTTCTGAATAACAGCCTGACGAAATATGCATTTTAATTTGAACGGGAAATAGGAAACTTTGAAGGGAAAATAAAATTTTACTGTGATGTACAAAATATGCTAAATTTTAATTACCGATTTGCAGATAGAAAATAATTCAGGCACTTTTTGCTGATTTTATTTAAAAATCATCTTAAGACACTTCTCAAGTACTTAGAATGTGTACAGCAGAACTTTCTGTGATATTGCTTCAGACATCGACCTGTGTCAGGTCACATTCTCTCGTGTATCTGTGTATGAGTTTGCATACTGGGCTCAGGACTACCTGTGAACTGAGATTGTCTGGGAATCTTCTATAGATTGGTCCTACAGGTAAGCAGGTATATGGTCTCCTTTCTGAGGGATTTGGAATTTCACCTTCAAATGTCTACACCACACAAATGTCCTTGTATAATGAAGTCTAGTGATTTAGATACATCTTTGAGCTAAGAGGGATTTTTAGAAATGGTTTATTTCCATCTCCATATTTTAAGCATTAAACATCTGAAATCTAAAGAGACTTGATGATTTAACCAGGCTCATTGTCTATCTTGTTAGTAGTTGGGTTAAGACCTTAAACCCAGGTACCTTGATTTCTAGTCTGATGACTACACTTCTTCCTAAGTTCTACTTTTAAAACCTAACTTTTCCTAAAACAAGTTAGGTTCAGACAACCCAGAATTTTTTTCCTTGTTACCTTCCTAAATGTGGGTTTGCTGTTAGAGCCCATGACAGGCAGGGGAGGGTTAGGGATTGCAGGATGGCCCAGTCAAATTGAGGGGAAACATCTAAACATGTTTCAGAGCAACTGCAGCTTATGAGAAATATTAAATCAAACCACCATAGCTCTCTCAAGATAGGATTTCTCTGATGATGCCCTTTCTATTTGATCCTCCCTATCTCATTCCTAACTCCTCAGTCCCTAGGGGGGGAAAATGCTATAATGAATATGAATGCCAAGGTGCAGAAGCTAGTCCCATTCACATGCCAGTTCTGGTGTGGAAGTGAATTTTCTGCATGCTGAAGGGCAGTCCAGGGGGCGATGGCACAGGCAGGCCCTGGAGGCTTCCTATCAGGTGTGGAAGTGCTGACACTTTTTTTTTTAATGAAGAGATTTCCCCCACTACCACCATCTAATTGTATAAAGTGCATTATAATTGTGCCTCTTTTGGTATTTAATATAAAATATCACACGCCTGATCAATGTAAATGGGAGCAAGAACCAGCTCATTTTTGATGGGTTAGGGGTGGATTGATTAGAGACAGGGTGATAAGCTGGCTGCCAAATACACTGGATGTGTCCAGAGGGCAAAAGTCTAAAAACGGCAAGAAGGAATGAGGAACTTAGCTGGAAAATAGAAAAAGAAAAAAACACTAGAGGGGATTTAAATAAATTGGACAGGAGCTAGCTTTTGCCTCTATTAATATGCACCTTTCCAACCTTCTCATTTCTCCACAGAGGAACCCTGGCTGGCTGGAGAAATGACTGGAGACCAGTGTTGTTGAGGGAGTGAGTTTGTGTGAGTACATGTGAGTACATGTAACATGCATTGGTCCTACTGCCTAGTCGTTAACACCTTACAGGAAAGATGACCAAACAAATAGATGACTCAAAGGAAAGTAAACACAGACAATGCTGTGAGGAGACCATTGATTACTTTCCTAAGACAGACCCCTTAGACTTTGGGGAAAGAAAGAATGTCCTCATTGAGGAGGATGCATTTGACTGGGGACATGCACACTACGAGAAACTCAAAGAAAGTTAATCCAGATGTAGAACTTCAACAAGATGGTGATATAATGCACACATGGCTCTTAGGCATATACTGCATCTACTCTCTTATTTAATCCTCAACTTAGTGGGAATGAGGTAAGGATTAATATCACCATTTGTCAATGAGGAAGGAGAGGTCCACAGATGTTAGTAACACATCCAGGATTACCATGCCAGGAAGAGAATTCAAAACTTGGTTTGTAGCTTTTCCATTATTCCTCAGGGTTCCTCATTCCATTCTACATAGGCATATTATAAACAGAAAATAAAAAATATGAAAACATTCTCTGAGGTTTTCTACTATGTGCTATGGAATAGTAAGAGTAGATACCACATTATAGGGGTAAATTCCTGCAAGCACCTTACCCAGAACATGAAGGAGAAATCAATACCACTGTATTCCCAGGATCTTTCTACTCATTGGACACAATCCTTCTCCATGAGTCTGGGACTGGTTCCTGTAGGTCAGAGGGACTCCCACTTCTCTAACCAATAGAAAAATCTATATTTGAACTCTTTAATACACTTGTTCTTCTGCAACAGACAGCCTACTTTTTCATACTATTTCTCACTTTGATCCTAATTAAAATGCATATGCATCATGTCAGTGTACTAAGGGAAAATTTGCTGTACATAATCTATAGTTTGCTAGGAATTTAGAAATTTGTTAGTTCAGAAATCCCATGATAATTGCTTTCAAGTTGGTCAAAAATGTCAGTGTTGAGACTGAAAAGTAACACAAAGGAAGAATATTCATGCTCTCTGCAAGCATAGGGAGCCTCAGGATGATCAAATTCCATCCCATTTTGCCATATCCATTCTTTATTACCATGATAATAGAGACAAAGGTGATAATTACTGAATTTTAAAAGTGCCTATAAACCAAGGTGAAGGGTAAAATAATCCCTGTGATATCCCATGATTTTTCCATTCCCTGCTTCACCCTCCTCCCCCACCAGCATTATTTAGTGTAGCACTCTGTGGGAGTTTTCTAGAGACCATTTCTAATGGATAGAATTTTGAAATGTAGATGTTGCAGCCAAATTTTATTTCATTCAACTTTTCAAAATTACAATTGCCTTAGTCATAAAAAGACCACAACTTTTGCCTTTAAATATGAAGAAAATGATTTCTAAATTGAAAAATAAAGATTTTTTTTTCAAAAATATATAATGGTGTGCCTCTTAATTCTGTAGGCTCATAACTACAATATCTGGTGTGATTTTAAATTAATGCGACTGATATTTTTATAAATAGATTGAAGCTCATGCACACAGGTTAATATTATACTTTAAAACAGTCTATTGTTGTTATTATAGCTATTTACAAGATGGCTAAATATTTCATCAATTCTTCTTTTGAGCTCATTTTCAGGTTCAGTTCACAAAATGCAGAAAGGATAAGCCTCTTAAATTTACTGTGTTCCAAGTTATTAATTACCTTATCTAATAACTGCATCCAAAAAATTTACCTCATACTGTATATAAATTTCCAAAAAAATATCTAAGATTATTTTCAGCAAAATAGCCTCTTTGGTCTAGGTATATGGTATAATGGGCCCATTGGTACCCATTAGCAGCATCTAAGATAAGAAGTTGTATAAAAACAGTTCAGAGGAACTGAAGGAAATCTGAAGAAAATCTAAAATTTAAGACCAAATTTACATTCTTTAGCTCATAAAAAGTGGAATATTCCTGAATTTAGTCTTATCCCTAGACTTTGTGGTTCAAATCTCTCTAGAAAAATTCTGCGGGTACCTTTGAATTTCTGTTACTGGGTCTTATGGCCATTCCCAGATCTGGCCTCTCTGAGCTTCATATGCTGTCCTGCTCTGGCCCCTGATTCTTCTCATTACCCTCATAGGATTCCAGAAGTGACATGCCACTTTCCAAGATCCTCATTTGGAAAAAAAGTGAAAATAGCTTTCACTGGAATATATAAGTCCAATGTTTGTTTAAAAATCAGTCACAAGGCTAAAAAGAATAAATGAAAAAGGAGTGACTTGGTGGCTCAATTAAGCGTCTGACTCCATATCAGGTCATGATCTTGGGGCTCATAAGTTCAAGTCCCCATTGGGCTCCGTGCTGACAGCTCAGAGCCTAGAGCCTGCTTTGGATTCTGTGTCCCCCACCCCCCACCTCTCTCCCTCCCCTGCTTGCACTCTTTCTCTCTCGAAAACAAATAAACACTAAAAATAAATTAAAAACCCAAAACTCAGTCACATTACTTGGAACCAATAATTAATAATGGACTGTCTCAAGAGCTGGAGTGGAATTAAATTCATTTTCTAAAATAAATATGAGCCTGATCATATGAACAGCAAAATATACTAGAATATAACTGAGCAGGTGCCAATGATGACAACTCATGCTGCTCTTCTGTTTAGAATGCTGTCCCCAATTCTCCTAAAAGCTCTGTTCAAGTGGTCCCTCCTATTAGAACTTCCTTGGACCATGCCACCACACAACTGCCTGTATCATTATCTATGAGATTCACTTCACCATCACTCATCATTCTCTGCTATGTTGTCAGTTGAAATATCTATCTAAAACATTTAATATTCCTTAACTTCTTGACTTGCTGGCCTTGTCCCCCTGAATGTCCTGATTAGAATATATGTTCCTTTAGAACACAAATCATATCTGACCCTTCTCTCTATGCCCTACACCATGAATAGTTTTAATGTTACTTGTTAATTGATAATTTGATGAGTATTCCTGGCATGGACTTGCTTATTTTGTCAGTGTAAAAATCCCATTTCCGAGAGCACTGTAATTTTATTAATATTTTCCATTCCTTTGTCTTACTTTCTTTTTGGACACTTGAAATTTTGGACAAAATCTCTGGGTTTAGGAGAAAGAGACAGGCCTTCGTTCCTGAGGCTCCCCTGTAGTGTGCATTTGACTTGAACTGAAACATGACTACTAAGGCCTGCAGAGTTTAGGGAAAGCCAAGGAATAATAGGAAGCCTGTGAGAGAAGAACATTTTTCTAGGACTATTGACAAGAAAATCCTGGAGGACTTCATTTTATTCAAGAATTCTCTCCATGACAATTGCCTGTGATGTTTGTAATTACTGTCCCAGAAGTCCTAGAATCATAAATGTACAAAATAAATACATTGCAAATTCAGGGTCCAAAGGACAAGTTGAAATTTAACAGAAATAATGTTAACCCTTATACCTAGTGTGTGTGTGTGTGTGTGTGTGTGTGTGTGTGTGTGTGTGTGTGTTAAGTATATATCTGAAAGTATGTATCAGTGATCAAATTGGAAAAAAAGTCTTGATATTTTGGCTGGCTATAAGTTACAGATATGACTGCTATGAAAATCAACATTAGCTTACATTAACAAAAATGCAGTCTAAATCACACTTTCCCATATTCTACATTCATCAGCTCATATCAATATAGCCTTCAGTTCTGGGTAAATTATTTAAAAGAGTTATTGATAGATTAAGGCAAATCCACAGCAGAATGGTCAGGATGATAAGAAACTTAGAAACAAAGTTACATGAGTAAGAGTTACAGGAGGTAAATATATCAATAAAAGAGAAAGCTAAGAAAAATAAGATAAAGAGGAGTTCTTCAAATATTCCAAGCACTGGTATGTAGACAGAGTGCTGTTTGTGTTGTAAAAACTACTGCTAATTTATGTATATTAAGAGAAAACTCAGCCAAAGAGAGGTTGCCTGACAAATTGAGCTGTGCACAGTAGGACCAGATGATTCCACAGATAGAAACTCCCTATAGTGGAGCTGTTCACTAGATATCAAAGAAGCACCTGTTAAAAATCCTAAGAAGGAATTCTAATTCTGTAGACAGGATGACCATTGAGGCTGTTTCTCTGCATCCTGAAATATAGATGCAGCAATAGAGAATGAAAAGGACTTCACTTCCATAATAAAATTCAAATTTGCCATTAAAATGCTCAATGCTTTTGAGACTAATTTTTTAACATGTTAAAAAATGTATATTGAGGTTTGCATACAACACAGAGCAAACTTACAGTATTAGAGCAAAACAATATCCTGTCCCTAGGGTATGTTTGGCCTCACTGTGCAATGACTGTATCACATTTGGCTACACAGGACAACCTGGACCATGTACATATTTGTCAAGAAGGATTTTAAAATGAATTGGTGTGGGATTAATTCCTGTGTTTTTTTCCTTGTTCCTGTGCTATGCTAACTACACGTCATGTGCACATGTCTCTAAGCCAGGGAAATAAAGTGAACTTCATTCTTCAAAATCACTAGCAACATTAATTCTCATATAGCTCCTGAGAATGGGGAGAGAAACTTACCATATCCCACATTTGTTTTTATTTTAGAAAAGTTCACCTAATTTAACTGCCATCTGACTTTTATTTTCCTTCAGGTAGGGATGCCAGATATAATAAGGACCCAATAAGTCAAAGGCCACTTTTGGCCTCATTGTCTTTTTGTGTTAACAAAGCCTCATAAAAGCAGATGGATAGCACAGGCCAACTTCTTTCTATGATCAGCCAAAGATAAACACGCTATGCCTTATCAGCTGAAGAGGGAATTCTTCATTTTTATCAGAGAATAGACTGTAGTTGCTTAGTTTGAAATAAAAATCGATGGCTCCACTTGGCATTGTTTTTAAAAAATCTTTTTTTTAAAGTTTTATTAAAGCAGAAAAAAACAACTAGATCTTCCAATTATTTCCTTACGATATAAATCCTGAGTTAAACAGTGAATGCTAACTCTTGGCTAACAAACTGAATGAAAATGGAGGCATAGATTCTATATAAGCTATCAGGAATTTTAATGAGATCATAAAACTAAATTCCCTCATTATAATTATTTTAAACGAGTCATAAAAAGTTTGTATCCTGACTTTATACTCAAAGTCTTACCTAATATAATGCATTTTACTAGCTCCCATTGTACTCTCTCCCAGACCTCCCCCCACCTCACCCTTTACAGACTTCCCTGATCTTATTCCCCCTACCCTTCAGTCCACAGTGATCACCTAACCTTGTAATTTTTATATTTTTTTGTAGCAGTCATTTGAGAACTATATACTGCATTGCTCTGGTACTTAACTTTTGACATAGGCCGTCCTGTTTCCTGGAATGGTCCATCATATTCTCAAAACTGGAATCCATGTTACCCCAGTTTTACCCTCAGATGTGCTTTATGAGTGAACAGATGACATTAAAAGCAATGAACATATCTGCAGAAGTTTGTATGCCGAAGTAGTGGCAGACTTGGAATTAGAACCCAGGTTGCCTGACTCATGAGGCCAGATTCTTTATCACCTGGATCTGTTGCAACTTACTCCAAAGTACTGGTCACTATGGAGAAGGCTTGAAGAACTATTTGGCCTATATAATGTCTTAATTTCTCTTTCCTCTTTATTTTAAAGGAGGTGGAAAAAAGGCTGTGATGAATTTTCAGGTGTCACAGTAATTGGGAAATGGTTTTGTTCAAGTAGGGCCTTCCTGAAAGATCGTAAGTTGCATAATGTAAACAGCTGTCAACTCTACTTGTATAAAGCCAGTCTCTCCAGGGAGTGTACTGGGATAGTGATAATGCTATAGTCCAAGCAAACTGGGCTCCTCTGTCCTCAGGATATCTGTACTTTTCATAAATGGATGTCATCTATGTCATGTTGGCCATTGTTTCTCCCCAAACTGACAGGTACATTCTGGCTTTCTAACCCCTGCATTTTGGCTTTATCTGATGTAATGTAGTAAAGGAGAAACTACTGAACTTTTAAAGAGGAAAATAATCAAATTCTGTTTGTCCAATAAAAACTATTAATGCAAAAGTTATAATTTCCAATTACTAAACTTACGTTAATGATGCAGAGATATGTAGTGATGATAAAAATATTCATAACAATTTCCTATCTAATCACTTTCTGTGGTTTTGTAAGTACAATTTGTGCCCAAGCTCTCAGTCAACAATGTAAGAGAAACAAGAAGGAAAGCGAAGGGATCACGAGAAAACGCCATCCTCAAGGGAATGATAAATTTGAGGAACTCTTACGACAGTAAAACATGAGACAAATGAAAATAAAGAAAGCATAGTACTCCCTACACAGCTGTATATATGTAGAATAAAATCAGAGTAGCTCAAATATTGGAGAGATGATTGTGAACTAAAATAGTTGGAGACAATTATTGGAACATGTCTTAGAAGGGAAGGGTCACAGGGCACCTGGGTCTCAGTCAGTTGAGTGTCTGACTCTTGGTTTTGGCTCAGGTCCCAGGGTCATGGGATTCAGCCCCACATCGGGCACCATGCTGAGTGTAGAGCCTGCTTTAGATTCTGTCTCCCTGTTCCCTCACCCTTGTTTGCACGCTATCTCTCTCTCTCTAGAAATTAAAAAAAAAAAGTAAGAGTTTAGCTGTCACAACTGTCCAGTTTCTATCCAAATACTTTCTTTAGTCATTTTCTTAAATATTGGTCATAAAGGCAATAATAACAATTCATTCTAACAATTAGGTAGTTATAATATTAATAGCAGACATGCTTGGAGCTTACCAAATGACTGCCACTGATCTAAGGACTTTACATATACACTTTTTAGAAATTATTATTTTATTTTTGACAGAGAGAGATGGAGTACAGGCAGGGGAGGGGGCAGAGAGAGAGGGAGAAACAGAATCTGAAGCAGGATCCAGGCCCTAAGCTGTCAGTACAGAACCCGATGTGGGGTTTGAACCCACAAACTGCGAGATCATGACCTGAGCCAAAGTCAGTTGCTTAACCAACTGAGCCACTCAGGTGCCCAGGTTTTTACATATATTAAATGACTTCATTCTTCACAACAATCCTTTGTATTTTTCTTAGGCTCACTTACAGATGAGGGAACTGAGACAGAGAGGAGTTAAGCAACTTGTCAATGGTCACACAGCTATTGAAACTCTTGGATCTCATCCACCCTATAATATTTCCTCTTTTATCTATCTAATATTTCCCACTTTGTATACATATTTATTGAGTATGTACCTAAGGATTTATTTTTACTCATATCTTGGCAGCCAGAAGGAATTGGAGGTAAGTAAAAGGTTAGCAGCCAATAAACTTAGAGTGTAGACAAACATTAAACAATTATACTACAAATGGCCTGGTTTCATCAATAACTAAATATAAAATAGAGTCAACAGTTCTTCTAGGAACTACGATTTGTATACATGAACTCTTGCTAGGTTGATGGCCAAAAATTAGCCTACCTCAAATGTTTCCCTGACTTCTAAAAGTACCCACAGTTGCTACTGTATGTAGGCTCAAGATCCGCCTCCTGGAACCTGTATGTTTTTGTTGAGATCTCATTTGATGATGCCCCTCCTAAAATTACTTTCTCCTGGATACAACTATCTTTCAGTTGTCACCACTGGGCCATGTACACCTTAATCCACCAGTAGACACAATCATTCCATTAATCCCAACATTTTTAGTAAAATCTTGCTAAGGAACGCAGGTAGAACATAGAGAACTATTGCTAATTGAAAAGCAGTACTATCTAAGGCTGCCTTCCTAAGCCTTAGACTAGTACTCATTCTAGTACTCATTCCATATAAACTCAGCTTACACTCACCAGAAATGCCCAAGCCCTATCATGCCCTATGCTCTAAGCCCAACTGACCTATGTCTCAGAGAGAAGACAATGTTTCTTCCTTACTCTTGCCTAGAGCCCATCTTCCACATTCTCATGCCCTTTCATAGAATCAGTTCTTCCCACTGATGATGAACAGCAAAAGCTTCTATTCCCATGGGTTATTGCATTGGCTTAGAACCTTCACCTGGACAATGAAATTACATCAAAGGATAATAGACTAATCCATTATGTTCAGGACATCATAAATTAGTCAGTTTTATAATGTATCACATCACTGGACCAATCTAGCTACTTTTTTTCTGACTTGTCTCATGTGAGGTGAAGCTCATGACTTTCTGCAGCTGGGACAGATTAGGTCAGATGGGCAGAGATTTTAATTCTGTTTTTCCTGCTCAAGCAAATAAGAACTTACATGTATTGGTGACGCAAAGACTACAAAAGTACAGCAACTCAAAAAAGGTAATGAAAGAGTGTTTAATAAATACTGTTTACAAAGTTGACCGGTATTAAAGGAGCCACCAAGGAATGGTAAAGCTAATGAAACCAAGGGAGCCATTCTAAGTGGAAAATGCTATTATGGACCCAGTGAGACCTGTAGGCATAAGAGATGCTCACTTCACAGAAGAAGCTCAGCCACTACTGCACAACCACCCATCAGCAAGGCCGAGAACTAAGGAGATAAATAACCAAATTCTTTCCTCTCTCTTTTTCTGATCTCTTGCTGGTATGTCCCCTTTGATGAACCTAACCAGAAACAAAGGGCAAGGGACCTACTTGATGAAGTCTATAAAGGTCAGCACTGACAGAAGACTGTACCCTAGACCTGGGGCAACCAATAGAGAATGTTCACTAAAACACATAACTCAGTGTGGCCAGTAGATATTTTATATATTGTAGACCTATATAGATGTAGCTTTCTATTCTCAGACAGACTTAAAGACCACAGAGGCATGGCTCTGCTAAGAGGTTTTCTGAGAATGAAAAGAAATAATTTACTTTAAAGGTAAATTCTATTTTATATTTAAATGTGGCTTTCTGAAGAGAAAATACTTATAAATTTGAATTTCAGTTGTTTTTATTTTTTTTAATCTATCTGGTTTCACAAAAAGATCTTAGATTTAACAGTACATTCTTGCAAAAGGATGAAAGAGGAGAGCCAAAACTGAAGTGGGTGTGATAATTCCAAAAGAAAATCTCAGGCAAGGACACTTGTTGAAATTGGGCATTAATTTTAATTCAAGGCATCCTGGAAAACGAGAAATCTGATGAGTTATTTATCTCATATTATAATAGAGAATTTTTCAGGAGAAGCAGCCTATGTCTTATGATTTTTTGGTCTTGTCTTAGGAACAAAATCAGAGCAATGATTTAGAAGAGCAGCTGGGTGGCAATGTTTAGATTAATTAGAGGAGACAAGATGGCAGGAAGACCACTTGGCCAAGTCGGGGTGGGTGGTGTAATAGATCTGCAATAGTGTAAGGGGCAGGGAAAAAGAGGTGCTGGGTCCAGCGATATGTTAAACGGAAACAGGATTTGATGATTTTGTGGAAATAGAGGTTAATGACGGGGGAAATTTTTGAAAATACTTACCCTCAGGAAGCAGGATAAGAAAGATGACACAATGAAGGTGGAAAGGATTCCTCTACAGTACAAAAGAGAGGAGTTCTCTAGGAAAAGTCCACAGCTTAAAACAATCCTCACCCATTCCCATTTTATGATCTTAATAGAAAGAGCTAACGAAAGAGTCTATCTGAGATGGATATATGTCTAAAGTAGTTCTATCCATTGTGCCAGATATCAGGCTTTCATTTTTGAGTTTTTATTTACTTATTTTGTGAAAGGAGGAGAGAATGTGCACGTGTGCACACAAGTAGGGAAGGGGTAGAAAGAGAGGAGAGAGAGAAGCCCAAGTGGTCTCGCTGCAGGCATGGAGCCCCAGTGTGGAGTTTGATCTCCCTAACCATGAGATCATGACCTGAGTGGAAATCAAGAGTCCGATGCTTAACTGACTGAGCCACCCAGGCACCCCCAGAAATCAGGCTTTTAGTAGATATCAATACCTGCATTCAGCCTCTTCCTCCTATTCTGATTCTAAACTCCTGAAAAAAGCAGTCTAAGGTGTGCCAAAGACTAAATGCATACAACAAGGGCACACTCAGTGTGAAACCATTATAGAATGTGGCCTGACTTTTCCCTGCATCAGGATTAAGGAATAGAATGGTGGAGGCATGAAAACACCTGTGTATTGGAAACAACCAATAGTCTTTGTTGACTGAGTCAAAGAGTGAATGAGTAAATGGATTCTGAATTGAGGAGGCTTAAAAAGAGTATCAATGTGGCAGCAATGTTATATATTTGTAAGAGATGTCGAGATAGTGGTAGCCAGTCTGCCATATTAAACAATTACTGCCTGCTACAAGCCAGGAAGAGTGTCATGAGCTAGAGAGACCATATGAACAGGGAAGCATGAGTTCCTGCCCTCAGGGATCTGGGACTGCAGAGATACAACTTACTTTTGCAACTGTTTCAACTCAGGAGGCAAAAGTTCCTGATGAGTGGAGGAGTGAAAAGTGGAATGAAGCAGGCTGATAAATTCACGCTCTGATTAAGGCACAAAGGGAGGAAGATAAAATAATATTTATGAGACTTCTTCTGAGTCTGGCTTAGTGCACCTCAGGAGAAACACAAAGGAGAATTTGGACAGACGCTGTACTACACTATGAGCCTCAAGACCACTTAGGTCTTGTTCTATTGCACCTAGCCACTCGTTAGATTCTCAGTAAACATTTGCTTTTGAATAAAATGAGGAAAATGCCTTTGCCTAAAACAGTGAGCAGTTAAAATATTCTGAAAAAATAAAAACTAATAAATGGTGGCATTTGTACTCAATTCCCAAACAACGATGTGGTGGTTTTGCAAGAATTGATAGATCAATAAAACAAAACATAATCCTGTACCAGATATGCATGTGAGTGTATGTATATATATACATATGTAAAATTATAAATATATAGGAAATTAGGAAATACATGAAAAGAGAAACATCACAATACTCATTACATAACACATTATTTAGGGAAATGAATGATCACATCTTATACCGTGTATAAAAGGATTTTAAGCTAAATTTAAAAGTTAAAGAAAAAAAAACATAAAACACAGAAAAAAATGCAAGTGAATATTTAACATGCCTGTTCTTAATGGTTCACATTAACCTAGGGCCCTTGTGAAATAGGCCTGACTTTCACAAATTACTTTTTACTATTTCAATTTTGCCTCTGGCTTATAGCATTAGCAATAAGTGATCTGTAAGAGTTATGACCACTAGAGGAGAAAGGCATAAAATATTCTAAGATGTCCAAAACATTAGATTCCTTTTGTCTAAGCTAGTCAAGAAACCTAAATCACTTGTAGTTGAGTTTTGAGGAACATATGGACCATCCAATTTCCCCTGCAATAGAGTGACCAAATTTAGGGTTTGACAGTCAAGTTCGTTTGGCTCTAGGATTTAACTGCTGTTGTTTTATTGAAAAATATTTTCACTACTTTTCTTCCCTTGCAAACTTTCTTGCACTCCTTAAAAATTCACTTAGGAAGTGATACAGTATTTAGTAATAGCTTTCCTTAACACTTTCTTCCTCTTTTTTTTTTTTTTTGTTTTTTGTTTTTTTTTACTAAGAATTTTTCCTTTTAAAATTTCTTACATTGAAATGTTCTTAAATCACCTACACTTTGATGGTTCTGGACACTCAGCAGTATTTTGTAAATAATTGTTGAATTCAGAAACTTCTCTGTATGGTCTTCTATATTTCAGGATTACTGCTCATACTGGATTACTACTCATATAGCTTTGCATTTTAGCTGTGGAAATGCCTTGTGTTTGAGACATGGGTGTATTTATTTCACTTCCTCCAAAAGACAATTGAGTCCTCCAGCCACTCATAGAATGTTCACAGTAATAAGAAGTTTTACGATTTACATGAAATACTCTATGTGACATATTGCACAGTACACAGGAAGTTCTCAGCTGATGTCAGCTGTAAGTTTACATTTCTCTCCCCCTCCCAGACCAAATGTATTTTATAAAGCATAATTGAAACTCACTGAATTTTGATATAAATTTCCAAAAGTTTTGAAAAATAATGGCTCTATTTGCAGCAACTATAACAAGGAACAGAACAAAGATCTTGGAAATCACGTAGCATCAACAAGTAAGTACGAGACTTAGTTAACAATGGATGTGAATGTAACGCCATTTATGTTTTCAATCCAAAGAACAATTTGTGATGAGTTTTGACTGCTTCTGAGTGATCACAGTAAACTTTCAGGGCCTCACTCAGCAGTGACAGGCAATTCATCATATATCACAATAAATATAAACTTATAGTTGAAGATCAGAATGAATGTTATTCCAAGCAACAGTAGTTGAATTGGCAAATTACTCTCCACCATAAATAGAGTAACCTTGGAAAATTGTTGAGCCATAAAATTCACATCACAAGACATCCGATACTTGAAAAAGGACCCAGCATTAACCAGCAAAAGGGGGCCATCAGTCTTCCTGATAGATGGGTACAGATTAATCTTGTTTTCTGGTTCATAGCAAATCATGTAATGCTGATCTTACCTATACCAAAATACTACTGCCCAAATGTCAGTCTCTTTAAACATAGATTAATATTCTCCCACCTTCTATAGCTATTTCGAAGCTCATTCTTATTTTAGTTATAATAACCACATCTTATTTTAAATATGTCATGTTTAAAGCCGCTTTAAGGGGACTGCTTGTATTAAACTTCAGTACATTTAAGTGAATTGTATTTATAGCTTATTTATGCGTGTTGCTAGAAAATTTATTTTTCCTCTGATATACTTGAATAGATTCTATTAAAAATGCTAAGAAATTCAGCCTAATATGAAGCTAAACAATTAATTACTAACCACCATTTATCTCCAGGTTGATAACATCAAAAAGGTATCAAGTTTCACTTTTCATTTTCTTAGGTTTTGAAAGTTGATATTATTACACATAAGCTATATTTTATAGTTAAACATTATATCACCCTGCTGGTAAATACAAATATTACACATGTTGATTAAAACTTCATCCATACAGAGACATATAGAGGGATCAGACATTCAGACCCCAATTGTTATAAATAAATGTGGACTGGCCTGAGAAAATATTTTCACAAATGGTTCTCAAAATAGAAAAACTGTAAGCCGTATGCTTTAAAAACATTTTTTTAACATTTATTTCTTTTTGAGAGAGAGACAGAGACAGAGGATGAGTGGGGAGGGGGGACGCGGTGCAGAGAGAGAGAGATACAAAATCCGAAGCAGGATATAGGCTCTGAGCTGTCAGTGCAGAGCCTGACATGGGGCTTAAACCCACCAACCATGAAATCATGACCTGAGCCAAAGCCAGACACTTAACCTAACCAACCGAGCCACCCAGATGCCCTAAACATTATGCTTTTTTTCTCTGATATACTAGCTTCCAAACATGCAGCATATAAGATTACCTAATGTGCTTCAAAACAGAAACAAAAAGACTACTAAACTGAAAATTCAAAGACCTCTTTTCATTTTTTGCTATGTATTTTGGAAGTGTTCTCCTTCTTATATGAATTACTATTACGTGAATATCTGTAGCATTTATTTTATAATTAATCACATGCACTATTTGAAATCTGTTCTGTTGTCTCTAAGCAAAGAAATGCTGCTCGCTAACTTTTCATATACCTCTGTGAATGTACGTACAATTTCTCACGCAACTGTATAATCATTAATGATGATCACAGTTTGTTAAGTTAAACCTGAGGGGAAACAACCTTAAAGTTTATCAAATACCTTCATTCTGAAGATATTAGCAGTGAGGTTCAAAGAGCTTAAGTGACTGTACAATATCATCCTAATTATTACAGGCAGTTCCAGAAAAAAAATAAAATAGATATCTAGCTTCTTGCCTAATGCTCCTTCCTGTCATCTCCTTGGCAATACGTGTGGTTAATTTTATTTAGGGAGTACTCAGCTTATGTTCTAGAGAAAAGGCACTCAATCCAAACATAGACCACTTGCCCTGCCAGAAACTTTACATCTTGACACTTTGTCTCTTTTGATGCCATCACACACACACACACACACACACACACACACACACACACACACCCACCATGACATTTCATTGGCATAAATTATTTATAAGTTCAGCCAAGAAAAATGCATCTGTAGACACAATATGCCTACTACTGTCTTTGGTCATTTTTGTGAACTTACAAATCATAACTTTGTTTACTTTTATTGCTTTGTCATCCCTCATTCACTGAAGCATTTCAAGCATCAGGAAACAAGTGTGATCAAGGTGAGTAGAATACAAATTTCCCAATGGTCAATTCCAAGGAGGAAGCGAGAGTCATGGTCAATAAGATTACCTCAGAGTCTAGCATTCTCCATAGTACATGGTGTCCTATAGACGGTAGACACTCAAATGTATTTGTGGATTTCATTTGAATTTGATTTTAAAATAGGATTTCTAGCAAATCATTGACAAACTGTTCATAATTGCCTGTCACTTACTCACTGATTTAACCTGACCAAACTTTAATCAGACTTCTCTTTTTCCTGCAGGTCCCTGAACTCTGGCTTGCCCCCGAGTCTAAGCAACCACTAAAGTATAGAAAATATCCTCTTACTAGTTCACTTTGAGGACCATAGCTAAAAATATTTCCCACCAGACCACTGTGATCACCTCCATTTGCTTGCCCATTTCTTCCTCAAAATTTCCCACAGCCCTGCTTGCCCTTCCTTATAGAGAAAAGTCTTTTCCTGCTTGATTTTGAGATGTTTGAAAATCCTTTGGTTGGGACACTATTGTAATAGCCTTTTAAAAATAAAGTTTCTTGGGGCACCTAGGTGGCTCAGTGGGGTAAGCATCTGACTTCGGTTCAGGTCATGGTCTCTTGGTCTCTGAGTTCGAGCCCCACATTGGGCTCCCTGCTGTCAGTGCAGAACCCACTTCAGATTCTCACTCTCTGCCCCTCTTTTGCTCTCCCTCTCTCTCAAAAATAAACAAACATTTAAAAATTTAAATAAATAAGGTTTTTCCTTACCTAAGTCCGGATTTGTTTTTATTTGACATTATTATTAGGTTATAGGGGAGGAAATTTCCTTTACATTCCTTTTAATTTCATATGCCATTCTCTGCTTTTTATGCAGAAATCCAATAGCATTATACTTTTGGTGTTAGAATACCTTATACATCAAACAAATCTCTCTATATTTTTATTCTTAATTCTTTTAGCAAATTCAGAAAACAGTATTGGTGTTCGTGGGTTTGTAATAGACAACAATGAGGTATTCTGAGCAGCTGTCAGTAATGTCATACTCTTAACCATAAAGGTGCTGACTGCAGGGAAGACTAATCAGAATTCATATTTTATGTCCCAATTTTATTTTTGAACAGCAATAAGACAGGCTATCTCAGGAAATCCTGCATAGCTGAAATCAGTGGAACTTCAGTCTGGTGTCTTAATACCATCTGAAATGCACTAAAGATAGCTGCTTCAGAACGATAAGGCTTGAAATATGGTTACTGGCTTAAACTTAATGTACGAGGAATAATAAAACCATTTCACAAAGAAAATAATGTAACATAGAGGGAGATAAGAAAAGACTATCAACATATCTGGCATTAAAAATTCTACATGTCAGAACGTTATTATTAGAACAATTTACTATTATATCTTATTTAAATACCACATTATTTCCAAAGCAGTTACTACCAGATATGATTTTCACTTTTCCACTGACTCTATTCCATAACTTCAAAATAACTTTGGAACTGTTTTGTAGAGTTGTCTTCTTCTTCAAGAGTTAGAAAACAAGGTATGGAAAGGTCAAGTTGTTCAGGAGGTAGCATCAGAGATGGGGAAAGTTCTCGGGCAGCCCTTCTTACCTTCACTCGCTGCAAGGCCCTCAGTTTGTTGGGGTTCACCTAACTGGGTCCTCGTGTTAATGGAATCTGAATTCTCTTACATATGCTTTGCAGAAAGTGGATATTCCAAGGGTGGAGGAGTTGAGACGTTGGTTGTATTTTTATATTTTAAGAGTTAATATCCAAGGAATACCCTGAAATAACTATGGATATATTTTAACCATTTCAACTTTTACATCTATAGTTTGAAAAATCAGTCACACCATTGTGAAGGGGACAAAGAGGTATAAACCATAGTGGGATTTTTGTTTGTATTCAGGTGTTTTGTTTTGTTTTTGTTTTTTACTGAAGTATAATTTACAATAGCTATAATTCACGGTTCTTGGTACTGATTTAGTTTTGGCTCTCTCTCTCCAGATAGATAGATACATAATACATAGATAGGGGCACCTGGGTGGCTCCATTAGTTGAGCGTCCAACTTTGGCTTAGGTCATGATCTCATGGTTTGTGAGTTTGAGCCCCGCATCAGGCTTTCTGCTGTCACCATGGAGCTCACTTCAGATCCTCTGTCCACCTCTCTCTCTGCCCCTTACACTTTCTCTCTTTCAAAAATAAATAAACATTAAATTTTTAAAAAATATATGGATACATAGATACATAGATATATGTTATATACATAATGTACAATAACATATATTATATATGTATATCATATAACAACTTTACCAAAACAGGGAGGCAGGAACAGGCAAAGTGTTTTAAGGACACAGGAAAAGTCAGTTTGGATGGATCAGACAGGAGAAGCGATCACTGATAGAGAAAGCTAACAGGGAATCTTAGGACGAAAGCATGGAGGCTCCTAAAATCAGGTGTAGAAATGCATGTACTTCCTTGTGGCTTGTTAAGAGAAACTAATGACAGATTTTTGATAAGCTTAAAAATCATTTACACAACTTTGATGTGGATATTATGAAAGTTTGTATATCGTAAAGCTGAAGGCTTTTAGATCATTTTAACAAGTGTCGTACATAATTCTTTTATGAAATAATGAGAACCAAGGAGAATGGCAAAGTAGACCGACCCTCTGGTTTTGAGTCAATCAGAAGAAAGTTCACAAATGACCACAGGGGAGTCACTAGCCTTCTCTGAGTCTCTGTTACCTCTTCTGTAAAATAGGGAAAGCAATACCTGCTTCATCGCAGTGGCATGGGCATTACATGAGATAATTCATGCAAAGTTCTAAGTACATGCTGTGTTTTAAGTAGAAGACATGACTGTGTGAGAACAACCCCCCACAAAAAAAGTAATTAATTCTGGCCAGGGAGTAAGAGAGGACGTTGGGGAGCATTTAAAGAAGAGGAGATATATGACTTTGACTTTGAAGATGATCAGACTTTCAACAATGAGTTACATATTGTGACCTAGTACATATTTAGGTTTGTGACCTAGTACATATTTAGGAGGCTTTCCACATTTGTCTATGAAGTTTAAAACTTAAGCAGAAATATGAAAAAATGATCTTATAATTTGACAGAATATATGTTCTGAGCAGTCGGGATCATTTGTCTGATGCTTTATCGTGGTGAAATCAGATTGTCTGAATTTTTCTTCTTATCAGCACACACATTCTGTTACTGCTATGAGTTTATGCACATCAAGAAAGTCCAGAAGCTGGGGCGCCTGGGTGGCTCAGTCGGTTAAGCGGCCGACTTCGGCTCAGGTCATGATCTCACGGTCCGTGAGTTCGAGCCCTGCGTCGGGCTCTGTGCTGACAGCTCAGAGCCTGGAGCCTGTTTCAGATTCTGTGTCTCCCTCTCACTGAGGGAGACATGCTCTGTCTCTCCCCGTTCATGCTCTGTCTCTCTCTGTCTCAAAAATAAAATAAACGTTAAAAAAAAA
>NW_024412397.1:30827077-30976460 GCF_014898765.1 Herpailurus yagouaroundi | reverse complement strand
TATATATATATATATATATATATATAATTTTCTTAGCCTGAGATAGTTAAACTTTTTTCCCAGTTTTGAGGAAATCATTCCTGGCAGCCTGCCTTCTTGTGATTGATTAGAATTCAGGAGAGATAGAAAGAATGTTGGCACACTGAATGGAAAAAGGGAGAGTCTGGGACTGTTTTCAGAGAATATGAAATGGTTATGGTCCATGGAGGTGTTGCTTATCCTCGCAGGGTTGGATTACCTTCTCATGTTTGTAAACTTAAAAAATCCTGACTCTCTCAGAAATTCTAATTGAGTCAAGATTTTTTTTTTTTTGAGAATTTGTTAATAATGCCAGTTTGGTCTTTACCTGGCAAAGAACTATGAGCAAATTCTGAAAGTAGGCTTCTGTGAGCTGAGACCTGAGACATTTAATCTCACCACGAAGTTTGATAGTACATTACCAGTTACAAAAGCCATCGTCTGCCACTGTGACCATAACAGGTCCATAACGATTTCAGCGGGGCTTTTCCTCACCTTTCTCATCTCTTTACTCCTACTTTTCAACCATTCAAAAGCAGAGAGAAATTTCTTCCTAAAATGCTGGAAGAAAGCCTGGCGTTGCTTCTTGCTTCGTAATATGGGTTACACTGGCTTCAGGCAGGGTGTGAGGAGCCCTTGTCAACTCAATAGAATATAGAGTGATTCAAATGCACTGACATGGGCATACAAAGAAAAGAACAGTGCTCTGCAGTTTGCCAGGAATTCATCCAAAGAACACTGCAGTTGTTCTTATAGAAAAGAAAACTGTGTATTGTAAATCACTAACCCCCTTTGTTTATATTATAATGTATGCCACCTCCAGATGAGAGAACAATGAATTAAATAAGCTCTTTTTTAATACGTAATAATAATAGGTTGATAGTTCAAAGATATTTCCATCAAAGCATCTTAGAGAGCTTTATTTGCATTAATTGACTTAGCATTAGTTACTGATTGAAGGGTTAGTATTATTCTTCTTATTATTTTGTGTTAGTGAATTTTATTTTCCCCCAGTTGATACATTTTATTTTTGTAGGTCCCATCATTAATTCTGATAATAGAATCCATAGTATTTAACTGACATATTTGATTTAATTGTAATCATAGAATAATTGCAGGATTTATAATATGAATCAGATCAGATTTTTTTTTTTGCTAGGTATACTTTTCTCACTGAGGTCTCTGTTGTTTGATGTTTTATTTCATTATACTGTTTATCAAAAAGCTATTATGGAATAATTCGTTCCACAGAACTCTTTGCCTGTTGAGAGTTTTATTTTTCTTTTAGGATCAACTCTGTTCCTACATTCTCAGGGAAGACCTCCCTGGGTAATCCAATATTTTTTTTTTAATTTTGAGAATTGTTCTATGATAGTTCTCAAATTTACTTACATAATGTCTCTCAAAGGTTGAATCTGTTAATTGTTCTCCAACAAGATTGTTCTATTCTTATTTACACATTAAAGGCAATTCTGATTTCTGCTTCTGGCTTTGGCAGGTTATATCTAACTGATACCCCCACTGAGGAGAAATGGAAGAACTGGATAAGATATTTTGGAAAAAAAAAACCCAAAACTTTAAGAAGGAAATAGAGAGTTACCATGCCTCCAAGATCTGAAGGGCTAAGTTCATTGACATTAGAGAAATACATATAGGTGAGTCTGACAATTGGTGCTCCACTTTTTCTTGTAGCATTTTCAAATTGAAATGCAGTGTCTTAGGAGCTGAACAGCACTCTGGGTAGCTGACAGGATGAAGGAGGGAAGGAGTTCAGAACTCTGCCAAATGGAGAAGCCAGCTTAAACACCCAAAATTTTATAGGGTGACTCTAATATCTGTGCTCTTGGATTAAGAGTAAAGCAGCATTCTTTAAAAGAGTATATTCAATATTTAATTAATTAAGTCTTTGATATAAAGTATGGTAAACTGTCCTTTAACCAAGTATATTAAAAAAACAAATTCCTACAGAGCAACAGCAATCAAGACAGTGTAGTATGAGCCCAGGTAGATGTATAGATAAATGGAATATAATTAACAATCCAAAAATAAACCATTAGATTCATGGTCAATTGCTTCTTGACAAGGGTCCCAAAACAATTCAATACAGGAAAAGAATATTCTTATCCACAAATAGTGTTAAAACAACTTGATATCCACATGCAGAAGAATAAAGTTACATCCCATTTACAAAAATTAACTCAAAATAGATCAAAAACTGAAGTATAACAACTGAAACTGTATAGTTCTTGGAAGAAAACAGAGATGTAAATTTTCATGACCTTGGATTTGGCAAGACCTTCTAAGATATAACACCAAAACTACAATCAACAGCAACAACAAAAAGATAAATTGGACTTCATCAAAATTAAAAACTTTTGAGCTTCCCAAACACTGTCGATGAAGTAAACTCACAGAATAGGGAATGATATTTGTAAGTCACATATCTGATAAAAGATTTGTATCTAGAATATATAAAGTACTCTATAATTGAACAAAAAGAGAACCTGATTCAAAAAGGGCTATGGGTTTGAAAATACATTTATCCAAAGAACATATACAAATGGCTAACAAGCACATAAAAAGATGCTCAACATTGCTGGTCATCAGAGAAATTCGAATCAAAACCACAGTGTGATACTATTGCACATTCACTAGAATGCCTATAATCAAAAGATAGAAAACAGTAAGTGTGGCAAGGAGCTGGAGAAATTGGGACCTTTATACAAGTTGGTGGGAATGCAAAGATATTGAAGAGTTGAACGATATGTTACATAGATGTGAACTAATTGATCTAATGTTTTTGATGTACATATTTCTTTAAAACTTACATGGAAAAGTTATTAAAATTAACGTTAGCCAAGAAGCTAGTCTTCTATTTTAAAAGACTGAAATAATTTAGAAAATGTTATCTGAACACAAGAGAATTGAACTAGAAGGAGAAAACCAAAAACAGCTTGGATATTAAGCAAACTATGGGTCAACGAAGAAATCACAATTGAAATAAGATACGATTTAAATTAAATGATAATGGAAATATGTACTCAACTTTTGAAGTGCCATTAAGGGCTGCTTGAGGAAATTTTTATTAGCTGATATAAGGTCAATATGAATAATAGACTCTTTCCCCATATACAAATAATAAATAATTAAAAACTATTAAGTGGATGACTTTTAAAATGTTAAATATAGATGTGAAATAGAAACAATTAACTGGAAAAATTGAATGAAAGATGTGGAAAGTCTCTACCCAAGGAAATATAAAATTTTGATATAAATTTTAAATTATAATATAAAACACTTGATATTACAAAAGCATCAGTCCCACTAAATAGGTCTTTAAATTCACTGCCATCTTAATCATACTCTCTGCAGAAGTTTGTTGTAGATATTGACAAGCTGGCTCTAAAATCCATAAGAAAACACAAAAGATCAAGAAAACTTAATAGTTTTGAAGGAGAACAATATTGTAAGACTTTGATATGCTATCAACAAAGATTAAAATTAAATAGTAATAAAACCAACATGGTAATGAGACATTAAGAAACCAATATAACCATTGGTACAAAATATCCCCACACAGATGTGGAAATAAGAATTACAATAAAAATATTACTTCAGAGCAGTGAAGAAAGGATGGTTTTATCAGTAAATGACACTAGGTCATCTGGATAGCCGTATAGATGACTAGTCATGTAAAATCCCTTTTTAAAAAAAATTTTTTATGTTTATTTTTGAGAGAGTGACAGAGCATGAGCATGAGCAGGGGAGGGGCAGAGAGAGAGGGAGACACAGAATCCGAAGCAGGCTCCAGGCTCTGAGCTGTCAGCACAGGGCCCAACACAGGGCTTGAACCCATGAACTGCGAGATCATGACCTGAGCCGAAGTAGGAAGTTTAACTGACTGAGCCACCCAGGTGTCTCATGAAAAATCCCTTTAATCAATCAGTTTGCATCTCAAACAAGTCATAATTTAGATGATCGGCAAGAATAGACAGTTTGGGCCAACCGTGGCCACACATGGTGTCATGTACCAGGAGTCAAATGGTATTTTCTAATACTTATTTTTTAAGTGGCTCATCAAAATGTTTGAATGTGCTGGGCATCATTTCCCATTTGTTTTTGTCTAGTAGACTTGTAATGTTCCCTATGATAGAATTTCAGAGTAGGAAATTAGTATGAAGTTATTAAAGATGTTAAAATTAACAGGTTTATTATTTAAGGTGGCTTTTGATCATTTGTGTCCAAAACATATTACTGCTCTGTGTCTTCCCAACTGGATAACCTGGTTAGGACTCACTTTGGATTTATGTCAGTAACTCAAAGTCATTCAAAGACTGTGTTAAGTTCCTGCTATGTTAAGGAACTGTGCGGGCACTGTGGATACATAAGTGAACAAGATTCTTTGATTCTATAAAGTGTGAAAAATAACATAAGTTGAGCCCTTTTTAAAATCGAGACCGACAGCCATTCCATTTGGGAGGAACAGCCTTGCATGTCTTGCTTTCTAAACCTCTGAACTGGGGGCAAACCACCAATATTCCAAGAAGTCAGCAAGAGTAAGAAAATCCTGTTTGAAAAGACTGATAAAAGTGAACTTTTGCCAAGTGACCACTTTACCTGACATATCAATGAAGTACATAGAAATATAGCCCTTCTTGTCAGCACCAGTGAACTCTTACTAGAAACAACTTACCTGATTTTCCTTTTTTCCCGTAAAAGCCCTGAGTTCACCTTCTATAAATGGGACACTATCTGGGTTTCTACCTAAATCTGTGTACTCTGATGCAATTCTTTGATCCCAAATAAACATCTTGCTTCTTGAACGGGTTTCTTGGTTTTAGGTTGACAGAAATTTATAATTTAATATGATACTAAAAAATATTTGTATTTTTATAAGTCAATAGTGGGTCAAGCCATTCATTAACCTCCTAATCTCCCACAGTGGTTAAGCACCTGAGACTGTATAGTTTTAAGCCTGTATTGCCTCTTAGGAATACTATATTTTATATTTATTCCTTCTCAAAATGCAGAGGAGAAATTTCTCTAGTTTTAAAACACTTGCATATTCCTCCTTCTTGCCAAGTGGACTCAAAATAATCTAACAACCAAGTTGTGTTCAGCAACTCAGGGTTGCCTACAACCTTTTTTTACAATAAACAGGCCCTCCAGCTTTAGACTGAGGAACGCATTGTGGTCATAATTATTTTATAGATAAGAAAAGTCATTATACCATATTCCATTCCAAATCCCACTAGTCACAATAGCCATCGTGCAGGAACTAAGAATTTTATGAATGCTTACTGGAATGAAACAGAAATCCTACTTATAATTCAAAGCATTGATTTACCTTTGAAAATGTGAGTAGGGAAAATGTATAGAAGGGAAAAAAATAAAGGGAGTGAGACTCATTTGAAAAATTTTAGCTGGAAAATCATTTTGCAAATATTTCAAACTGTGTTTTTTTGATTATAACTTTTCCTATAGTGCATGGTGTGTTTGACACTACACAATATGACATGTCAAAAGCAATATCAGAAATGGAAAACAAGGACATGGCAGGTTTGGGGCCTCTGAACTGCAGGGTTTTTTTGTTTTTTGGGTTTTTGTTTTGTTTTGTTTTCATATAGCTTCACAACTTTGATTTCTCCATATACGGTCAACAAGAATTCATAGACTTACCTCTAAAATTGCCCTGTGATTTTTGTTCAATCCTCTCAAAGTCTCATTTGCTTGAAAAAAATTAAGAAAATTAAAAAAAAAAGTAAGTACAAAATTCACAAATTTTTAGGACACAATGAACCATTTTTTTAAAATGTAACTTGATCTCCAAATCATTTTAAAGACACTGTAAAGCAGGCAATTTTAATATGTGGGAACAATGTGCTGTAATTCAGTTTCCAAAGGCCAAATTACAACTAGAGTCACCAATTATAACTGGAATTTCCAATTGGATGGCTTCTTAATACAGCATTTAAGGAGATGCTCAAGCATATTCTGAGAGGTTACTGAGGTTTTTGGAAAAAGTTTTTTAATTGAGTGCTTTATTCGTCATAATAGTGTATATTCTGAGCACCTGCGGTGTCCAGTTATATTTGTAACCCAGAACAGCCATTCAGTTTTATTGCCCACTTTCAAGTCTGGACCTGAGATATTATTTCCACCAAATGAAAGTCCAATCATCTCTCAGTACTTCCAACATCTGATGGGTCCACTGAACTAAGAAAGAATTTTAGTGAGTATTGGGGTGTGGCTCACAGTGTTGATGATGACAGGAAGGCACACAGAGGTCAAGGAACCACAGCATGTTTTAGGCAAGTCAATTTGTGATGGTTCTTGGCCATAAGTGATGAATACTTACTGAGGTATATTGTGCTGTCCATGTTGGCAAATAATTTCATTAGATTACTAACTGCTTTTAATAAGTTGCAACACTACTGGAAAAGTCTCACAGAGTTATCAAGTTAACTTCATTTAAAATGAAGAGTTCAGTAAAATCTGAAATCTGATTTCCCCGAACAAAAAAGCTTTGAAATTATTGGTTACAACTGTGTGAAAAAACTTATGAGACCATTATTCTAAGAAAATATATTGATATATTTAAAAATATAACAACCCAAAGATTAAATGTGGAACCTCCTCCCAAGCTACATTTTCATATCATTAGATCTAATATCAGTGATTTAATTTCAGGAAAAAAAAAACACAATCCATGACAGATCTTTAATGGTTATTAGAATTTATGTTTTTTCTAGATTGTTCTTTATCTCATTTATAAATTTATTTTGCTTGTAAGGTTATGTAAGAATTATACTCATGTAGATTTTAGTTTTAGCTTTATTTTTGCACACTGAGGATCCAGGAATAAGTTTTTGCCTCTTAACAACGCCCATAAATACAGCACATACATAATTTATTATCCCACTGGGATACTCTGAAAGTGAAAGGGAACACAAATAATAATTACTTGGTAAGGCCAGGCATAAATCAGATCTTTTCTGGGCAAACTAAGATGTAGGGTCATTTAATATACATGACTCAAATATGGAAATTATTGATTCAATCAAAACGTTTTGTTTTGAAGGTGAAAAACTGCCACTTAAAAGTCACATGACTAGTTAGTGGCTACACTGACACTTTACCTTATGGTTTCTGAAATTATCTCTTTGACATTCCTGGTTTCATATAGAATTATAAAAAGGATTTTCAAATAACTACAGGCATATCTGCCACCAACTTTCAGCTGGCCGTCGAGCCAGGAAGGGTTAAAAGAATAGAGTACAAGCACCAGCACTGATTTTCCACTTTGCAAGTGAGTACTTAGGTGCAGCAAAATAAGTTTCTATTTATCAATACCCTCAACTGACTGAATTCACCATGTTACAATGTTTGGTAGTACATGGCAACAACATAGGTCAGAGTTACAAATACATTTGTCACCTCCTGTATATCACTGGCACACACCATACTGGGGCATGTGTTAGGCTCAGTGCAGTTCAGTTCAATACACTATAGCTCATTTATTTTCTACTCTCAACCTTTCATAATAATACATGGTCTAAAAACCCAATTCAGGGGCGCCTGGGTGGCGCAGTCGGTTAAGCGTCCAACTTCAGCCAGGTCACGATCTCGCGGTCCGGGAGTTCGAGCCCCGCGTCGGGCTCTGGGCTGATGGCTCAGAGGCTGGAGCCTGTTTCCGATTCTGTGTCTCCCTCTCTCTCTGCCCCTCCCCCGTTCATGCTCTGTCTCTCTCTGTCCCAAAAATAAATATACGTTGAAAAAAAAATTTAAAAATAAAAAAAAATAAAAATAAAATAAAAACCCAATTCAATAATATTCTTAATGCCAACTTTTTAATCTGGGAAGTGAATATATGTATTTTACAAAGTATTTCAACAAGTATGAAACAGGGTAATCATCCAAAGACCAGGAAATTCAGGTGGCTAGAACACTTTTCCTTCTTCAATAGCTTTCCAGATGATGAGGGTTTTATTATAATGTGCTTTACATTTGCTAATGTAGTTCTACTAAAAGCCACATAGTCTAAAATGGTATTTTACTCCTCCTCTCTCTTCCCCATGCATGCCATCATTAAACACCATTGATACAGAGCCACCTGTGTATACAGCACTCAACCAAGCATGGCATTTCTGAAGTAATTTGGAGAGAGATGACAGCAGGTGAAATTGGAATATTCCCAGAGGATGCTCATTCTGCATTCAGAAGCATTCCAGATATTTTTGAAGAATTTCTTTTTCCAATTTGCATTATTTCTAAATACATTTCACATACTTTTCCAAGTTTACTAGCTGTATTGCAATATGTACATTAATATTTAAGCTTATGTCAGGCAGGCTTAGATATATGAATTAACTAAGAGGCATAAATTAAGTGCATGTTTATATGATATTCTGTGGAAGACATGTTATTGTGGCTTATAGCTTTGGAAAAGAGACAAAGAAGCCCAAGAAATCCTTTCTTAGTGACACTGCTATGCCTTGGAGTACCTTTTTGTACCATCCTTAGACTGCACATGGCAGCAAAAAACAAATAAACAAACAACCCAAAAAACAAAAAAACCTGCCAGTGGACTTTGGTAAATAAATTCAGGAAATTGAATTTGCTAATAGTTTAAATCACAATTTTTAATGACCTGAGCTGAAAACAAAAGTCAGATGCTTAACTAACTGCGCCATCCAGGTGCCCGTTTTGCTTTTTTAATTTACCAATGCACCTTGAATAGCATTTCATAGTAAAAATGTAAAAGGGTTCCATTCTTCCGTATTTATGAAACTCTGCATTAAGACTTTGGAATGACTCTAACCTATTATTCCTTCAGTCAATGATGAAATCAATAATCACATATTCTTACTCTACTGCACATTTAGAGGTATAGCGGAAACAACTTTCTGAGGACTGGAATTGCCCTGTCAATGGATCCTAAGGCCATGTTGCCCTCAGCAGAAGTTGTATGTCAATACTCTAACCAGCAAGTAGGAGAGCTAAACACTGAAATTTAAGTCATATTTCTAAATTCTAGTCAAATTTCTGTGCTCTTATTTTAGGAAAATATAGAAATCATTCAGAGTAAATCCTAACTATATATATACATATATATACATGTATATATATGTATATATATAAAATCTCTCCATATATATATATGTATTATGTGGGACAAACCATCACCATCATATTTATCAGATATTTAAAGGAAAGAGTCTCCTTAAGCAGCAACATTCAGTTTACTGGAAATGTTCAGCTGCATGTTCAGCTAGTGGAAACCTACATCTTTACATGTCAAAGTACTAAAAATAAAATAACATAATGGTGAATCAGATTACAAACAAATTGAATTGGTCATACTATTCACTGCTTCTGAAACAAAGTAGACTACAAAAACACTTGAAGTTTCTGCTTACAGTCTGTTGATTCAAATAAAAATTATCACCTGCAGCTCCCCCCACTGACACACACACACACACACACACACAAACACACACACACACACACACACACACACACACACACACACATTTTCACCTCTTTCTAATGATTCTCCCATGTTTTCTATGAATAAAAAATGCCTTAAAGTGTACTTGACTGAACATTTTGCAGCTTGGGGTTCTTACTCCAATATCCTGATTCTTTTCATTTTGTTGTATGTTTTGGGGGGGACAAATTGGAAACCTTAACCCAGTCAGTTAACTGCCAAATCTCAGAAGTTGGTGAACTCTGATTTTTGTTTGTTTGTTTCTGTGCTGGAATGATTGGATAGCATTCCAAGTCAGCTCAAAATTCAAAAATAATTTTAATATGCTTCCTTATACATATGGCCAACCATTTTTTTAAGTTTATTTATTTATTTTGAGAGAGACAGTGACACAGTGTGAAGGAGGGGTGGAGAACAAGGGAGAGAGAGAATCTCAAGCAGGCTCCACACTGCCAGCACAGATGCGGGGCTTAAATTCACAAAACTGTAAGATCATGACCTGAGTCAAAACCAAGAGTCGGACACTTAACCAACTGAGCCAGCCAGGCAACCTCCAACCATTTCTAAAAATTTAGTGAAGTCCAAAGTAAAAGTTCACAATGTTTCTCAATTGTGCTTTCTTTCAATCCACTGCCAGTGTGCTATTCATGCCCATTTCATTCTTATATGTATTATTATAAAACTCCCTAAAAAATACACACACATACATTACCCTGGGATTAGCTGTGTATTTCAATTATTTTTTGCCACACTTATTTCTCAGAGCAGTAGGAAGGTGGGTCTTTGTTTATGCAGATGATTTTATGAAAGTATGCAATAGCTCTATACAGTAAGAAGTTATATGGTATTAATCAGCTAATAAACATTATAAATTCTGTATATATACATTTTAAAACATTTTAGATTACTAATAATCCTTAAATTTGTTAAATTAATAAAAATAAAACTAATTTCAAGAAGATATCACTTGAAATGCATGCTCTTAGAGTAGAAAAAATATATTATTGTTGGCACCTTGGGAGGAAGAAAACAATATAATATCATGAAAAAATTCACCTCAGAGAAGAAAGTCAGTGGGAAAGAAATGAAAGTCAGATTAGTTTATATATAAAAACAGCTGGAAGGCCTCTAGTTGGCTGAATTCAGTAATTTCTAGGTTATTACAAGGTAGATGAATGTGTACTTTAGGTTGTTTGTAAGGTGTCTCACACATAAAGACAACATTGTGTACAATAAATGTGTTTACAAATAGAATGGTATATTCATATATCAGTAAGAAATTGTCTTTTTTAAAAATTTACAAATGATTGTGTTGCCAATGTCTAGTTACAATCTGGGTTTACACTAGCTGTATTTTAATATTACAAATATTAAAATATATTTCCCTTTTCATTTTCAATAACAAACAAATGATATTGAGAATGTTACATTGGAGTTGTAGGGCTAAGCTGGAATGTTAATAAAAGATTAGTCTTTTTTGAACATGAGCTGTGTTTAATCCCTTCTACGCTCACATGCTGTGTGATATGGGGAAAGTCATTTTACATTTATAATACTCAATTTCTACATATGACAATAATCTTAATAATTTAAACATTATTCCTTTATTCTGCCATATTGAAGGTACCCAAAATAACATAAAGCATTTAACACAATGTTAGGCACAGTGTTACCATCATCATCACCATCATCTCCTGTAGGTTTAGCCATATAATACATGATCTTGACCCACAAGGAGTTAAAAAACTGGAGTAAGTTTTTATGAATAAGATATGCTCCTGGTGGGCCAAGATCATTTATTATTAATACTTAAATCCCCCAAATAAGGTCAATAATAGAATAAACCAGTATTAACAGAGCATTTACTGTGTGTTGTACATTCTGCTTAAACATTTTCCAGATATTTCAAGTGCTGTTAACTTTTTCTGAGATGTAAGTCCTTTAATGCTAATGAGCTGATAGGTAGGGAACATGGCCACAGACATAGGTCTCCAAAGACTGTAGATTTTCTACAACATCCTCTGATTCCTCTCCAGGACCTGTGCCAGGTACACAGTAGATATTCAGTTCAAATTTGTGGAATAAAAAAAAGTAACCTAAGATATAAAGCCTGAATATAAGATTCTTTATGAATGAAAATCAATTGAACTAATGTTCTTTGGTAACATCACAATATGTCCCTAGTTTGCTTTAACAAGATGGTGCATATGATGAACTTAACTTGGCCCATATTTTTATCATAAATGTTATTACAGAGATTTTACTTTGGTGTTCTGTAGATTTTACTTCCAAAGCCAATAAAAACAAATACCAGAAGTAACTTATGAGCACCACTTCCACTGTAGGTGGGCTCTGAATTAAACCCACCACAGTTCAGTAATTGTCTGCCAAAAATGAGCCCTGAGGAATGGCTGTTCACAAAGCTGCACGCTATCTTCAATATGGACTTTTCAAATACTGGTTCTCATCATTTGTACAGTTCATTAGCCATACTGGCTTGCAAACAAGCAAATTAGATTACTGTAGGACATTGGGCCAAATATTAACAGATATTATCATTCTGAGAATTCACTTTCAAGTTACAGTATAGATACACTGGAAAGGCTTAAAATGACATTCTTCTCTTAAATCAATTCCCTGTCAGCATGATCTCAAGTTACATCCAACACATTTGAGACCATTGGGAGAGAAGTTCAATTTAAATTAGACACAATTTAAGTCTGAAAATAACTTGGCTGAAAAGGAGCTACTTTTTAAAAATATACACTGAGATGCAGAAACATACATAAAACTAATGGGAAATAAATGATTATTGATTAACCTAATAAAGTTTGGGGTTGCTTTAGTCTCCTCAAGTAGATAAACTAAAGGTCCTTCAAAGGAGTTCAAACTAACTCAGGCTAGTTTCTTCTTTTTTATTAATTTACTTAGCATCTTTTATTTATATACCCGAATTAAAAAACAGACTCATGTTTGCTTGTTTGTTTTATTCAGGCACATAAGTGGATGGGATTATGATTAATGTAAATAGATGAGATCAACATTTAGTTTTTAATAGGCCCTGGGAAGCAGAATTACTAAATCAACATCATTAAAGTACCCGTGTTCCTTGGAAATGGGTTTTACCTCAATGGTGTTTTGTCTCATATCCAAAGCACTGAAAAGCAGGTCTTATAATAGCTCATTATACAGTTTGAAAGAATAAAACACCTGTGTGAATTTGTGTCTTCTCTTCTAAAAATAAGCTTATATACGTCATTAATAATCTACAAGTGTCACAGTCAAGCTGCTCCATAAATAAAAGAGATAAAGTACAATTCCAAGGAAATCATTTCACAAGATTATCTGTATAAAGTCTCTAAAACGACCAGTTTGTATGCCTAAGCTCATGGAAAAGTCAATTCTGAATCAGAGAACACCAAAGCTCTTTGAGTTGAATGGGAACAAAATAATCATCTAATAATAAAGAAAAGACAATCAAATTAGATGTGGCCTATGAAGGAATTGGACATTATTATACATCCTAGTATCATCATCTTCATCACCATTGCCATCATTATTATTATCTTTCAGATATTACTTCAACACTCAGAAAAATTAGTATCCTTAGTCAAGAGAAAAAAAACCCAAAATTTCTTGCCCAATTGATATTTAAATCTCATCCAAATTCTGGTTTAAAAGGCAAACATCAAGCACAGATCCAGTTAAGAGGAACCTTAATAAATAGAACTTTGCTTAAATATATATAGAGAGAGAGTAAAAAATTTATATGAATTCTAGTGATGAGAAACAGAAATCAAATTATTGTTCCAATAGATTGTTTGAAAAAGATAAAGAAAAATTAAATCTGTTGCTGACTGGTAAGTGCAGTTAAGAGTCAAACTTTCTGGGGCACCTGGGTAGCTCAGTCAGTTAAGTGTCCAACCTTGGTGCAGGTCATGATCTCATAGTTCATGGGTTCAAGCCCCACATTAGGCTCTGTGCTGACAGCTCAAAGCCTGGAGCCTGTTTCAGATACTGTGTCTCCTTCTCTCTCTGCCCCTACCCTACTCACGCTCTGTCTCTCTCTGCCTTAAAAATAAATAAACATTAAAAAAAAAATTTAAAAGAGTCAAACTTTCTGAGTTTATGTTTCCTGTGTACTATTTGATTTTTTCTGTGATCTCAATTAAATTCATCTTTTCAACTTCTAGGTTTCTCATCTTTCAAAGGCAGGTCTATTAGGACCTAAATTATAGAGTTGTTGTGACTACCACTTTGTTTAATACATGTAACATGCTTAGTATAGAATCTAGGAAATACTAAGTGCTCATTCTTAGGTATTGTGAGTAATATATGGTTCACAGTATCCATTTTCTTAAAGAGGAGAGAACTTCAAGAAAGCACCTAATGTGGAGAAGTACAATGTCATACACAAAGACAGTAAATTGCTGGAGGAAGCCAAGTAATTGTTACATTGTAAGAGGTCATGCTTCTCCTCTCCTCAATCTAAGAATTCAGAAAAAGGCTCAATTTATTCCCAAGACAGTCACTGGCAAATAAGTAGACAAAAACTTTGCTTTTCCTTCTAGAAGGAAAAAGAGAGAAAAATACACATGAATATCAATGACTAAAAAAGCAGCAGATTCTTATATTTCCTTGTTTATTTGTAAGGAACAAAGATATTAATCATATAATATTACTAAATATATAATAATTTGAGAGTGATTGTATTGTTGACATCTGGAGAGGTAAGTGGCTACATTAAAAGATTTTACTTAGTAATGTACATCAAACGGGCCTCTCTGAAGAACCTCCAGTATTACAAGATTTCTAAAACTATCATGGATATATCACACAGGAAAGACTGGAGATAAAACATTTCATCTTGAGTCTATTAACTTACCAGGAAGGAAGTACACAACTGACAAAGAAATAGTTCATCAAGTAGCCCACTGAAGGAAAAAAAAGTCATAATTGCTGTAAATTCTAAAAAGTGAGAGTTCACGGTTGTCATACATATTAGCACACTGGATAGCATAGAATGATTCCATAGATTTGCAAACAGTTGGTTAAAAGTTAGGTCCAGTTGTAGAAAGAGAAATTTAAAAACCAACACCATTTGCAACTGCATGAAAAAGAATAAAATACCTAAGAATAAACTTAACCAAGGAGGTCAACTACCTATATTCCAAAAACTATAAAACACTAATAAAAGAAAATTGAAGATAACACAAAAGTGGAAAGATAGTCCATGTTCATGGATAGGAAGAACTAATATTGTTAAGATGCCCATAATGCCCAAAGCAATCTATAGATCCTGTGTAATCCCTACCAAAATACCAACAGCACTTTTCACAAAACTAGAACAATACTAAAATTTATATGGAACCACAGAAGACCCCAAATAGCCAAAGAAATCATGAGAAAGAAGAATAAAGCTGGAGTATCACAATACCATATTTCAAGATATACTACAAATCTGTAGTAAGCAAAACAGTATAGTACTGGCACGAAAGTAGACACACAGATCAAAGAACAGAGATACCAGAAATAAATTTATGCATATATAGTCAATTACACTATGACAAAGGAGGCAAGAATATACAGTGGGGGAAGAACAGTCTCTTCAATAAATGGTGCTGCGAAAACTGGACAGTTACACGTAAAAGAATGAAACTGGACCACTTTCTTTCACCCTACACAAAAATAAACTCAAAATGGATTAAATATCTAAATGTGAGACCTGAAACCATAAAAATCCTAGAAGAGAGCACAAGCAGTAATTTCTCTGACATCAACTGTAGCAATTTTCTAGATTCATCTCCTGAGGCAAGAGGGGGAAAAAAAGCAAAACTAAATGGTTGGGACTACATCAGAATGAAAAGCTTCTGTACAGCAAAGGAAACAATCAACAACAAAAAAGACAACCTACTGAAAGAGAGAAGATATTTGCAAATCATATGTTCAATAAGGGGTTAACATCCAAAATGTATAAAGAACTTACACTTAACCCTAAAAAGACAAACAATCCGAAAAAAAAAAATGGGCAGAGGACCTGAATAGGTATTTTTCCAAAGAAGACATCCAGATGACCAACAGACACATAAAAAGATGCTCAACATCACTCATCATCAGGGAAATGCAAATAAAAACCACAATGAGATACCGCCTTACATCAATTCGAAGAGCTAAAATCAAAATGAAAAGAAACAGTAAGTGTTAGCAAGGATATGGAAAAGGAACCCTCGTGCACTATTGGTGGGAATGTAAACTGGTGTGGCCACTATGGAAGGACTATAGAGGTCCCTCAAAAAATTAAAAATGGAAATATTATATGGTCCAATAATTCCACCACTGGGTATTTAACCAAAGGTAAGGAAAATGTGTTGTACACACACACACACACACACACACACACACACAAACGCAGAGGAATATTATGCAGCTATAAAAAAGGATGAGATTATGCCGTTAGAGACAACATGGAAGGACATAGATGGTATTATCAAGTGAAATAAGTTTGAGAAAGACAAATACCATATGATTCCATTCATAAGTGGAACCTAAAAAACAATAACAAGAAATGAATAAACAAATAAAAGCAGAATCATACCTATAAAAGAGAACTAACTGATGGTTGGCAGAGGGGAGGGGTTAGGAGGTTGAGCAAAATGGGTTAAGGAGAGAGGGACAAACAGGAATAGGAACCAGATAGGGTTTACAAGTCAGACACAGCACCCATTTCAGTTCCTTGTATACACATTGCTTTCCAAGGGACACTTTTTATATGATTTACTTTCCTGGGAATTTTTTTTTAACTCCAATCTCCTCCAACTTTACAAAGTCATCTTCTATACCCCAGATAAAATATCACTTTCCTCATTCTAAATTAGGTCCACCTGTTACACATTTTCATACCACTATGTTCTGTCCTTTATAGCATTTATCTCAAAGGAAGTTTGGGGATTATTTTTTTGGTTACTTAATATCTTTGTCTGCCAATGGAACGTAAATTTTATTGCACCATTTTTTATGATAAGAACAGTAACATCCAGAATGTTCATCAGTGTATGGTTTTGTGTTTTTATACCCCCTACACTTAATATTGGTGCATGGTATATGCATAATAGCCACACCGAGATAGATTTCTGTTGGGCCTGGCAAAAATAGGAACCCAGATAAATTATGTTAATATTCTTATACAATGTATAGTCTTATTTTAAAGATAAACTACAAGGATGTCTCTGAACTAAACAGGTTTAGGAAAAGAAGCACTGATAGAATGAATGTATACCTGTTAAAAGAATTTTATGAATATTTACCTTTATCTTAATTTAATGTTGGCATGCCTATTTGAAAATATTCTTATTGTGATAATAGTAAATAAAAAGTTATGATTTTGTTTTTACATTTGAGCTAATTTTAATTTTTATTGCTCTGGAAACCTGAACTTAAGTGGGTGCTTACTTATGCATTCTGGAGTACTCTAATCTACCAGTGATGCTTTTCTAATGAAAAGTCTAATTTGAGCAAAACTTCATGTGACTGGAACTAGAAACCTTAGCTACTGAGATGATAACAAAAAGATGCCACATACAGGTAAAACTGACAAATGCTTCAGAATTAAGTGAGGAGACAGGTGTCATCAAGCTATGTCATCTTCAGTTCCCAAGATATTTTACATTTTTCTAAACTTGACTGCCTGAGACATAAGTTAGGAACGAAATGATATCATTAAAATTCAGTCAGCATCTCAGGCTAGAATTTCACTCCGTGTTTAACTCAAATCCCCGGTAAAACTTTTGGATGCCGTTTTTGCATAATTCTCAAATGTTCCTTGCTGCTCTCAGAGTTGCATCTTTCTGTCTTCTGCTTCCAAATCATGGCTAACAGCAAACCAGACAAGGCAAAAATAAGAGAAATATGTACGTTTGAATGAGAGCTAGTCATTATAATTCACCATGCCAGGTAACAGTAGTCAACATATTTCCCATACCCTCCTTTTACTTTCCATGATTGGAATGATCAATATAAACAGAGGAGGCTGATAATAAATGTTGGCCATGCAAATACGAACAGGAGCTGACTTTAAAAATAAAAAGAGAGAGAAGACATTATTTACACTTCCAAAAAACCCATCATAATCAATTTTACTCATTTCAGAGACACCTCGCCGATCACAAGAAGGCAGGATTAGTTGAAATCTCCCCAGCTGCCAACCGTTGCACCAAATTCTTCCACAGATGCTCCTTCTATTCATTCATTAAGACTATGTGAGCCACTTAGACTCCTACAAGTAACCCATCATTTGGTTTGAGGAACAGAATGATAAACTAATATGTGCTGTGACAGGAAACCATGCTTCTCCTGAGTGGCATCCGAACACCTCTCTACTTGAACACAGCTATTATAACACTGAAAATTAATGATGCAAGAAAGAACCTCAGCAAAAACTAGTAATAAAGCTCTGGGGGGGGGGGGTGTGCAGCCTTGTGTGCAAGAGTCTGAGTGTGTATGTTTGTGTGCACATGCAATTCTGCACATGAATTTGTGTATGTCTGCATAGAAAAGACTGACAGAGAGACAGAAAGCACTAGAGACCAGACTAACATATAAACTGGAAGTTAGTTTCAATGGCAGAGACCCAGTGCAATCAGATTTTCAGACCAAGCGCTGTGCTTGGCACATAGGAAACTTTATTTAAATAAAACTATAGTTAAAATAACTAACCATAGGTATTTTATGAAAGAACAGAGATGTTGTGGGGTCAGTAAGTTACCATGGATGGTTTTGTTGCCAATGAAAATCACCTTAAAAACTAAGAGACGAATGCTTTGAGTCTGTAAATTGGGTTTTTTTTATGTTAAGTTTCTTTGAAATTAGGGTCCAATAAAAGCTGTGTAAAATGAATGTAACACTTGAAGATTAGTTACAAAAATTTATTTTAACTGACAGCTGTCCACATTTCAGGGATGATTCCCCTGTTAAACAACTGGTAGTATTTTAAGTGAAGCTTTTATTATTAGGAACCTCACAAATGAATATAAAGAGGGTACTTCCCCTGAAGACTGCTCTTTAGGAACTTGTCAAATGTTCTTATTTTCATTTTCCTCACTGAGTGAATTATTTCAGCACTAAGCATTTGTGCATCATGTATATTAGTTTTCCAGACTCAAAAAAGGTAATAATTTTCTTATTTAGGCTCTTTTGAAGAAGTATACTTACTGTGTCAGGTGTCAAGTAAATGAACAAACTTTATAAACTATGGCTTGCAGTTATTAGAAAATAATCATGGAATTATTGAATCTTCAAGTTGGAAAATGATCCATCATGATCATTTCCATTAAATAAACAATTTACGCAAGTAAAAACTTAGGCAGTAATGCAATACATAAGAAGACAAGTATTTAATTACCATAAATTTATATTATGAGTTTAAATTAATAATTATGTATTACAAAATTAAATAGAAGGAATGAGTATTTTAGGACCAAACAATTTCAAAGCTACAGTTTTATACCTGAAATATTCGGCTAAATATTTATTTCTGTAATTTGTTTAGGTTGAAATCCTGCTATAACAAACTATAATATTACAAAGTGTAACCCTTTAATCTATTTGAAATCTAGGATTATTTTCCAATGAATTGGTCTCAATTTGAAAAATGGAATTTTCTTTCAATTTTGAACAGTTTGAACTTTCAAATTCAAATTTAATTTTTAATTTTAATAATTTACATATTTGTTGATCTCTAACTTGAGATTGAATAATTTAGTCAGACATTTATAAATATTCGTTGTTTAGCCAAAATAATTTTTCTAACATATCTTATAAAATTTTAAGGTTGAAAATGCCATATATGTGGTAGGATTCAATAGAGATTACTATAAACTTTTAAAAAAGGATTGTTATAAAAATAACATATTAGCATGTGATACAGTTCAAAAAGTGAAGATTTTATCATGCAAAATGAGTTTCACTCCATCTTGACACAAATCCCACGACTCATCACAAATTACTATTGTCAAGGGACGCCTGGGTGGCTCAGTCGGTTAAGTGTCTGACTTCAGCTCAGGTCATGATCTCACAGTTTGTGGGTTCAAGCCCCATGTCGGGCTCTGTGCTGACAGCGCAGAGCCTGGAGCCTGCTTCGGATTCTGTGTCTCCCTCTCTCTCTGCCCCTCCCCTGCTCATGCTTGGCCTCTCTCTGTCTCAAAAATAAATAAAAATGTTAAAAAAACAAATTATTATTGTCAAAAATATATTGTGTATTCTTCTATATGCATTGTATGGACTACTATAATTTATTTGATCTGTTTCCTATTTATGATACTAGTTTTTCCCAGTCTTTTTATTATATCATTGTTGCAATCAACATCCTTGTACATATATTTTGGAGTGCACAAGTGAGTGTTTTTTTTTTTTTTTTTATTTTATTCACTTTTGAGAGAGAGAACGAGAAAGAGGAGGACAGAGGATCTGAAGTGTGCTCTGTGCTGACAGCAGCGAGTCTGATCCTGGGCTCTAACTCATGAAAGATGAGATCATGACCTGAGCCAAAGTCAGACACTCAAACAACTGATCCACTCAGGCACCCTACAAGTGATGTTTTTATGAAGTATATTAGGCTACAGTAACAATTCCACAGCGTCAGTGGTTCAACCAGTTTATTTCTTATCTACAAAGTCTGCTGCAGTTTCAAAGAATCTCATAAGGAATTGTCCTCCATGTGGTGACACAGTGCTTCTGCTATTTTGAATTTTTGTTCCGTTATCCTGACCAGTGGCTAACTCCATGATCACCACAGCAAGAGAAGACTCAAGAATCACAGCAGTAACTAAATGTCTCAGTGTGTAAATGACACTTACCACTTATTCTCCCCAGCCATTGGCCAGAATTAATTATATAACTCTACTTGCCAAGGGACATAAAATTATAATTTTCTCATTTGCCCAGAAGGACAGAGGTGGATGTGTGGGAGCAATAGAAGCCTCTACCACAGATAAATCCTAGAATTGATACTACTTTGCCAAAGTTCATGTTCAGGTAACTTCAACAGATATTAACAAATTATCCAAAGATAATACATCCCTTATCTCATCAATAAATTAAAAATGTAATAATTTATTTAGTTTTGCAGGTTGAGTCCAGTTTTAAGCAGGCTAACTATAAGACTCAGTATATCTGAATGGTGATTCTTTATCTTTCTAAATTATAATCGGGACTATCCAAAAGTTAATGAATTATAATGCACTATTACGAAAAGAAAGCTGGTTCCATGTTCACCAGTACAACAACCACACCAAAGCAAGAGAATGAATCTAGAAGGCTCATCTGAGTCCTTTCCCATGTTCAGCTTAAATAAGCTGGCCTTGTGTTTTTAAGTTTCCTCAAGTTAAACCGACAAACACAACAATAAAGGAAATAATCAAAAGAAAACACCAATAGAGAGCTGCAAACTTGCACAGCAAAACATTTCCAAGAAACTTAACTGTATGTACAGCACTAGTAGGAGTTTTATTCTGTAAACTTCATGGAAACAAATTAAACTTGGCAGCCAAACCAATTCATTTCCTGTTTGTTAAATTTAATACATATTTGTAAAGTGATCTTGTTAATTCCCTAAATTATCAGCAATATGTTAAAACTAATTTTTAAGTAAGCAGTAGTACATAAACATATGAAGGAGCACTATTTGAAAAGTGTTACCTGAGGATTTACAGAAAGATGTTCATTTCATTAGAATGTAACAAGTTAGAGATATGGAGTAAAAATCCAAAAGGTCAAATAGGTTTTAAGTAGAGTAAAAAGCTGACATATTATTATCAGAAATTGTTTAAATTAAAGCAAGCTCCAAATGTGGTTTAAATGTAATTTTAGTGGATTTATTTACTTTTTATAATATATTTCCCAATACCCTCATCTTTCCTTTATTTTTGCAATAAGCTATAAGTGATCTTGCAACACTATTCTGACTGAATTTACTAATTTTTAAATTAAATTTGTACCTCTATATGCAATATTGGAATCAGATATATTTTAACTTAGTAAAATAAATGTGCAGTATTTTTTTTCTTTTTCTGGGCTTTTAAACAATGTAAGAAGTAAATAAATGATTTAGTCTTTAAAGAAGTTAAGAAAAAAAACTTGCCTCCATACAAGCTAGTATTTTTTTTTAACTTTTAACTTTTTTTCCCCAATTACTTCATCTATTCATTTTGTTTTTGGTAACTCATTTTTGAATCAATGTTAATTATTTATATATTTCCATATAATTCTTAATTATATCAATACTCCCAATTTTATTGCATAGATTTGAATGTAATAATCTTTTAAAATGTTTCTATCTTTTTTGCATTGATATTCTATTAATTTGTTTTATTTACTGTTTTTCTTTCAATAAAAAATATTTTGAATACTTTTGTATTTTAAACTGTTTATTCAAAGAACTAGCTCTTGGATTGAGTTATGAAGTCTTTTTGCTCTGTTGACAAGTTAATCAACTTATTAAGTAGTTTATTATTAATAAATAAAGTACTTAATTTGCTTATTAACTTGCTTTTATATTTATTAGTGCATGTTTCTATATCTTATAAGATAATGACCAGTGGAATGAATGGTCTCTTTGTATTGATGCTCTCTGTAAATGCATAAAGATTGTTTCAAACCACAAAATCCTTGCCATTCGCCATTAAACAGAAGCGTTCCTGTATCTTAGTAAACCATTTCTCATCTACATTCTTCTCACTGCATTCTTTTTTTTTTCTCTAAAAGATCCATTTTCATCATTTATCTTAGAAATGAGGAGCAGGGCACCAAGGTGACTCAGTCAGTTAAGCCTTCAACTTCAGCTCAAGTCATGATCTCATGGTTTTTGGGTTCGAGCCCCAGGTCAGGGCTCTTTGCTGACAGCTCAGAGCCTGGAGCCTGCTTTGGATTCTGTGTGTGTGTCTCTCTCTGCCCCTCCCCAGCTTGCACTCTCTCTCTCTCTCTCTCAAAAATAAGTAAATATTAAAAATTAAAAAAAAAAACGAAATGAGGAGAAATAATACTGTCTTTACAGCCTGTAATCCTGTACTGGAGCTGTATATAAATATCACTCAAATTTTCTACATTTTATAATCTTTTTATCAATCATTTTACTCCAAATGGAGATTAAAAGGTGATTTTAGACACCTTACCTACCATTTACAAGCTTTTGTTCAAAGTGTGATCCTATTGATATTCATTTTAAGTTTTATAGGCATACATTTCCTGTGATTAATGTTTCTCTTTCTCTGTATACTAATTTTTATTTACTTAGATTTGAGCTTTCCATAGAGTTTACCGTGTAAGTAAATGGATAATGAAGAGTAGGTTTTTTGCTGGCTTTCTTTGTTTGATTGCTTCATTCATACATGGTGTTTTTGTTTTTAATCAATTTCATTCAGATATAATTTACATAAAATTGAAGGTACACACTTGTAAGGTACAAACACAACATACCAAACTTTTGACATGCAGCAAAAGTGATAGTAAGAGGGACGTTTAGTGGTAAATGTCTACTTTAAGAAAGAATAAAAATCTCAAATAAACAACCTAACTTTATACCTCAAGGAACTAGAACAAATGAAAGAGATAGAAGAGAAAGAGAACACAAGAGAAAGAAAAACAAACTAAGCCTAAAATTAGCAGAAGAAAGGGAACATCGAAGAGCAGAAATAAATGAAATAGAGACTAGCAAACACAATAGAAAAGGTCAGCAAAACTAAGCGTTGGTTTTTTGTAAAGAAAAGCAAAACTGACAAATCTTTAGCTAGACTAACTTGGTTTGATGAGTTTTGTCAAATGTTTCTCATCCCATAAACACCTCCATCAAGATACACAACTTTTCCAAATTTTTCATCAACCAAAAAATTTCCAAAAATGACTTTAGATCTACTCCCAATTCCCCCTCACTCATCCACACTCATTACTGGCTTCAGGTAATCACTGATCATTTTCTGCGACTGTTTACTAGTTTAGAAACTGCCCTAGAAAAACTATTTAAATAGAATCATGTACTCTTTTGTGACTGAACTATTTTCACTTATTTTAATGTTTTTGAGTCCCACCCAGGTTGCTGTATGTATCTGTGGATTGTTATTTTATATCATGGAATAACATTCTATTGTCTATGGACATTTGATTTTTTTCTAGGTTTCGATATTATAAATAAATTTAATATGAAAACTTCCAAGCAAGTCTTTTTTGTAAAGAAATATTTCATTTGGGGATAAACAGCTAGGAGAAAAATTGCAGGCTTATATGCTATCAATAATTGCAGAAGTGTTTTCTACATTGTTTACTTTTATAATTTTACAAATATAGCAACATAGGAGTTGTAGTTGCTCCAAATTCTCACCAATATTTGCTATTGTCAAGCTTTTTACAAGTTAGCCACTCTAATGTTGTCTAATAGTATCTCATTACAATTTAATATGAAATTACCAGATGAATAATGATATTAAGTATCTTCTGATGACTTTCCTATATCTCCTTTTGTTAAGTATCTAACACTTCACGTTTTTAAAACGAGTTGCTTTTTTTGTTGAGTTCTAAGGGTTTATATAAATTCTGGATGCAAATATTTTGATAGATACATGTATTGTGAATATTTTCTTCCACCCTGTAACGATTTTATGCTTATAAAAATTTGTTTCATTTTTTATTCAAATTTTATTTAAATTCCGGTTAGTCAATATACAGTGCAATATTGGTTTCAGGAGTAGAATTCAGTGGTTCATCACTTACATATAACAACCTGGGCTCATCATAACAAGTGCCCTCCTTAATACCCATCACCCATCTAATCACCCATCTAGTAGCCCATCCCCTATCCACCTCTCTCCATCAACCCTCTTTTCTCTATCATTAAGAGTCTCTTATGGTTTATTTCCTCTATTTTCCCCCCTTCCCATATGTTCATCTGTTTTCTTTCTTAAATCCCACATATGATTGAAACTATATGGTATTAGTCTTTCTCCAAGTGACTTATTTGGCTTAACATAATACATCCTAACTCCATCCACATTGTTGCAAATGACAAGATTTCATTCTTTTCAATGGCTGAATAATATTCCAGTGTGTGTGTGTGTGTGTGTGTGTGTGTGTGTGTGTGTACCACATCTTCTTTGCATTCATGAGTCAATGGATATTTGGGATCTTCCCATTATTTGGATATTGCTGATAATGCTGCTATAAACATCTGGGTGTACGTACCCTTTCAAATCAGTATTTTTGTATCCTTTGGATAAGTAACTGGTAGTGCAATTACTGGATTGTAGGGTAGTTCTATTTTTAAGTTTTTGAGGAAACTCCATGCTGTTTCCCAGAGTGGCTGTACCGGTTTACATTCCCACCAACTGTGCAAGAGGTTTCCCCTTTCCCTACATCCTTGTCAACACCTGTTGTTTCTTGTGTTGTTGTTAATTTTAGGCATTCTCACAGGTATGACGTGGTATCTCATTGTGGTTTTGATTTGTATATCCCTGATGATAAGTGATGTTGCGCATCTTTTCATGTGTCAGTTAGCCATCCAGATATCTTCTTTGGAAAAATGTCTATTCATGCTATCTTCCCATTTCTTCACTGGATTATTTCTTGGGTGTTGAGTTTGATAAGTTCTTTACAGATTGTGGATACTAACCCTTGTTCAGATATGTCATTTGCAGATATCTACTCCCATTATGTACACTGTCTTTTAGCTTCGTTGATTGTTTCCTCACTGTGCAGAAGCTTTGTTTCTTGATGAGGTCCCAATGGATCATTTTTGCTTTTGTTTCCCTTGCCTCTGGAGATGGGTCTAGTAAGAAGTTGTTATGGCTGACGTCAGAAAGGTTGCTGCCTATGTTATCCTCTAGGATTTTGATGGCTTCCTGTCTCACATTTGGGGTATCTCATCCATTTTGAATTTATTTTTGTGTATGGTGTAAGAAAGTAGCCCAGTTGCATTCTTCTGCATGTTGCTGTCCAGTTTTTCCAGCACCATTTGTTGAAGAGACTGTCTTTTTTTCCATTGAATATTCTCTCCTGCTTTGTGGAAGATAAGTTGACCATATAGTTGTTGGTCCATTTCTGGGTTTTCTATTCTATTCCATTGATTTATGTGTCTTTATCCTCATACCATATTATCTTGATGACTACAGCTTTGTAAGATATCAGATCATGATGAACAAGATACCTGTATATCTGTAAGATACCAGAATCATGATGCTCCAGCTTTCCTTTTCTTTTTCAGAGTTGCTTTGGCTATTTGGGGTCTTTTGTGGTTCCATACAAATTTTAGGATTGTTTGTTCTAGCTCTATGAAAAGTGCTGGTGGTATTTTGATAGGAATTGCATTAAATGTGTGGATTGCTTTGGGTAGTATAGACCTTTTAACAATGTTTTTTCTTCCAATCTATGAGCATGGAATATTTTTCCATTTCTTAGTGTCCTCTTCAATCATAAGTGTTCTATAGTTTTCAGAGTACAGATCTTTTACCTCTTCGGTTAGGTTTATTCCCAGTATCTTATGGATATTGGCACAATTGTTAATGGGGTCAAGTCCCTGATTTCTTTTTCTGCTGCTTCATTATTGGTGTATAGAAATGCAATAGATTTCTGTGTATTGATTTTATATTCTATGGCTCTGCTGAATTCATGTATTAGTTCTACCAATTTTTTGGTGGAGCCTTTTAGGTTTTTCCATAGAGTGTCATGTCATTTGCAAATAGTGAAAGTTTGGCTTCTTCTTTGCCCATATGGATGCCTTTTATTTTATTTTTTATAGTTGTTGTTGTCTGGTTGCTGGGGCTAAAGACTTCCAATACAATGTTAAATAGCAATGGTGAGAGTGGACATCCCTGTATTGTTCCTAACCACAGAGAAAAAGTTCAGTTTTTCCCCATTGAGGATGATATTAGCTGTGGGTCTTTCATAGATGACCTTTATGTTGTTGAGGTATGTTCCTTCTATCTTTACTCTATTGAGCATTTTTATCAAGAATGGATGCAGTATTTTGTCAAATGCTTTTCTGCATCTGTTGAGAGGATCATGTGGTTTTTATCCTTTCTTTCATTAATGTGGTGTATCACATTGATTGATTTATAGATATTAAACAACCTCTACAGCACAGGAATAAATCCCGCTTGATAGTGGTGAATAATTCTTTTAATGTTTTGTTGGATTGATTTGCTAGTATCCTGTTGAGAATTTTGTTCATAATAATTTGTTGTAAAAAGATTTTTATTTTGCTGAATTTCAACTTATCTATTTTTTTGTGCTTATTTTTTCTTCCAATATTTTTTATATTTCAGCTTCTATATTTAGATCTATTACTTATTTTGAAATAAAATTGTTTATGATATACAGTAAGGGTTAATTTTCACATTTTTAATATCAATATTTAGTTATGTCTGTCCCATTTCTTTTAAAAGAATGTATCATTTCTCCCCTTCAATTACCATACTGCCAGGATTAAAAAACACTTGAACATATACATGTAAATTATTTCTAGGTTATTTTGTTCTATTGATTTATATATGTATTTATATATGAATATGACTATTTTTAAATGTCTTTAACTTTATATTAGATCATAAAATTTTTCTTATTATGTCCATTTATTATATTATTATTTTAATTAGAGTAATTTCCAGTTCTAAGACATCCATTTTCTTTCTTTATTTGTAATTTTATTTCCTCTGTTAAGTTTCCTGCTTCCTTATTAAAATCATATTTTTCTTTAATTATGTGAGCATATTTTATAATAGCTTCTTTAAGGTGTTTGCTAACGCTACTATCTGGATTATTTCAATGTCAGTTTTTATTGAGTGCCATTTTTTCTGAACTATGGCTACAAGTTTCCAGTTTTTTGCATATCTGGGAAATCTTTATTACGTCCTGGACAATGTAGATAGTATGTTGCAAAAATTTTGGATTCTGTCATTCTCCTCTGCAGACTGCTGATTTTTGTAGTAGGCAGTATAACTACTGAGTGATTACCCGTCCTACTCTAGGCTTGCTTTGATGCTCTGTTAGGGCAGGTCTCTGGAAAACCTAAAATGTTTCTCAAACCTCTCTAACTAGATGCTACTCAAACTGTCTTGCATATCTTGTAAGGATTTGATTTAGACTCTGTAAGCATGGATCTAGAGTAGGTCCTATTCTAGGATGTGATACTTGCTTCTTACAGGAGACTTTTCTGAAGTCTCAGCAGGGTGTCTAAAGAGTGTTAATGAGGTACTAGGTATTTCTGACACTCTTTGAAAACATAATGACCCCCAACATCACTAGACCTCTTAGTATCTTTGTTCTGCTCTCAGCTGCACAGCAGCTATTCTTGGTGACCCTCAAATAGTCTTATTCTGTGCAGGTGCTACCCAGGTGAAGACACATGAAACCCAAACAGGTTTCTGGAAATTACCTTCTTTCTTCAATTCCCCTCTCTGCTGCATTGCTTCAGCTTCCATTCACACGTATCTATGCCTCCTCATCTCAGCAAAATTGCTAGGTTCTGATTGGATTCTAGCTCATTAGGCTGTAGTCAGTTATTTCTCCAAGGAAACAACTGGAACAATTTGGGGAATTATGTCTTGAGTTTTCCAGCTCTCTAGACTTGCAATCTTCTTTGCCTTTTCTTCTCTGGTTCCTGGATTTCTAAACTAGAAAATTAAAACTGTAATACTGATTGATTTATAAGTTCTTTCCCAGTTCTAGTCTTCCATGAGTCTGGAATATAGAAGTTACTTTGTTTGCAATGTAACTTTTGTTTTCCATGTTTATCAGGCACTAAAGGGTTTGTAAAGAAATATTGATATATTTTTATAATAATAAACTATTCACAAAGATATATAAACAGCTTATACAAATATAAACTAATACTAAAGGGATGTCTTGGTGGCTCAGTGGTTTAAGCAGCTGAATTCGACTCAGGTCATGATCTCAGTTTGTTAGCTTGAGCCCCATGTTGGCTCTGTGCTGAGAGCTCAGGTTCAGATTCTGTCTCTCCCTGTCTCTCTGCCCCTCCCCTGCTAGTGTTCTGTCTTTCTCAAAAAAAAAAAAAAAAGTAAAGGTTAAAAAAAAATGTTAATTAATATTGAAGAGTAAGTTACTTAGGATTTATAAGTCACTTATGTTACCAATATATTTCAATATTCCAATCAATTATTCAAAAAACATTACATCTAAGAAGTTGAAGAATCTACTCCAGCTACTTGATTGCCCTTAGAATGAAACAGCAGAAGAATCTCCTCATAATCACGGCAATTCAGTCTCATTTATCCAAGAGTATAATTGTCAGAGGTGATTTTGCACCTGGATTCATACCTAATATTGGACCCACAATTAAGAAAACACTATCTAAATTATTCAAATTAATGAATTAACTAACTAGGTCAAAAAGCACCTTATAAGAAAAATTTTTTTTCTGTTTCTTTCTACATTAAAGGAAAAGACCAAATAAAAAGTAGAGCCCTTCCTTAAATAAAATTTAAAAATGGAAAAACACCTATTTAAATATATTTAAAATTGATTTATTCCTATATGTTAAAGTAAATACTTTTATGAAATAGCAATAATCGAGCACTGAAAATAATGGAAAGTCTGTTGAATGTGGGAGAAAATATTAGCAATTTCTGAGCATATTCAGTGATTAAATCAAAAATAGATTTGAAAGGAAAGGTTAAAATAGTTGTATTTTAATTTGGATAATAAAAATTGCTCTCTCTCTCTCTCTCTCAAGGGAATTGGCAAATTGGCATTTTGGTCAATTTCCACTTCATAATTTACTTTTTATAAATCATAATATTTAAGTAAAATGTTAATCTATTCTGTAATTCAGTTCTAGATTTAATAATTTTATATATATATATATATACACACACACACATATATATATGGTTTCCTTTATATATTGTAAGAGAGTTAACTATTAATTTATTCACTAGAAGACTGGGAAAAATAAATTGGATTACCTATTCCTGTGTGCCAAAATACTATTTAAAAGAAGTTGCCAAGTGTGGAAAACTGGGATAGCTTTCAAAGATACTGTCTTGGAAGACTTAAAAATCACCCTACTCTCCCTTCACAAAATGTTAAAGCCCTTTCTTATCTGTAATAGAAATCAGCAGCAATGTTAAAAAAACAAACTAAACAAAAGAATAGAAAAATAGATTGATTTAACAGAGTAGAGAGCCCAGAGTAGGTACACACAAATAAGGTCAGCTGATCTTTGACAAATACAATGGAGACAAGATATTTCTTTCAATAAATGGTGCTGGAATAACTGGACATCCACACATTAAAAAAAATGAATGGAGACATAGAAAAATATTAACTCAAAATGGATCACAGACCTAAATGTAAAACACAATTCTATAAAATTCCTAGATAATAATATAGGAGAAAATCTAGATGACATTGGGTTTGATGGTGACTTTTAGATACAACTCCAAAGGAATTATCCATTTAAAAAATAATTGATAAATTGAAATTCATGAAATTAAAAACTTCTATTCTGCAAAAGACATTATCAAGAGAATGAGAAAACAAGCCACAAACTGAGAGAAAATACTTACATAAGACATATCTGATAAAAGGACTGTTACCTAAAATACATGAAGAATTCTTTAAACTGAAGAATAAAAAAAAATCCTTTAAAAAATAATCAAGAGATGTGAACAACAACTTACCAAAGAAGATAGGAGTATTTGAAGAGATGTCTGATATCCTATGTTACTAAGGAATTGTAAGTTAACACAATGAGATACACTACACATCTAATAGAATGGTCAAAATCCAAAACACGACAACATCAAATGTTAGCAAATATATGGAGCAACAGGAACTCTCTTTCATTGTTAATGGGAATGCAAAATGATACAGCCATTTTGGGAGACAGTGTAGCAGTTTCTTAACTGAACTAAACATATTCTTAACATATACTATAACAATCATACTCCTTGGTATTACCCTAATGAGTTAAAACTTATGTCCACACAAAAGCCTACATGTGAATGCTTATAGTAACTCACTTGATAAATGCCAAAATGTATAAACAACCAAGACATCTTTTAGTAGGTGGATGGATAAAGCAACTGTTGTAGATGCAGACAATGGAATATTATTCAGTGCTAACAAGAAATGAACTATCAAGTTATAAAAAGACAAGGATTCTTAAATGCATAATACTAAGTGAAATAAGCCAATCTGAAAAGAATACATAAGATTCCAATTATACAACATTCTGGAAAAGGTGAAAGTATGGAGACAGTAAAAGTATCAGTGGGTGACAGGACGTAGGGAAGAGGGAGGGATGAATAATAGACCACAAAAGATTTTTAAATCAGTGAAGCTACTATATGTGGTACTATAATGTTGGATACACATCATTGTACATTTATGAAAACCCATAGAATGTACAACACCAAAATTGAACCCTACTGTGAACTGCAGATCTGGATGATGATGCTTTTCAATGTTGGTTCAATGACTGCAACAAGTGTGCCACTCTGGTACAGGATGTTGATGGTGGCAGCAGCTGCACAAGTGGGGAATAGAGGGTACATAGGAAATATGTCCTTTCTGTTCAGCTTCTCTGCAAGACTGAAACTCCTCTAAAAATTGTCTCTGAACAACAACCTAATGTTAACTTCAAAAGAGTAAAAGTACACACCGAAAGATAATAAGGAAAGATAATTAGAAAAAAATCTATCATAATTACAATTAATATGAAAAATGTGATAGGAATGCAAACCTATCATGAATTACAGTTTTGTACCCATTTCTGATGTATGGGTTCCCCCCCCCCCCCCCCACATCAAGCAATTCTCAGACTCTAGCTGGTATTCTATAATTAATTCAATTATGTCACTGTCTACGAGGAGATATCATTAGATGGCAAGGGTTAAGGATTCAGTCCTATAAGACTGCCTCTGATACACACACTTATGAAAATTCCAAGTCCAGATCATCACCTGTGCTTCTGACCAACTGGTTTTAGATCCAAGTTTCCCAAATCCCCATTTTGGGTTTAATTTACTAGACAGCAGAACTCAGAAACATTTTAATTACTAGATTATTGGTTTATTATAAAAATATGTAACTCAAGAATAGCCAGATGGAAGAGATACATAGGGCAAGGTATGGGGAAGGGGTTAGAAGCTCCCATGCCCTCTCCAAGAAAGCACCATTCTCCCCAAATCACCACATTATCACTAATCCAGAAGCTTTCCAAACACTGTCCTTCTGGGTTTTTGAGGCAGCTTCACTACATAAATGTGAGAAGTTAGTGAGATGATTCATTTTCAGAAATACCAAACAAAAACTGTGCTGTCCCCACTAGCACTCTGTCTGTCTCTCTCAAACATAAACATCAAAAAAAAAAAAAAAAGAAGAAGAAACAGAGAAAGAAAGGAAAAAAGCTGAGCTGTCTAGTTAACAATAGGTTTACAACCTATTGGAAGTATGTACACACACACACACACACACACACACACACACACACACCGTCTCCCCCCCCGCCGCCCCCCCCCCCCCCCATACACACAATGGAGTCCCAAACTCTGAGACACTTCACTTCCTGGTTATTCTTCCCCTCTCCATTTTGCAGGATTATTTTTCACAGACTTTGCAATGAGCATGTGCCAAAGAACTGAAGTCTCTGCATCATCTCAAGGAATGTACATTTGTTCCAATCAGACTACTTTTTGGCCTTGCATGGGCATAGGCAACTTCCAGGTATGGTAACCTCTTTAGTACTCAGCCAGTAAGGAATCAGGGGAGTGACTTCGAGCTAGAACATAAATTGCCTGCTCTAACTGCCCAGAGTTTGGTCAGACACCCACTCTTGCAAGAACATTGATTACAGCCTTGCTTCACTGTGCTCCCAGTCTCCATGTCCCTCCTTTGATTGGGTCAGTGGGATTATTTCTCACAATAAACCTAATAGATTAAACCATTGGCCATTGATGATCAAATTCAATCTCCAATCCCTTTATTTTTCCAAAAGGTCTGGGAGTAGTTCTGAAAATTCCAACTCTCTAATTACAAGGTTGACTCTATTGGCAATCAGCCCCCACCCTTAGATGCTTTTCAAAAGTTAGCCTCATTAACCTAATAAACGGCACCTTAATGGCTCTCATCACAAGAATTTCCAAGGGTTTTAAGAGCTCTGTGACAGGAAAGGAGTTGAAGACCAAATATATATTTATAATTCACAATATTATGAGTCAAATGGGAAAAAAATGTAACAGCAACTACTAAAAACATCTAATCAAATCTTAGATTCCAGTAATTGAAGATGTTTGTTCAGTATAAAAGTAGATAATAGTTACAATATAATTAGTGCTACCTAAACCACAATAGAGGTGTGTCACTTTGTTTCCACATTTCCACATGAATATGCCAAGTGGATGGTATCAGAGTAAGAGAAGGAGGCAAAGTTAATTATAAAACTTGGGTGGAGTTTACATTTTAAGCTTTGTGTCACCAACAGCATTTTCCATTGTCAGAAAAAAGAAAAATGGAAGTGCCTCCTGGGATAAAAGATAATTGTAAAAGAGTCTTGGAATATGTATGTAATTAGCAATAGGTTACTCCAATTAGGATAGTGTCCAATGATAACAGGTAAACTCCCAGAGTAATGCAGCATAACAAAGATTTATATCATTTGCTTGTAAATGTCCAACATGGATGCTACTGGCTGTGTTCTACAGGGCCATTATCCTTTATGTGGGGTTTCTTAGATTCCGACTTCCTTTGGCTCTGCCATTCACAGGTCTTTGCCTCCAGGTACATGAAAGAAGTGAGAACACCCAGGAGAAGAGGTTTTACAGCTAACAACCTAGAAGTGACTTATAGCATTGCTACCCATAATCCATTGGCCAGAATGAGTTATCTGGCCTGGCTTAAATACCAGGAGGAGTGGGAGATGGAATTTTCCCGTGTGCTTAGGAAATCAAAGACATGGGTTGGTTAAAACACAGCATTTTTGTCTGCTGTGGACATGTCTCCATCACTATCCTTGGTAAACAATTCATTTTTATAGGAAAAATTTGGCTCCATATGGTGATTGGTTTCTATTTTTTAAATCCCATTTATTGATATCACAACAGCACTTACATTAATGTATAAAACTTTCAAAAACTTTCATTTATATTATCTCAGTTATCTGCACAATTACACTATTATTATGTTGTCATTTCAAAAAAAAAATGTCCTTAAGCCATTTATAAACACATAGGAGTTACCACAAACTGACTTGTATTAATGTTTTTCAGGTAGTTAGGTAGGGGATTGTCCACTGCACAAATTCATCACTTTTTTGTTTGTTTTTACTTATAGCGCTCCTTATGAGATTTCTCTAGGGAATTTCTCTTTTACTAATCTGATACACGCTGAGATTTCTTCAGGTGATTTGGACAATAATTATTTCTTCAATTGCTCTGGGGTTTGGCTGATCTTTCTTCCTAAACATTCCTATTTTCCCACTCAGAAGCATACGATGAGTTATAGAATTCTGTTAGAGTCATCTTCTATCAAAACAAATGTGGATGTATTCCCTTCTTAGTAGAATTACTTTCTCTGTGGTCATTTGAATATTGGGGACTATTCACAGTTCATTTTCCCCCAGGATCTCCCTCATTAGTTTGTGTCACTTTTTTTCGGGTCTTTCCTCTTTTCTCTTCCCTCCAGCCTACACATTCTCTCACTTTCCCTCAGCCTGTTGACAGCTTTCTGCACTATGGCCCCCTGAGGTGTTGATGTCATGGCACAAGTGTATATTAAGATTTCTCATCACCTTGAATATTCATAATCTTTCAAATTCCTTCAACTCCAATTTCCAGTCTATGAAGATCTTTCAATTTTCTGGGGCTGCTCCAAATTAGATTATAAAGTAAAGCAAGATTTTACTCAGTATCCAAACACAGTATCCTGTATTTCCTTAACCACAATCTATATTTGTCATTTCCTCTTGATTGACTTTTTGCAGTTAAAGTGCTCAGTTCCATCCACTAGCCAGGCTGTGACTTACCTCCGGCAAGGCTTGGACTCTAAATAGTCACTTTCATCTGTTGTATGTTTTTTCTGCAAGGATCTTGGTAAATTATTCCAGGTGTGGTCTGTCTTTAAAAATAGATTTCAGATAGAGGGTAGAGACCACCTCTACCTACCAGGCTTCCACAGATGTCCTTACACAAAATAGCTCTATGAATTTAGTAAAACCGAGCACTAGAACAGTTCGATCTGCAGGAAACGATTGTATTGGCCTTAAAGATACAGGTAGGTAAGACTCCTTTTCATATATGTGGACATCTGTAACAGAAGAAACCAGTAGCTACCATTTTTTCATGGCTTCATGGGAAACATACTAGATGGGGAATAGGGAGAGGAAAAAGAGACCAAAATGATGTATACACATGGGATGTTTCTACAGAAAAGCTCCTCCCAAATGATAAAGGGATTGGCAGACAGATGGCAGGCAAAAATTCCCACAATACAACAGGCACAAGCCAGAGAAGCACTATTTATTGCTATCCACCTGACTTCAAGTTAATCAAGTCTGATGTGAATAAAAAAAGATTATTACCTACAGATGTGATCCCAGGGCTAGCCAAGTTTAAATCATTTGCACGATCATGTAGCTATTGAGTGAATCCTGTTTTCTTACCTTCATTCCAGTACCTCTTTACTTGAGACACAGTGCTTCCCCACCTCTGAACCTTCTCTCCCAGCACACATTCCCCTGGCAGAGTGCAAACATAGGAGAGAAGGCTTTCATTTTTAAGGATTGGTTTCGAATTGCCTAGACCTGCAGCCGTAATAAAAATTGCATAGACATTGTGCCTCTATCCTTTACCCCATCCCCTTACGTCCTTATCTCAAGCTCTGTAGCAGGGCAACATTTAAAAACAGCCGAATATATGCAGAGAATGGTTCCCATGTCCAGGAACCCATTCCACTAAAACAGCGAGAGCAGGCAGGGACAAACATGTTCTGATCACTTCACTATAAAAATTAGATAACTTTTATCATTTTTTACCATATGACAGAAGCTTAAAAATATTCTAAATATGCATGCATCCAATCAAAAACCAAAGACATTTCCTATCCCTGCTAATCTGTAATAAAATGCATAATTACTACAAAGGTAGTGTTCATTCCCTAAACTCTCCTTGTTAGAACTTTTAGACATCTCCCCTTCTCCTTTATTAAAATACATCTCTTGGGTGTGTTCAGTGACTCTTCCATCAATCCTAAAAGTCTGTATTGGATACTCTGGCTTCCTGTAAAAATGTTTTCTCCTTGACTTTCCTTATTTCCTTCCCAAGGAGAATACAGATATTATAGCTCCCTGCATACATAAGAGTTCTCTTTCAAATATACAATACTGTTGTTCTATGATTTATGAGAAGGGAGGAAAAAGCAGTAACATCAGTAGGAAGATTTTTTTAAAGTTCTAGAATTCTATTTCTCTATTAATTGAGGAGAATGAAAACAGCATCAGAAGAAGATATAGGGTGGTGAATGACAGCAGGAAGGATCAGGAATATACTGAAACACAGATTGGCAGGGGGAGGGTAGGTAACATTTCTTCAGGTGAGCCCTGAACAGAATAAGTTTGTCACCAAATGTGGTTTAAATTGTCCTCTCTTGTTCAGTGCAATTAGACCTTTCTTGGGACATAAAACTTTTATTCAGATGGAAGACATAGGTAAAAAAAAAAAAAAATCATCCAGACAGGCTGCAATAATGAGTTCCCTTTCTTTTCTGATGTAAAACTCCAGAAATGAATGGAATTCGAAATTTACACAGATGTTAATGGACATTTCTACCCCAGGAAGGCCCAAATTCCTTGTTGCAGCATGAAGAGTTTGCTGAATTGTTTGTTGTTGTTTTTTTTAATAAGGGCATCCAGAAACTGCTCATTAGTCTTTTTGCCTCTTATATTCAATAAATAATTCATCCTTCAATATTGTGTCTATAAAAATAAGAGAAGTCAATCAGAAGCAATGGCTTTTACAAGCCTTGGGAGGAAATTTGCAAAAGATTGCTTTGTGTCATGACTTTCTCACAAAACGGCATTAATCAGACAGACTACTGTGTTTCTTACAGTCTATTTATTGCTTAATTTTTTAAGCCCCAATAAAACTCTTATTCCGAACAGCAACTATTGAATAATAGATCCCCAAGTATAATCATTCTTACTGGTTGAAGGATGATTATTTTAACATTCTGGCTGTTGGCAGGTCCTTCTTAATCTCCAATCATGGTGGGATTTGTTTTGTTTAGTTTGTTTTTTAAGTCTGTGCCCTCAAAATTGCACTTTGGCAATTATGTCTCATATCAGAAGAGAGGTCACTGGATTTGAAACATGATAGGGATGTATAACATAAAATTCTAGTACCATGAATAATCATAGTTGACTAGCATTTTACCTATAAACTCCTTTCCTGGATGTAGGTTCACAACCCTCTGGGACCTTTCCTGATGTAATCTGAAACCAGCCCCCACACCTAGAAGGCAAGGAGAAACCATAGAAAGATACAGGCCACTCCAGACTGGTAGGTGACAATTTTAATGATAGCAAAGGGAACTTACCAATGAAGCTTGTCTTCTGTGGCAGTAAGAAAAATGGATCCATGCACCCATCCTCCAAAACGTAAAAGCTTATAAAGACGCCCTAAGTGGGCTCAGCCACATATACCATGCAGGTGTTTTCAACATCACATCATCATCCTAAGGCCATGTCCCTGGAGCAGTCTCTGGGAGCAGGAAGGCAAGCAGAACCCATATTCTGAGGACAGGGGAGGAGGGGAGGAGCCTCTGAGTGCACAGGTTCAGCTCAGGGGTCAATTGGAGGTCACGTCTTTTTGATCACATTCCAAGCCACTGGTATTATAGTGCATCTGAACTCTCCAAAGGAGAATTGTTTTTGTTTTCTTTCATGGTGTCTGATCAGGCCATTACGAGAAAGGTGAAATTTAATATGATGATTTTTTAAATCAACATTTCTTTTGAACTATAAGATTAATAATTCTAACATGGGGATTTTTCTTGGATTTTATAACCTACCTAAGCTCAGTTGGCATGACTAGGTTTATTGCAAGGCCAATAAATCAGTTGACACCTCCCCAAAATAGTTGTTAAGGGTGGATATGCTCAGCATTGTGGAAACCTTCACATAAGGAAATATCACTCATCTACTTTGAGGAAATCTCTAAGGATAGGAAGCTAATTAAAAAGCAAGGCCTACTTCGTTGTTGAAGTGATTGGAAACGATGCTCACGTGCAATAGTTCTGAGGAAGAAACACTGTAGGCTGCCATAGCTGACTGAGGTATCTGTGAGAGGTGATTCTTGAAAGCATTATAGGTTTGATTAGTCAGAGAGGAGGACCACAAGTTTAGGGGGAAATGTAAAATGAGTAAAGACATCAAGTTGAGAGTTAATTGTCTTTAGTTGTGGGTGAGTAGAAGAGACAATTGAAGTTTTCTGGCTAATTCAGAAAGATCAGATATCATAGGGGTCCTTTGATTAGCGCCCAGTGTTGATTAAGTACCCAATCAGCTGTAATCTATACATGGTATCCACATGATTGAGACATTGATTATGATGCAATTGAAGTAAAATGTAATATGATGGGGTAGAAAGACTTGAGTTTTTATCGTGATTCTGTAACTACCTAGCTGTACAGTCTTGGAAAAGTTTATTAATTTCTCAGTACTTGAATTTCATTATCTATAAAATGGGACAGTTTAAAAAGGATATTCTAGAATATATATTCTACCTTCAAAAAAAGTAGTAATGAGTGCCAAGTTAGATGAGTACTTTTTAAAAGTTTTTTTGTTTAGTGTTTATTTTTGAGACTGAGAGAGACAGTGGCAGTGGCAGAGGGGCAGAGAAAGAGGGAGACAGAATCTGAAACAGGCTCCAGGCTCTGAGCTTTCAGCACAGAGCCTGATGCGGCTTGAACTTACGAACCATGAGATCATGACCTGAGCTGAAGTCAGACACTTAATCAACTGAGCCACCCAGGAGCCCCAAGTTAGATGACTATTTTAAGTGAAATAGCACGTTTTCAAATAAGTAACATCATTTTTAAAGAGTAATTCATGTGTCAAGTTTTTTTTCTTGAAGTCCTATCGATGATTGCTATCTGGTTTCCTGATAGGAAAACTTTCACATTTTCCCTCTCAGTCTACATTCTCTTTGTCTCTTCAAATTTAGTTATCCTCAGAAATTTTCAGCCTATATTTTGGAAGATATTTTTAAATATATTCATCCATTCAAAAACAAATGGCTACTATGCACCAGTGACTGCTACATTCTGACAAAGTAGTGAATAAACCACATGTGGTTCTATCATAGAGTGCACAGGCTTTTAAGTATGAGGAAGCAAGGCAAACTCAGATACACAAATAATATATATGAAACTAAAATTGGGAAAGTGCACCAAAACAATGGACAGAAAACCTGTAACTGACAATATGTGGGATGGATCTATTTAGAGACAGTGGTCAGGGAACATCTGAGTAGGTAAAATTTGAGCTGAGCCCTAAATATTGAGAGGGGCCAATCCGGGAAAGTATCAGGGAGAGGGAATTTCAGGCAGATGGACTGCATGTGTGAAGTTGGGAAAGACGTTGACACATAGAAAATGAAAAGTCCGTGTGGTATGAGTGTAGTAAGCAAATAGGAGAGTGATGTCAAGCAAGACTGACAAGTAGGCAGCATAAAGATCAAGGAGGAATTTATAGTCCATGTGGGTTAGATGGAACTCGTGTAGATTAAAGTGTTAGAAGCCCAATTTAAACTAAGCAAAGTGATAAAAGAGAATGTATTAGTTTAAGTCACTGAAAATTCCAATGTGGAACTGCTGTGAAAGTACAGCATGATGTAAGAATGAAAGCAAGCAGTCATGAGAAACTCTCTCTTTTCCCCTCTCTCTCCCTCTCTCAGGTGAATTTTACCATCTCCTTTCTTCTCAACCACATTCTCCATTCATATGTAGTGGGAAAGATAGCCATCAGCAACTCTCCTCTTTCTTCTCCTGTGCTTTCTCAGAGAAATTAATCCTGTTTCCATACTCCCCTGCAAAGATTCTCATTGGTCAAGTTTGGTCACATGCATGTCCATAAACATTTATTGAGACCATGAAGCTGGTGTGTGCTGATTGAGCACACATGACTCAAATAGTGCTGGGCATAAAGTCAGCCCTGCTCCAATGATGCGGGCTGAGGTAAATTCCCAGAAAGAGAGAAAAAAAAATTACCGAAACTGTAGCAGATGTTCACATTACAGGAAGGAAATCAGACTGCATTGTAATGAGACAGAGAGACAGAATGGTTTTAAGCAGGGAAATGTCATTTTTGAAATCAAGTTTTCAAATTTGGTTCATTGGTTTTGGTGTGAGAAAAAGATCTTGGAGGAGGCATGACTTCTATGCTGTAGATTGCCATAAAGTGTATTTCCATCACTGCAACCATGTGGAAGGCAGCAAAGCCCCCTACTTTCACAAGCAAATCATTCTTGATACCCAAAACATTTGGACACGTGATTTGAGATGATTCTTTGGCTATTAGTCATAGAAGAAAGCTTTCCATGCGACCTAAATGTTGTGGGAATATGACTGAGGTTACAGGAAAGCTTTTCGGTTTTTTCTTTAGTATTTCATATCTTTGAGCCACTGGAATAAGTGAAATGGTGGGTGGTAACTAAACATCCAAGGAAAAACTCAAACAAGATTTGGGAGGTTTGAATCCAAGCCTCAGGAGAAATCCTCATACTTACTCTGCCCCTAACTAGTAAGGAATCTTGGGTAAGATGCTTAACCTCTGTAACCTCCTGTATGCTCAACCTCACAGGAATAAGGTGAGGATTAGATTAATACAAATTTGTCATGCTTCACACAGTGGGGACAGTGTAGACAATTAGCAAATGTTCCCCATTTTTATTATTTTTTAAATGATATGCTCATACCTAATAATTCCCAGTCTTTTTCAGGGCTGGCAGATATGGATCCCACGTTATTTTTTTTCTGTGCCTCTGCACTGTTTTGTGTAAAAATGCAAATAACAGCATTTATTAACATGAAGTAAAAAGAAAGAAATTATTGTGAACTCAAAGAATGCATTGGAGATGTTGAAAATGCAGTATAGTATTATTATTGCAAAATTCTTTGTGGAATTGATTATGACATCTGTTTCCTTTTAGAGTCCTTTTATTCCCCCCAAGTTCTAGCTCTCATATAATATACTACACATTGCAGACATGTTGAAATTGTACTATGTGGTATGAGATACTCTGTGTGACATAATGGGAAAACATTGGAATGCTCGGACTCTTACAGACTCCAATAGTTTTTATTCTGCTCTGTCCCACATTAGCTGTGAGATTCTGAATAAATTATTTAACTGTTATGTTCATTAGTATCTTGATCTGTAATAAAAAGGGGGGGATATAGATGGTTAATATAATCTTTGTAGGATGGGTATGGGAATTAGTGATGTTTCTAAAGTCACTAACACAGAGTTAAGATTCAATAAATGATAGCTATTGATAGTAGGCATTGAAGAATTATAAGAACATGAGAAATGATCCTTTCAAGAATATTTCAATCTAGACAGAAAACAAGAACATATGCTCCTCTCTCTCCTACATCACCGAGGGGAACTTCTGACATTAATCAGACCATTGGAGATCTGCTGACATCTGGTCTTACATAAAAATAAATACCACCATGCTTAAAGTTATTCATTAGTACCTGTAGCTATCAAGTAATAGGAACACTGTAATGATGTCCTCTGCTTAGTTAGCATTATCTCTGGGGACTTCAAAGTAATTTGCAGGTGGAAAATTAAATGATGCAGTTCAGGATAAAATTGAATTCCAAATAATTGTTAGAGAATTAAAATGCAATTGAACCAGAAATTCTAATCAGATATGAATCCGAGCATGTTCCTGCTGAACTGTGAGGAAAACAATTTATGCAAGACGATGTTATTTGTTCCTACAAGGGCTTCCATGACATATATTTATATCCTCTCTCATTACAAGGATGTTAGAGTGGGGCAATGTGAAGAAAACGTGAAAGGGCTTTTCCGTGGACTAGTTCCATAAATCTTGGGGTAGTTGTTTTCCCTCTCTGGGGCTCCCATCTTACACAATATCCTTCACGCTTTATTCAATAGTAACAGTAAAATCCAAATCAGATCTCCAAAGTTCCATCTTGCTGTCACCTTGTAACAGACTCTGCTACTCTGGTGGGAATGGAAAATGTGATCAGAGTGAATAGATACGGACATCAGAAACATGTTCTCCTTTACTCTAAACAATGGAAAGAAATGCCTGAATACATGGAAGCCCTTTTACCACCCTTTATGAGACAGGGAAAACATCCAATTGAGCACTGTAGAAATGAAGGCTATTCAAAGTACACTGAATGTTTGGAGAGATGTCTGACCCCACCCTCCTTCTCTTTGTCTCATTCATCCCGTATGTCAGAAAGCAGGAAATCATGGCATCTGTAACTGTGGTTGGTCAGGTCCAAGGGCAAGGTACATTGTAGCTCCTCTCTCGTTGGTACCACTAATTCCAGTAGTGCTCACTTTCAACATGATACTTTGTCCCTAAGAGATATTGTTTTCTGATAAACAAAAACACTCTGTGAATTGTTATAGTTCTTAGAGCTTAAAACATACACATTCCAAGAACTCCTTAAATATCGGGACGGAGCAGCACAAAGGCTGTCCATTCTTTTTCTTTCTCAGAGGTTACCATAGATACCAAGATTGCAATGGCAACTGCTGGCAAATTCACCTAATTGCATTTAGGTAAGGGTAAAAAAAAGTGCAATTACTAACTTATAGGCATGTGGTTTTATTGTGAAATAGTTAATTGCCCTCAATTATTAGCAAGCTTCTCTATGGTGCCATGTATTGTTTGCAAACAGCTTTCCCATTTATTTTTCATTACGGTTACAATAACTCTCAATGCTTTCTCAGAGAAAGAAATGTGTATGCTGTGTGTGTATGTAGAAATGATGAAGGCACAGTTCAAGGTAAAAACTGAGATAAAAAATGAGATATAGAGATATAGAAAAAAATCACAAATTGCCAAATTCCTTCAATGGCTTTGACAATACACACACTGCTTATTCAGTTCAATTTTCTAGACATTTGTTGAACCCTCTACTGTAATGGTATGTGTAGCCCTGATCACCTCAATCTTGTCTCCCTTTTCTAAAAGTAATGAAAAAAATGATGATTCCAAGGATCACAAGGATTGGATTTTAACTTTTTCTTTGTCCCTTCCTTTCTCAGGACATCATTTCTCTCTGAAAAATATTTTCAGCCTCTGCCTGGTATGAATGAAGTATTTAAAATGCCGGAGTACCCACTATACATTGGGTAGTTTCTGCATCAGACCTCTACAATGTCCAACCCTTAGAGACTAGTTCCCTGAGATTTCCTTCAATTTACTCTTTTGCAGTTTCCTCACATTACCCAAGAGTTAATTATATCCTTTTGTATCACAAGTAATTCAGCATTTTCTCCTGGTATTTACATTGTATGGATTTGTAGGTGGTTATCTTATCTTTAAGACCAATAGTCTTACTTCCCTGGACAAACAAGAACATATTCACCATAAGGCCAAGTCCAGAATGTACATAATTCAAGTCAAGTTGACACTTAAAAAACAAATGGAATAACAAGGGAAGGATTAAAGAAATGATTTGGTTTCCCTAACAATTAAGATTTCCTTTTCATTTTGTTTTGTTTTGATTTCTTTTCACCTTAATAACTATTTTTAAACCCCTGCTACAGGAGATGTGTAAGATTACCATTTTTAAATCTAATGATTTATGATCAAATTGCATAGAAAAAATAGGCACAAGAAATAAAGCAATATTGTATATAATTTAGGCACAAGAGCCCCATAGTATGGCCATGGTTCTTTGCTTTAAGGTTTGCTTTGGTAAATTGATTTTGCTGGGCTTAAACCTCAGAGTCTAACCCAGCTCAGCCACAGACCCAGTACCACCCTCAGTAGATAAATGGTACCTTCTCTCAAGAGCTTCACTGCCACCTATTTTTCTGGTCTTTTGTTAGTTTCCCCAACTTATCCAATCTTCTCATTCTTTGGCTCAGTTATCACCATGAAGTATAGCAGACACCAGGAATTTCTGGATTCTATTCCCTGTTAGGGACTATCATCGACAAATATGTTCATTTTAATTTAGTGTTTCCTAAGTCACATTCCTTCCGTTTTACTCCTACAGGTCTAATTTAGGTTCCTGTACTCTGTGTAGACTACAATAATAAACTCCTAACTCATCTCCTCACCTCCACATTCCACACAGTTCTTCACATTAACATAATCATCATACAGCGTGTGTGTGTGTGTGTGTGTGTGTACACAATAAAAGCAGTTTCCAATGATTCTTTGTTGCCTCCTGGACAAATTCCAAACCCACCCAACAACATGACAGAATAAAATTTCTCTATTAAAATGCCTGTTGTCCAAATAATTCCTTACGCCTCTACCATACTTAATTGTTTGCCAAAATTTCACTCTTTATTCAAGACCCAGATCAAAGGTTTGCTTTAGAAAATCCTCTCTTGGCTTCACCTGGAAACTGATAACACTTTTCCACGGTTTTCTGTAAATGGTGTACTTGCCTCCAGAATAGCAACTGAGTAAACAAATGAATCAATGAATGAAAAGTCTGGGTGTACAGAGTCTCCACAACCACTTGCACCTCTAAAGTTCTAAAATTCTTTCTTTCTTTCTTCTTTCTTTCTTTCGAGAGTGGCAAGTATGTGTGGGGGGGGGGAGGGTCAGAGGGAGAGGAAGAGAGAGAATCTTAAGCAGGCTCAGTGTTCAGCACAGAGCCTGACATGGGGCTTGATCTCACAACTTTGAAATCATGATCTGAGCTGAAATCAAGAGTCAAATGCTTAACCGACTGAGCCATCCAGGCACTCCTAAAGTTCTACAATTCTTAACATTATCCAGGTACTAGTGGGAAACCCGGACTAATAAGAAGGGAATAAGCAACATGCATGGGACAAAATATGCAAGTAGCATTTCTAATATTAATAATCATAATAAACATCATAGTCATCAACCCATTTTAAGCCTCATAAAAACCCTTGAGATAAGCAAAAATGGTGTTATTATTATCATATTGCCAAATTCAATGATAAGGCAACTAGTGTGAGGCACCTGCATCAGAATCACCTGGAATGGCTGATGAAATGTAATTTTGTGTTTCCCATCCTATATCTATTGAGTCAATTTTGGGAGGATGGGTCCACAGAATCTGCATTTGTATATTCTCTCTCCACCGACCTGATTTTCATGCATGCTAACATTTGAGAACTACTGCAGAAGGGTATTTGGCTCATTAGATTAACCAGATTTCATGCACATGTCTGAAATCTCTCCCACTTATAAGAGAAATTTTATAGTTGACAGACACAGACTGAAAAACAGAAGGGGTTGAAAGGTTGTCCAGGGGAATCAGAAATTAAGTGTAGACAGAGAGCGTGGAGGTTAAGAACAGGTGGTGGTCAAGAAATCAAGGATTATGTGATATATATGTGTGTGTGTGGTATAAATACACAATGGAATCTTACTCAGCCATCAGGAAGAATGAAACCATGTCATTTGCAACAACATGGATAGACCTAGAGGGTATAATGCTAAGTGAAATAAGTCAGTCATAGAAAGATAAATGCCATATGGTTTCACTCATATGTAGAATTTAAGGAACAAAACAAAGAAAAAAAGAGCCAAAAAACAAAAAACAAAACAACAAAAAACAAAAACAGACTCTTAACTACAGAAACAAAAACAAAAACAAAAAAAAAACTGGTGGTTGCCAGAGGGGAGGTGGGAAGGAGGATGAAATAAATAAGAGGGTTAAATAGATAAGGAGGATTAAGAGTACAATTATCCCCAGGAAAACTGAGAAATGTATATAACTGTTGAATTATGATATTGTACACCTGAAGCTACTGTAACACCGTATGTTATACTTGAATTTTTTACAAAAAGGAAATTAGGAAGTCAAGGGTAGAATCCAAATTTGGCTGAGCAGATCTGAGGTCAATAGGCAAAGTAAGGAAGTTTATTACTCCAGAGTTAGTATTTTAATTATTTAAGTCATTTGCACTAATCTGTATTTGAGATTATTATCTTGTTTTTTCCATGTTAACATGACTTTTGCACTTAAAGGAGATTTCTAAGTGATGAAACTTCACTGATGTTTGAACTGGAATAGACTTAAGAATGGGCATATATGATAGTATAGAAATAAACATTAAGGCAAGTCATGTAAGGATACAATCCTCCCTGGGTCCACTTTGACCATATACCTAGAAAAAAATGGAAAATTAAATGGTTTATGCCACTATTATTTGCATGTGTTTTGGTGGGAGCTTCCTTGATGAAAACCACCTCTTTCTGAAAATAAATTTTTAACTAACCTTTAGTCAGAGAGAAAACTTCTCCAATTGTTTACATGTGAGAAGTCAGTATAATACCCCATTCTACAATAGCTTGTCTGGATCAAAGCAATAAAATCATGGATGGATTATGTGTCTAGGGCTTTTCTAGAAAAATCCTTTCATATATTGAAACAATTTCCATGTCTTCTGCTCTTTGTCTAATTACTTCACAAGATAATATGAACCTCCCTTCAAATTGCAGCCTTCCAAATATTTGGAATTAATTTAAGACAAAAGTCCTCCTCTTCTAGCCAAACACCTCTAAGTTCTTTCTTCCTTCCATGATATGGTTTGTTTGTAACTTCACCAGCCACGTTGTTCTTTCCTGGACAGGCTTCATATTCTCTAATTAATTCAATGCTCTGGATGTGATTCAACCAAGGAAAAGAACAATGAAACTTGCATGCCCTCAATTCAAGTAGTCTAGTTCTCTCTTTGAAAACTAAAATAGTGTTCACTTCTTAGAAGCAGTTTTGGTATTACTGAAGAGTACAGGCTTAAAAAAAAAAAAATGGAAGAGACCAAGATTTAATCCTGGCTTCACACTCTTATTAGCTCTATGCATTAGTCAGGTTGTTTAACATTTTTGAGCCACATTTATATTACTTATTTAATGAAACACTTTAATGAGAAATGCAGGATTATTTTGAGAGGATTAAGTGAGATAATTAGGTAATTAGCATAGAGTGAGTCTTTAACTAAAATCATCAAAAAAGAAATTTGAAGGCAGCCTGTCTCTGAACAATTGCCTAAAACTACTTTTGGATAGGAGAATGCATACTCTTAATTTAATTAAGGGATGTCTACCAAACCACTAGGTTGAGCAAACATAACATGAAACAATTAAACTTTATATACGTTTCAATTTCTACATTTTTCCCACTTAAATGACACAGCTGTCTACTTAATGGTGTACTACAGGCTTGAGATTTCTAGCTTATGCACATTTGTTTTATTGTGTATGCTGAGACTGTACCATTTTTATACTGCAATACCTTTCTCAGAAACCATCCAAAGGAAAATGCCAAAATGTGGACACATATTCAAGAACGTTCAAAAGGAAAGGTGTACTAATTGGGATCTTGGATAAGCAGTATAAGTATGCTAGAAAGGCACTGTAGAAGAAGAATAAGAAAGCAGAAACGGCTCAGCCTGGACCCTGCCCTTTTGCCCAGTGATCACGCTGTCATACATAGGGACTTATGTGTTATCACCTACAAAATGGGGAAAACATTCCAGCTATCAAGTAGCCAACAAGATTAAATGTTAAATGATAAAGATAAGATAGAAACTAGTCAAAGTTATTTGTGACACATGGAAAAAACTCTTAATATCCATATTAATGGAAAAAAATCACAAATTATTGGAGGAAAATTTAGTGGAAAAAATAATCAAAGTATGTGAATAAGAAACTCACTAAGGAGGTAACTGATGAGCCCAAAATCTATGGCAAAATACATTTCTCTAATGCCATCTAAATATAAATATGAGTTATAATTTCAGTCATGGCACTGACAATAATATCAATAAAACTGATTTTACTGAGTATTAACCAATATGAAGGAAATCATAATTTTTTAATACTCTGTTGTGTATAAGGAGATAGCCACTTTTAGGAGCACTTTGACAGTATCCAGTCATACTGCAAATACACTTATCCTACATTGCAGAAATTCTCCTTCTAGTTTTATTCTTGAGAGTAGTTTTTCTCAAAGTCTGGTCCCCAAGATCAGCAGAACAAGCATCAACAGGGACTTGTCAGAATGAGAATTCTGAGTTCCATTCTTTTTCTACTTAAATCCAAGGGAAGAGCCAGAAATCTGTTATAGCCGGTCCTGTAAGTAATTCTGATTCATGCTGGAGTTTGAGAACCATTGCCTTAGAGGAACCTCTAAACTGAGTACAGGGAGACATTTACAAAGATGCTGATTGCAGCATTGTTTGAAATAACACAAAGCTTAAGACAAAAAAATAAAACAAATTGACCTATAGGCAGTGAGCAGATACACAAATTATGCTATATTCATACAACGGAATACTGTACAAATATGGCACAGTTTACAAAATACAATGTTGAGTGAAAAAAAGCAAAATGAAAAATTATACAAGGTATCCTAATAGTTCCACGTGTATGTACATAATGTACTGAAAAATCTAATATATTATTCATATTCTCATCTATATTATTATAAAAATTTTAAATGGATAGGTAAAATATCCTTGAAATTATCTATCTAGTTATATCTGGGAATAATAATGGAATTACAAGAGATAGTGCTTTATTTTACATATATACAAATGTAAATACATATGGGTGAAAGGTAACAAAACATTGACAATTGATATAATAAAAATGTAGATGTTTATTATATTATTGTGTTTTTACATGATTTTGTTTAAGTTCTCCTGAAATTGATTGATTTATCTAAAAGGTGATCTTTGAGAACACATGAGGTGGAAGAGAGAAAAGCCATGATAATACTATCCCCCGAAGTTTCTTCTGTCTCCTTGTCTCCTCCAATTTCTCTAAACATACCTATAAGCTAATGAAATTCAACCACTTACTATTTATTGTCCCAACACATTCTGTTTACTTCTTTGCTGTTCTCATTTGTTTTTATAGACATCTTCTCTATCCCAAGTGATTAATGTCCTGTCCATCACAAGCAGGGCCCTCCATGAAGACTTTCCAAATCCCTGAACTGATGTTAATTTCTCCTCTTTGAAGTTCATCCTAACAAATGCTTTTAGTTCTTACTGTAGTATAAATAGCATCATTGTCATATATGTGAATTTTCTTAGCCCTACCATGTCTTCATCACATCTATTGTTCTGTACCCGTCTAGTTTCTACCGTGTAGTATATTAATTAATTACCAATTCATTAATTCAATGAGAATTTTTAATGTCTACTCCATGTCTGACACTGTGCTAGAGACTGGGAATGCAAAGATGAATAAGAAAATAGTTCTTATTATGAAGCAGATTATGAAGCTCATTGTTGTGAGCTTCTTCTGGTTCTGTGTATTTAATTGAGACAAACTTGGAGGAAGAGATTTATTTATTTACTTATTTATTTTTAGCTACTGAATTAGATGTACTGAATTGTCCTGGTCTTCTCAAGTTTAAAGCAAGCAATATGGTGTCATTACCTACCTCATGAGATAGAATTCAGCACTTTTTTTCTCTTGTTCTCACACTATCTCATATTAACAGGCTTTAATTTAATTCTCTTGAATATTCTACCTGTCAACTTCTTACTTGTCTCTTAGGCACTTAGAGTAGACAAATGAAAAACCTACTAGAATGTCTCCTCCATCTCTTCAAGGGTTGTTATCAGAAAATATCTTTTGGGGCATCTGGGTGGCTCAGTCGGTTGAGCCTCTGACTCCTGATTTTGTTTCAGGTCATGATCTCATCATTCGTGTGAATGTCAGTCTCTGCACAGGCAGCACAGAGCCTGCTTGGGATTCTCTCTTTCCTTCTCTCTCTCTGCCCTTCTCTCGATTTTGTACTCTCTCTCTCAAAATAAATAAATAAAAATTTAAAAAAATATTTTCTAATACTTTCACAACTCAATTGTAAATGACCCTAGTGATGGAACTTTTGCTATTTCCATTATGAGGGCAGTTTACCAGTGTAGTATGGCCTCTGTATCCCAACCAATTTTTACCCAATTCACTATTTCATCAAGGCTACCTACCTGCCAGACGTACATATTATTCTTTCATATGACATTGTATCAAAGGCTTTAAAAAAAAAAAAAAAAAACAAAAAAAAAAAACAAGGGTTTTGTTTTTAAGTAATCTCTACACCCAAGATGGGACTTGAATTCACAACCCTGAGATCAGGAGTTGCATGCTCTACTGATTGAGCCAGCCAGGGGTCCCTGAAATGCTTTTTAAAATTCCAACTCCATTACTTCTATTTTTCGGTCTTTTCAACTTTCACTATCAGTTTCTCAAGAAAATATATGCAACTACTTTGGAGTAGAAGACTGAGGTAAATAGTCCCATGTTGGTTGTCCTGGTTGAATTTTGTGTTTTGAATACATCCGAAGCTTGAACATTATCACTAAATTCAGATATTCAATTTGCTCATAGCCTCAGAAAGCTAATAAATTTTAAATAAATTTAGAGTTTAAATTAAATTAGAGGAACTTGAAAAATATTCTGCCACCATTACTATTGAAGTCCTATTAGTGCATGGGTTTGTTTTTGTATCTACCTCACCACCATCAATGCAAGAATTCACTGAACTCAGTCATTACCCCAAATTTTGTGATGTAGAAACCATATATTTTCTTGTTTTTATAGAGGAAACCATGATAAAATTAGATATTTTACTTCCTTCATCCATATGTACCCCATAAAATTTCCTCTTAGATCTACTTACAGGCTCAGAATACTTTAAAATGTCTTAACACTTGGAGTGATGATAACCATATAAAGTAAATGCAAAATGAGGTGGAAAGAATCTACCATATCATGAATTTAAACACATTTGATATTTTTGTTTTTATTTTTTCACATTTTAAAGAATGACCATGGAAGAATCACATAATCTCTTTAAGTTTCTATTTCCTCATTAATATTTTTTATAGTGTGTGTTTGTATACTAATTATCTGGATACTTTAGACCTAACTGGCTTCATTATGAAATTTTACTTTTTTTTTCTTTTCCTATAGCTTATAAGCTGTAAGATGTCCTTTAAAAACAGCTTAATTCTTCATGCCATGAAACAGACAGGAGCAATTATAAACTCAGGTGAATTTCTGTTTAGATCTTTCAAATTAAGAACATGAGTATACCAATTAATTAATTTCACCTTTCACATAAGGTGAAATTTGTTAAGGAATAACTTTTTTCTCTTCTCTGCCCTGAGAAGAAATATTTGTGCTTGCATATTCAAAAAGTAAGAACGTAAGTGGTTAAACACACATCCATAGATCCAGTTTTCTCCAGCAACTGAAGCTCTGATTTCAAGTATTAGCAGAGGACCGATGTGAAAGTATTTTCCCTGATCTGTCCTTATTTTCTGGTCCCTCTTTTATTTCTCCTATGAAATCAGAGAGTTAAAAGTTGAACATCTCTTTGTCTCTATCCAAATTGAAATTTCTATGTGTGACGATTGACTGATTTTCAAGTGTTGGAGAAGAATAGGTAATATTGCAGTAAAGGGATTAGCATAACTCAATCAAGTAATTCCTCTACACAAATTCTCCCAATATCTATGACACGCTCAAAACAGTAAGTGTAAATTACAGAACAGCACATACCAAAGGTGTTAGATATAAATCAGAGATTCAAGATGAATACACAATAAATAAGTGAACCATGTAACATATAAACAAAACTAGATATTTATTTATGTGCCTTAGATTATAAATTAAGAATGGATTCAAAGAAGTGGAAGAATAACAAGAGCTGAAAGAGCAAGTAGGAGCTTCATAGAAATGGTGGGTCTTTATCTGACATTAAAGGGATGAGCTGACTTTAGAAAGAAAGAGGGACAATAGTAGAGACTAGTCAGTAGGACACAAACACAAATAAAATAGACCAAAATCTTATGTCAAAGGACCATATAGGTGTCATTAAGTAATAATATGACAAGTAATATTACAGACACAAAGCCAAGCTCTCTGCTTTTTCTCACATTGTATAACATGCGTTGATTTGACTACTGATTGTAACAATAGGGAAAAAAAATTACCTCATTGTCTGCATTCTAGTTACTTGTTTTTCACTGAGTCTGTCTTTCCTATAGATTACTGATATTTGCTCATCTTAGCACTGCTTAGATCCAAAAAGCTCCCTGCTTAAACTCTAAAATATTTCCTACACAATGATGCCCACAGTTCTAGTCCTCACAGCAGGCCCCTCAGCAATCTAGCTCTCATCTATGTTTCCCAGAATATCTCTCACTTCTCCCTAGATGTGCCTTGGTCTTCAGCCCAATCTGATTTTGCTTTTACTAGAACATATTTAGTTTGAAGTATTCACTTAAAATGTCTCTCCTATATCTTCAAAACTCCTCCAGTAACTTAACACTGGCTTTGGTTTCATTTGCTCTGTTCTTCAGATAATCCAGATGAAAATAATGGCTCACTCTTCAATGTACCTACATTTATTTATTGCATTGTTCTAAGATGTTAGCTTTGTATACTATACACTAGCCAATTCTATATATCTTAGCTTCCCCTGTGGTTCAGGTAGGAACCATACATCACAAATAGCCCACGACCAAACATTTAGTTATTGCTCAGCAAATGGATGTGAACTGAACTGAATCAAATAGAATATATTATGCATGAGCAAATGTCATGGCCCTTGGGATCCATTTATCTGCAAAAGGCAATTGTGAGGATAATTGCTAATTTTACAGAAGAATCCCAACAATGACTTGAAAACTCACTTTAACATATTCTGCCATGAATTTCTCAATAGACTGGAAAGGAAGAATATTATTACCCTATTTTACAGATAAGAAAACTGAAACTCAGAGAAGGTAAATGCTTTGTTGAAAGTCTTGCAATTAGGGAATTCCAAACCTAAGCTTAAAAATCAAAGTCTTCTCATTTTAAGACTTGAGTTCATTCTAATAAACCACTATGAAATATGTATAGCAGATCTTGGCAAGTAGAAAATACATGTACAGTGGGATGGCTATAACCTATCTTTATACATCTCTTGTAAACCAGTAAGTGAGACCCATGTATTTAACAAATATTTGTTAATTTCCCCGCTGTGTGCTTGCACATGTGTGTCGCCCCCCCCCCCCCACACACACATACATGGTCACTAGAATCCTCATAATTGCTAGAGATCCACAGCCCCCATGGAGTCTCCCATGACTCTGGAGGCTGGGAGAGAAACAGTGAATGTACTAGTCATCTGGATACCTCTCAAACATCTAAGGATTAGACTTCTGTTTTAAATTTACCTGTAAATGTTTGATGTCACATTAGACATAATCTCTGCTTACATGGTAATGAATCTAATGGGTTTAAATCACATACATTCAGTAGCTGGATTTGACTAAAAGAGAAGCAATCAATGCATGAAAATTTAACATAAAGCCAGAGAATTTTCACTGAGGCCTCAATAGAAACTAGACCCAATGTCTGTATGCTAGGCATTCCACAACTGTAGTGTCTTTTTTGACATTATGGATATTGATGAGCCCTCTAGGGTCAGGATCTCAACCTTGGAAAAATTACTTATTCAAATGATCCTCAATCCTGAGGCTGCTGAGTGAAACACAACTCAGCCTCTCTGTGTATATTCCCTGGGCTTCTCAGCCTGGATGGAAAACATGGCAGATATGCTCAGCTTGCAGAACTTATGTCCCATTTAGATCAGTTTCTAGGTGGAAATAGGACCTAAATTATGTTTAATGATATAAACATTTGAGGAGTGGGAATGCTGTAGCGTTGGTCTCTAAATATATAAAATAAAAAGAAATGAGGTCATGATTTAATTCCCTTGGTCTATTTCTTGTGCTTACACATTTGTGTCCTTATAATTGACAGTTGAGTGTCTGTGATTTTAGTCCACATTTCATCTTTCCTAGCATCAGCACTAAGTTATCAATAGCAGTAAGCAAGTAAATACAGGATGGACTAGATATGGTTCTATGACTGAGTTATAGTTTATAAGGACTTCTGGGGACAGTTAGAAAAAAAAAAGAATATATATGAAGCCAACTTGAGTTCAGTCAAGTTCAGTGGGTAAAACCAGGTAAGTTGAGTTCAGTAGGTAAAACCAGGTAAGGGTTTAAGGTTGCTACTGAGACCATAAAAAATAAATATGACTCTGGAGATTCTGTTGGTATCTGAGAAGAGCCAAGCAGAAGAAACAAGAAGACACAAGGTATGAGTAGGTGTGCTGATGTTGAGTCAAGAGAAATATAACATAAATCAAGTATGGTAAAAATACCATGTATAAAGTTTGGGAGGAGTATGTGTCTAAAATATGAAGAGAAAACAATTAACCTATGGGAAATGAAGACAAGACAGGGAGACTTGTACAAGTATTGCTGATTCCTGGTGATTCACATGTACAGGTGCATATAAAAGCATAACTATGGCAGGGAAAATGGCCCCAACCAGGTCTTATCTACTCTTGACTGTGGTGTTGTGCACCCTTGGCATCTGAGGAAAATGATAGGGTAGCTGATAAGTGTGGGTTCTGCACACTTATAAGTTCTGCAAGGCAGCCTGAGAGCAAATTCAGATATGGAGCTGAAATCTTAATTGCTTTCAATCATTGATCATGTATAATTTGTCAAGCATTTTAAATGCATTTTTTTGAAGACCTGCAAGGTCTTCACTGCACCATTTTACAGATGAAAATAACAGTTCTCAGAATAAGTTGCTTAAAGCTAAAGAACCAATAACTGAGAAAAATAAGGTTCAAACCATGGCCAGTCTGTTAGCATAGTCTATACCACTTTCCAGCAATGCCAAGCTGCCTCTTGCTCAGTCAGAATCCTAGCTAAATGATCAAGGGTCATTATCTGAAGTTGTTGAGAAGGGGAGTAAAGTAAAATGAAAACTTTAGAACTGCCAAGATGCTTACATCTAATATGGGGTTGCCAGCATAGCAAGATTAACCCCTTCAAAAGATAGTAAGATATAACAAAAAATTTTACAAAGCTATGATGCTGATGACAAAGCAGGACACTAAGTATTAATAATATGAAAATTTTGCTTTAAAATACCAAGAAACAGCATCTCCTCAACAAATGTAACTAGAAATATGTGCACCAACATTTCAATAAATGCAACATAAATTTCTCCCCCCACGACAATAAAATGATTGACTAATTCATTCTTTTCCAGATTCTTTAGTATTCCAAGGGAATTATGCATATCTTTCTATTCTCTGGAATAAATTTCAACAAAATATGCATAATTTGAATTGCATGCTATCTGATCTGAAAATAAATAGGCTTGGCAGGAGACTACCTGAGCTCTGTTGCCAGTTGTACTTTTAACATATGATTCCAGCACTGCCAGGTTTTCCTTTCATCTTGCATAAGCAAATTGTCCTAAATTCACGGTTTAAAAATAGTATTTGGGTCCTCCACTTGTGTTAGAATGAGGCCCTCTTCAAAAAAAAAAAACTCCGGTGTGTTAAAATTAGGCTCAAAGGGAGCAAATTTAGTAGCATTAAAAGGAAGGCACTTCTGCAATGGCATCAGTCTTGACAAAGACTGAAGGTATGATGGTTCCAGAAGGACAGGCTAGATGAACAGAGTTGCCAAGGGAAGGTTAGAATTTAAGACCGGAAGAAGAACAGAGTGAGAGTATCTAGTAAAATTCTAGAGTACTTTGCTCCAAACTAGTTTGACCTTGGGGAACTCATGTTACTTCTTACTAGCAGTTTTGAAACTTGGGGAATAATAGCAGGAACACACAATTCCCAAATCTCAGTGGCTTTAACCATAGCAGATTAGCAGTAAGCTCAACTCCACATCCTAGGAACCAGGATAACAAAGCAATAGCTCCATCTGAAATATTGCTGAATACCAACCTGGGGGAAGGAAAAAGGAATCTGGCAGAGCATTCCTGCCTCTTCAGAATTCCACATAAAATGACAGTATAACTTCTACACATTTAATTGGCTCAAATAAATCAAATGGACTCACCCAACTTAAAGTGTATGGGATAAGTGTAATCTTTTTATGTTGGTGAAGGAGTGGGAGCTTGGAAGCTGGGAAGAGTTATCAGTTATCTGTTTTTTTAAGTTTATTTATTTATTTTAAGAGATAGAGCAAGGGTGAGCAGGGGAGGGGAAGAGAGAGGGGGAGAAAGAGAGAGTTTTTCAAGCAGGCTCTGCACTAACTGCAGAGCCCGATGTGGGACTCGAACTCACTGACTGGGAGATCATGACCTGAGCTGGAACCAACAGCCAGAGGCTTAACCGACTGAGCCATCCAGGGGTCCTAAGTTATAAGTTATAGCATGTCCCGGGAACCCCACCCCTGAGAATGAAGATGTAGCATGAGATGTACATGGTTGCCTTCCCATTTAAGAGGAACTGTGGCACCAACTATTATCACTGCCAGAAAGTAGAGTTATCTCCTGTAAGCCTTCTGAACACAGGTTGGTTTTAACTCAGTCAGTCCCTCTGGCCCCTAGGATGGTAGCACAAACCAGCCAAAACAACTGAATAGTTTAGATCACTGGATTAATTCATAAATACCTATTTCTACCACACCAAAAACAGACCCCAGTCATAATAAGAAAGGGACAAAGTCTCTCTTTTCCTAAGGGGAAGGAAAGTGCCAGCCCTGGGAGCCAAGGTGTCAGGAATTCAATGTGATAGAGGGCTGTGAAAAAGCAGCCTGAAATTCTGGAGTTTGAGGAAAGAGGCATGAGGCAGGACCATTCCTAAAATTAATTCTTACTACTATTATTGATAGTGTTGGTAATTATGATGATAATTATAATTTTATATCTGGAAGTTTTATACATTTGCATTATTATCACACTTGACCTTGTTAAGAAACTGTGAGAGGTAGACGTCACTTTTGTTTGGAACTCTTAGAGATGTTGAATCAGGCTCATTTGATTAACGTACAATACAGTTCCAAGAAATAATATACTTCATACAGACAGCAAACAAAGAACTGAGACGTCCACTTGTCAAGGAGAGGATAGAAGGTGGGGAATTCTGTGATTTTATAGCAACCACTCATGAAGATGTACTGTCACTGTGCCACTCCAAATTTATAAGCAACCCTGGAAAAAATATATGAAAAATATATGAAATTCAACTTTCAGTTTCAACCTTTGTTTCCATTTGCCAAGAATTGGAGATCTTTCTTTAAAGAGAAAGATAATTTTTCATCCATCTACTGAGATTATATTTTATTGGGAAGAAACAAACGAACAAACAAACAAATAAATAAGACCACCTGGCATTTGAAACTCTACATCTGTTTCTTTCATTTTTTGGTGAAATATCAAACCCAAAGGTGTAAGGAAACAGTATCAAACAACTTTCAATTTATTCAGTATACACAGAATAATATTCAGATGCTTTAGCAGATCATTCATAGCCTTCCAAAATCTAGTCAAAACACACATTTTCACTCTGTCTCCAAAGCACTTAACCTCTGATCACAGTGGATTATTTGATAATTTTTGACAAGCTATGCACTTCCTTTTGTTTTACCCTTATTTTTCCTTGTATAAGTGCCTATCAATATCAAACTTTAAAAGTTTTAGCTTGAAGTTATTTCTGTAATACCAGTAGTCTTTTTGGTTTCAATTATTCTGTCCATTTTCTACAGTCCTTCTTACTTTATATCACTATTATAACATGCAACACATTCTGCCCTGTAGTTTAAGTCTTGTACAAATGTCTATTTTATTTTTGTGGAGGCCTTGAGGGCAAGAACCATGTTTTATTGATCTCTTAATCCCATCAGTTGCAAATCTACAAGCATTTGTGTGTCTAATACTTTCCTTGATTTGAAAGAAATTCCCATTGCTCGTCCAGTATACCACTTGCCTCCAAAGTACCCTGCCACCACACAAATATTATTTGCTACTTTTGAAACATTCCTGGATCTTTAAAAGACCTTACTGTTTAGATCTAGGTAACTGACAATTTCAAAATCTCAGAGCCCTGATTTAGCTTCTCAGAGATAAGAATTTCATGGCTCATAATATCACCATGATAATTTTGCCAAATGCTTAACTTGAGGACAGTGCTTTAGTGCTGGGAGAACAATAGGGATCATCTAACCCACTAGGAGTCTACCCAACACAAAGCTGGCCTCTGTTTACCCTGGGATTCAGGGATGGTTGGAAAACATGTAAGGGTATTAAAAGGGCCCTGCTAGTGTTCTTTTTACATGATACCATAGAATCCAAAGACAGAAAAAAATCAGACCTATGAATTAAATCCAAAGGTAGTATGTCAGATATGGGGGGCAGTGTAGGAAGATCATTAGTACCACAAGATGAACTCACCCAGTTTAATGTCCACCTTATCCCCGGGCAAGTGCACATACAAAGTATGGTCATGGCTAGCTAGCAAAATGAAAACTGGAAGGCCCTGAAAAGGATTTTCTTAACTTGGCTACAGGAGAGGGAGAATCTATAGGACTCACCTAATTTGACACAAAATTAGGAGGCAGGGAATTCTCCGAATGTCCATGGAAGTACAGGATTAGATTGTGACCTCCAGGCTCTGGGAAGTACCACACTGCTTGCACTGGCAGTAATGGTGGTCTAGGCCAATGGAGCAGCTTCAAACAGGAGGCATTTTTGTCTGCAGTGTGAGCACTGCCGGCAGAGCTGAGGCCGTGGCAAGAGGAAGCTTACTGTGACTTTAGGGAAGAATCCTTGGAGTCCCTGATGCTTCCAGAATATAACCACAGGAGAGCACCTGTCTGGTGAGCCGGAGCAAATGACCAGTGTTGAAAATAAATAGCACACTTGTGTGCCTAAGAGTGATGCTCCTGGGAGCTCTCACAAACAGAAAATCATGTGGGGCTGGGATGGAGAGATGGGAGAAGAACCCATAATTCTGGAACCAGGAGCATTAGAGGGAGAATCTCAACAACTACTGCTTCTGGCTGTGAGTATGATATTCATTGTCATCCCTAACTGGTTATGGCCAGAAAAATAATAGCATCTTAGAGATGAGGAAACTTGGGCCAAGCAAAATGAATTTTTACACTAGTGACTGAAAGCTGACATTTCATTTCCTAGTCTTTCTGCAGTATATTCTAGAGCTCTTATTTCCCACCCTCACTTTCACAGGAAATCAAACACCCTTATGCTGCTCTTCATCTGGCCAGGGAACCCGACTTCTCATTCTCAGTAAGTAATGCATTTATTTCCAAACCTCTGACTCCACATGAAGCTAAATTATCCACCAGGCCATGCTCCTCCTTTGTGATAATGCAAAGGGTGATGCATAAGATATTCAGATAGTCTGAGCCATAGGTACTGGAAGCCAACTATGCCTTGCCGGTGTGCAAACCCAGCTCTGTAGGACTCACTGGTAAAGCTATTATTTACCAGGCACCTCCCCAAAGTTTTGTTATCTATTAATTGAGGATGCTAGGTTAACTAGATCTCTAACATCTGCAAGTTCTAAATTTTTATCACTCGGATTCTGATTGAATCTTGAGATTTTGTCAGAGAGCCTTGCATGTTTGTTGCCACTCCTGGAAATTCCAGGACGGCAGAATGCTGCAGGATGGTGCATCTTGCACAGGAGAGGGGAACTCTCTGCCTCCAGCCACTTTAAGCTCACAGACCTAAACCCCCTCTGTTGATTTGTAAGTCTTATGTGACATAGCATGATATTGGTAACATTTTCATCTCTTGGAAGTTATTTCAAATCACAGCCCAACAAAAGGGGCAGTCTCCTGTTCCCTCGGTGGGATTTCATTGCATCCCACTTTGTTTCCAGCATGCCCATGACAGATCGAGCCTTTTCACCTTCATAGCAAAGTGGGAGTTGTCAACTGAAAGCAGATGACAGTCGTGTTCCAAAGGTCAGGCACAATTTCTGAGAGTATTTTGGGCTTAAGATTCAGGAGAGAAGGTCCTGCATACAGTTTCCTTTGAAATGTTTTTTTTTTTTCATATTTGGGATTTCCTAAGAAATCAGATAAAAGTAAAAATTGAAGAGTCCAAATTGTGTTTTCAGCTACTTATGTCCCTTTGCCAATCTTCCCACTGGTGACTAATTAGGGACTTAGGCTCTGAATATACCCAACTGTCAAATTGTTAACTACATTTTTAAAAGGCATCCTAGAAGGAGATTGGGAATAAAGTAGCATATTGAGCAAACAATAAGGGGACTGACTCTTCTCCTCCACTATTAGATATCAGAAAATACAAATCACTTCGTAAAGAACATTAGGGAATCCTACACCCCAGATCTGCTTCTCTGAACTCCATGGCTTCAGGACTGCCACAAAAGGGTTCTGAGTGAAAAGGCAAAACTCACAAAGATCAAGTGTAACTTGAAGAAGTTTGCTTTTAACATCTGTGGGCCTCCTTTCTTTCATGTATACATCTATTTAACAAATGTTGACTAAGTGCTCAAATGTATAAGACGTGGGAATAAGAAAGTGAGTCATTGCTCTAATGGGGACTTCACTCTGGTGGCTGGAGACAGAAAATTAACAAGTAAATACTTTCTCAGGAGGAAATGAGACCTGTGGAGAAAAATAGGGAAGGTGTAGGTGGGGCAGGAGATGGAGCTCACAGAAAATTTCCCTGGTGAAAGGACACTGAGTATACATTGGGAGGAAATGCAGGAACAAAACACATTGGAATTTAGGGGGGAGGGGGCAGGACTTATAAAGGTTGTGAGAGAGCAGGTGTTTAAAGTGCTTCTAACATATGGAGTAGCATGGTATTGGTAGAGACAGTGAGCTGTTTTCAATGGACAGATGTGCTTACAGACTGGTTGTGTGGGTATGAGAGAAGGGAAGAAATTTAAATGGCTGCATGATTTGGGATTGAGTAACAGGAAGAGTGGAAAGGCCATTCACTGAGAAGTAGAAAACTATAAGAGGTTTGCAGCTGACAGGGAGCTGATTCATTGGGAGTTCTGTTTTGGATGTGCTAAACTTGAGATACCAAATTTAAACATCCAGGTAGAATTCCTATATAAAACACAAGAAAATGCCAACTGAAAAAAAAATCTATCTTCTTGAGAAAATTTCTTGAGAAATTATTCACCGTTCAAAAGAATATGCTTTTAAAAATATTCTCTATAGCGTGGTATTGAATGACTATGAAATTTAAAGATTAAAGACTTAAGCTCAAAGCCCTCTTTCTTCCACTTTGGACAAGTTATATAATGCCTCTGAGCCTTAGTGCCTTCATCTGTAAAATGGGCTTAAAAAATAACTATCCTAAATTATTTACAGGACTTTTTATTGAATATTTGATGTGTACCAAGTCTACCAAGTTACTTTATAAATTAGTATTGCTTAAGAGTTGCTGGGAATAAAAAGTGCCTGCTGAGGTTCCATTTGGTTTTGGTTGGAGGTTTATTTGTATGTTTGCTTTTAAAACTTAATACATAACTGGGGCGTCTGGGTGGCTTAGTTGGTTAAGGGTCAGACAAACTCAGGTCATGATCTCGCGGTTCATGAGTTCCAGCACGGCCTCCAGCTCTGTCCTGGCAGCTCAGAGCCTGGAGTCTGCTTCCGGTTGTGTCTCCCTCTCTCCCTGCCTCCCCCCATGCTCATGCTTTGTCTCTGAAAAATGAATAAACCTTAAAAAAAATTAAACTTATTACATAACCCCACCTGAAGTCTGTCAAGACAGAAACTTCCAGAGGTGGGCTTGTTAATCTTTCTAAAAAGTTAAGGTGCTCAGCTTTGTTTCTCCTAGGTTTAACACTCCTTGCTCCAAATCTATCAAATACATATAGTATATTTTAAAAATTATGTCCCCTTATAAACAATTCTGTGGAGTCAAATCAGTGTTAAAAAGGATTTAACACACAAAACTTTGTTCTGTTAATTTTCTAATCGGTTTATCTTTGGATGACACGATCTATAACAACTCCACGGCCAAACCTGTAAGACAGTTTTGAAGAGCTTGGGTTTACCTTCAGAATTTGCCATTCTTTCGCACGTTCTTTCCCTTTTCATTTGCCACCTCTCCCTCACAGATGGGAGCCCAGCACCTCTTGCCACATAACCTGAGTAATTCACGTTCACTCACCTCAGCTCTTAACATCTTACGTATCATGCGTCTTACGTATCTTAAGTAATGTCAAGTAATATGTCAGCATATTCCACAGCGAGCATCTGGAAGAGGTAACATTGAATTCTAAAGAATGAACAGGGAAAACAACAACAAAGTATTTCCAGCTAGATAGCTATTTAAAGAAAGGCACTATTTTCTAACTTTTCGTACATGCAGCTTGGGAAGTAGTCTGTTTTACCTGCAGAGAAAAATAGATCTCAGTCAATCAGAAGATGCTGAGGGAACACGACAGCAGCTGAGGTCTCAAGTCAGCCTCTGAAGTCACCTGATTCTTTTATATCTCATCTGTCATGACTGCGTGAGGGCGATGAAGAAGCAGCTGGGGAGAAACCACTACAGAAAGAATAAAAGGCTCCCATGGACCAAATCTAAGTCTTGGTTTCAACATTGTTGCTTGAAATTTCTCTATTGTCTTTTTTTTTTTTTTCTTTCTGGACTGTCCTTCATGAAAATGTGGAAGGATTGAATTGACCAGCGTTGTTAAGGAATTCAATGATATCCAATAGAACTAAGTTATCTTGGGTCATACAGAATCATAGGACGTTAAAATATTAAAATGGAATTGATTCCCTATGCTAATAACAAAGATTAGATTAAAACATTGCTATTGAAACCACCAGTCCTATTTCACTGTAGCACTGTTTCACACTGCCTCTTCATAATTTTTATTTAATACACACATTTCTATGATAATTAACATGATAAAATTATGAAAATAATTTTTTATATTTTATAGCAAATTCATTATTACTTTTAAGCAAAAAATCTTGTCTATAGTTCATGGAATGACTAGTTTTTCTCTCAGTAATAAATAAGCCAACCAACATGCTATCTGCCTTTCCTTTTTTATTTTACTCAAAGTATTATAAGTATCAATAATAGTGAAATACTTCTTACTAGTTTATTCCTACAAAATGTACATACAGAAGGAGGTGACAATGTTTATACTCTTTCTCTCTGGTTAAACATGACTGTCCTTGTGGCTGCCTTTTGGGAATAATTAAACAGACCTTGTTGCCCATATACTTCAAAGGGAGGAGCAAATAGAGTAAGAAAAGTCTTGATAACAGTGTGGTATCCGGAAGTACCATAGTGAATATAAAATAACATATTGAGGAGATAGATCTCTCTCTCCCTCACTCTCTCTCCATCTATTATGGGCTGAGTTGTGCTTTTTCCCCCAAATTCATATGCTAAATTCCTAACCCCCAGTACCTCAGAATGCAACCATTTGGAGATAGGCCCTTTAAAGAGGTAATTAAGGTAAATGAGGTCATATGGATGAGCCCAAATTCAATATGCCTGGTCTGCTTATAAGAGAAGAGGAGGACTGAGAGCAAACGCAAAGGCCAGGTGAAGACACTGGAAAAAGATGACCGTCTACAAGCCAAGAGAGGCCTTTGTAACAAACAACCCTATGGACACCTTAATCTTGGATCTAGTCTTTATAATTGTGAGAAAATAAATAGCTATTGTTTCAGCCACTCAATTTGTGCTATTTGTTATAGCAGCCCTAGCAAACTAATTCACCGTCAGTCTTTTTTACATTCTTCAGAGTGCAAATCTATATACTGTCACCGTATAATTAAGTTGAATTGTTTGTCTCCATTATAATCATTTAAATAAAATTATTATGTAAAACAAATGATATTTAATGATGCTCATCTTTACAAATCCTTCAGAAACATTTGCCTTAATATTATTTCTTTTACAGTGTTGGAAATGTAAGAAAGTAGAATATTTTGCTTTTGCTCCTAGTAAAATGTTTGATACAAAGCACCCAGGGTTCTGTATGTATATAGTAATACGCATGGATGAAGGCAGAGCTGAGTTAATATAACAATAGAGTAGGTTAACAAATAAAAATGTGATGCTTCAATTATGCCAAAATAAAGCATTTTTCTAATTTTATTTTTAAAAATTAAAATATTTTTCATGCAGGTGGTAATATCTCCTTGTTCCCTTGACCCCATGTAATCTCATCATTCATCCCATGTCATCATCATGATGGTTTGGAATTTTTCTAAATCATAATGCTTTTTCTGTTTTCTGTGTGTTTTGACTCTCTCTGTCCTGCCTTAAACCTAAACCCTCTCTGAAATTTTCTGTTCTTCCAGCCCTATGATTTTTTTCCCATCCCCCAATTTGCCTCCATTGGTAAAATACAGAAGTTAATTTCTGATAAATCACCAAACTCACAAATGTTAGAAAACAATATCTTTCCTACCATCTTCATGAATTCATTGTAAGGATTACATATTAAAGTGGATATAACAATATGATGTAATACAGAACTGTAAACTTCTAGAAACAGTTGAACTATTAACAGATATCAATACCTCTTTTAAGAGACTTTGCAGTTTAATTTACTAGATTTTCTTTTTTGTTTCTTTGGATCCAAAGAAATTCTATGCACATTTTCTGAAAACACATTTCCACACAGAATTAATCATTTTCACCACTATCCTTTTGTGCAATCTGGACATTTTGTTATGGAATTATTATCAGCCCTTTTTTAGAGAGGGAGAAATTGAGACCCAGAAGTGTTTAATAATAAACAGTCCTCACACAGCTAATAAGAAATGAAGTCAAGATTCAGACCAAGGGAAACTAAATATGGAGCTCATGGTTTTTTATCCATCAAGACAAAGAGATAATGAAGATATTTTATATAAAAGAGAAGTTGATGTAATAAAGCAACTCAATTCATATTTTACCAACATAAAATCAAGAACTATGAAATTTTACTTACTAGAGACTGAATAGAAATGTATACTTTTTAAAAAATTTTTTAATGTTTATTTATATTTGAGAGAGAGAGAGAGCATGAGTGGGAGAGAGAGAGAGAGATGGAGACAGAATCTGAAGCAAGCTCAGGCCCTGAGCTGTCAGCACAGAGCCTGATGTGGGGCTCAAACTCACAAGCTGTGAGATCATGACCTGAGCTGAAATTGGATGCTTAACCAACTGAACCGCCCAGGCACCCCCGAAATGTTTTGTTTAAACTATGAACGTAGATAGTTAAACTAGTACATAGATAGTTAAGCCCATTAAGTTTCTGTTAAGACATGATTTGGCCTCAAAATCCACCTCAGCATGTTTTTCCAAACAGGCATGACAGCATAGCAATGCTATTCAGGATGACATTGTGTTGTCACCTCTGGATCAAACTTTCAAACGTGAATGTTCAGAGTAGACAGAAATTCTTAAAAACTTTTACTGGAAACACATATTGCTTCATTTTCTTCCACTGTTAATGAGAAAATATTCTGATGCTTGTTAAACACAGCAAGGAAGACTTTATTCCTTTATTCAAGATTATTGTGGGGCGCCTGGGTGACTCAGTCAGTTAAATGTCTAACTCTTGATTTGGGCTCAGATCATGATCTCGCAATTGTGGGATTGAGCCCTGTGTTGGGCTCTGTGTTTGCAGTGGGGACCCTGCTTGGGATTCTCTCTCCTTCCACCCCTCCTCCCACTCAAGCTCTCTGTCTCCCTCTCTCTCTCTCTCTCTCTCTCTCTTTCAAAAAAAAATGTATTGGGGAGAGATACTGAACTCCAATCAGAATATAGCAAAGATAACTGGAGATTTATAATCAATGAGCAGAGTACAGGGTCAGTGGATGGAAAATTACTAAGAGGGATTTCATTAGACATCAAGAATAGAGAGATTCTTCATTAATTGACTTGACAGAATTCTTGCTAAAGGTAGACCAAGAACTTAGATACCCAATATGGTGATGAAGAACATGATCATATATCAAGAGTGGGGGAAGGTATTTTCAATAAATGACTTAGTAGTATTCTTTTTTTTTTTTTAACGTTTATTTATTTTTGAGAGACAGCAAGTAAGCAAGGGAGGGGGAGAGAGAGAGGAAGACACAGAATCTGAAACAGGCTCCAGGCTCTGAGGTGTCAGCACAGAGCCTGAAACGGGGCTCAGATTCACGAGCTATGAGATCATGACCTGAGCCGAAGTCCAACGCTTAACCAGCTGAGCCCTCCTGGTGCCCCATGACTTAGTAGGATCATTTACTAAATCTTGGTTCAGCAGGCTAAAGTTGAGGCATAGACAAGAAGAAGGCTCCTAGAAGGTTGAATAAAGTTTGCTCAAGGACAGAGTCTTTGTTGTATGATCTGTGTTAAGGAAGGAAGGAAAGAAGGCAGGAAGGAATGAAGGAATGAAGGAAAGATAGAAGGAAGAATGAATGAATAAACCTAGGGAATTAACGCAACCATAATTTCCCACTATTTCACTGTTTGCCATACATCTCACATTATCATAGGAATTGGGAGAGAAGCAAAACATGTGATTCTGTGCTAGCTTAAAAGCGGGTGAGTGTGATGCTTGTACACACAATAAGGACTTTGTATTCAGGAGGTCCTAGGTTCCATCCCACTTCTGCCATTCTGTGGTTCAAAATTAGATGAGATGCTAAGATTTATCTTTATCATCAATAGAACTAAAGGAATGTTATCTATATCTTGAGTTGTGCTGTATATTAAGTGAAAGGATATAAATTAGAAAATGCATTGTATTGTTTTAAATTTCAATCCAATAAATGTTTGTGTTACCTACTACCATCAACAAACTTAAAAAAAAATCTTTTGCTTAGATGAGCTTTGGCATTTCATTGAGTTATGTTCATGTGTCCTGTACAATCTCAGTGGTAAGATTTCAAATCACCGACAGTAAATTTTCTTTTTTTTTAATCCATAGTAAATCTTCAAGTCAAATCTATATCCTACTTGATTTTAAATTGTCTTTCCTTGACTTCATATGATGTCCTAACAGGGAACACAGAATCACTTTAATACTAGCTTAATACTAGAAATTAGGAGTGTAAATCTAATTCTAAGAAATAAATAATAAAACATAGTTTATCCAAAAACTAATTTGAAAAAATCTGGGATGCCTACTATATTAATATTCCTTCCCATATACAATAAATTACATCAGAAGGACAAAAAATGTTTTTATATCTTGTAGTAACTTTTTTCTACTATTATTTCTTAACAATAGTGTTTTTATAATTTTTCCCATATACTAATTAATTAAATTTGATTTATCAGACACTTATGATGGCTCAAACTTTAATTAAGTAAATATTCATTGAATTTACTATATGCAACCTAGCTACTTTAGATATATAAAGATCAATGAAACACACAAAGCCTTAACTTATAATGGGAGAATAAACACAAGTTCCCAAATAGCTATTTAATATTGATAGTGTAAAGAAGTAATATACAGCCATAAAAAGGAATAAGGACTAGCCCTATATGCAGCCAAAGAATAATCTCCATGATATATTGTAGAGCATGCTTTTGTTCATATAACAGAGGAATATGAATATAGATACATATTTGTTTATATTAAAAATTAGAAAGATTAAACTGTAACTTTTAAAACTTATTATGTATGAGAACAGAGAAATGGTTGACTATAGACATAGAAGATGGGCTTCTGTTAATGTACTTTGCTTTGTAAATATATCTTTAGAAAAATATATGGGTGCCTGGGTGACTCAGTCAGTTAAGTGTCTGACTCTGATTTGGCTCAGGTTGTGATCTCACAGTCTGTGGATTCAGGCCTGTGTCCAGCTCTGCACTGACAGTGTGGAGCCTACTTGGGATTCTCTCTCTCTGTCCCTCTCTCTCTGCTTCTCCCCCACTCTCTCTTTCTCTGTCTCTCTCACACATGTGCTAGAAAGAAAGAAAGAAAGAAAGATGTAAATATTTATTTTTTAAGTTTATTTATTTTGAGAGAAAGACAGAGAGAGAAGAGAGAGAGAGAGAGAGAGAGAGAGAATCCCAAGCAGGCTCCACACTCTCAGCACAGAGCTGGACATGGGCCCAAACTCACACACTGTGAGATCATGACCTGAGCTGGATGCTTAACCGAACTGAGCCACCCAGACACCCTGAAAAATGTAAATATTTACATATTAAATCAAATATGTAAATATTTCATAGAACTATACAACAAAATTGAATTTAAAAATCAATTTATTGGGGTACCTGGGTGGCTTAGTCGGTTGAGTGTCCAACTTCGGCTCAGGTCATGATCTCGCAGTTCATGGGTTCCAGCCTGGCGTTGGGCTCTGGGCCAACAGCTCAGAGCCTGGAGACTGCTTCGGATTCTGTGTCTCCCTCTCTCTCCCCCTCCCCCGCTCATGCTCTGTCTCTCTCTGCTTCTCCTAAAGAAACACAATAAAAAAATTAAAAAAATAAAAATCAATTTATTAAAAATAGAAATAAAAGCAAATAGGGGCACCTGGGTGTTTCCATCAGTTAAGTGTCTGACTCTTTATTTTGGCTCAGGTCATGATCTCATGGCTCATGAGATAAAGCCCCTTAGCTGACAGCGTGGAGTCGGCTTGGGATTCTCTCTCTCCCTCTCTCTCTGCCCCTCACCCACTCATGCTCTCTCTCTCAAAACTGATTAATTAATTTTAAAAAAGAAAATGGAAGAAAAAAGGAATGAAAGCAAATAAAAACTTTGCTTTAAGTAGTTGGTGGCACACTTACATAGGAACCATCTCAAAAGTCCTTACAAAACAGTCATTGAACTATATATTCCTGGGAGATACATATTAAGAAAAATTAATTGTCCCAACCTATGTTAAATACTAATATTCAGAAATCATATTGCTGGTAGTGATGTTAGTAACATTATCCTTTTTTGTAAAATGTTGGTTATAAGTTGCTTGCCTCATATTTTTTTTTCTTAACAGATTTATTTAGGTATAATAAACTACACACATTTAAAGTGTAGGATTTGATAAATTTTGATACATGCATATACCCACAAAACCATAATCACAAGCAAGAAAATGAACATATCCATCACCCCAAAAGTCTCCTCCTGTTCCTTTTTAATCTCTCACTCACACCTCTCCATACTCCCCCTTTCAATCCCAAGTGAATACTGATGTGCTTTTTATCATTACAGATTAGTTTGCATTTTCCAGCATTTCCTATAAATGAAATCTACATTATATGCTCTATATATTTGGGGAGATTACCTGGCCTAAGTCAAAGTAATCATTGTTAAGATTCATATATGTTAATGCGTATATCTGTAGTTCATTTATTTTCATTGTTGAGTAGCTTTCCATTGTGTAGACATAACACAATTCATTAAGCATTCACTTGTTGATGAACATTTAGGTTGAATATAGTTTTTGTCTATGACAAATAAAGCTGCTATGGGAACGCATGTACAAATCTTTGTGTAAATATATTCCTTCATTTCTCTTACTAAATACTCAGAAGTGTAATGACTGGGTTATAGGGTAGATGTATGTTTAACTTTTAAGAGACTACTTGTTTCCCAAACTAGTTCTGCATTTTGCATCCCACCAGCAGTTTAGGAATGACCTAGTTCCTCTAAATCTTCACTAACACTTGACATGTTCAAACTTTTAAATTTCAACCATTGTAATAGATGTGCAGTCATATCTCATTGTGGTTTTAATTAGCATTTCCTTCATGACTAATTCCCTTGGAAAATCTCCTCAGTGTCTCTGGTTGCTTTTGACAACTAAAATATATTTGAACACTTAAATATAATGGCCAACTAACTCTTTTGACATACCTGTGCAACTTCATAACACAGTTGATATGATTTGCAAGAAAAATAAAATGGCAGTTCTAGCTGCATTCCATTTACAAAGCCATTTTTCCAAGTGTGTTAACACAGAACACCTCTAGATATAGACTGATGCTATAAATGATGGCTGATCCTCCAGTGGTGGACCTCATAGTTCCCAGTCACCTTAGCTGGTGTTTGATGAGAACATTGCAGATATCAATGAGGTTTTTTTCTCCCCCTTTCTAACAAGAAATAAGACTTCCATTCCCATACCATTTTTCTAACCAAATCAATCCAGTGCAAGGATATGGGAAAAATGAAAAAGAAAACAAAAGGCAGTAATATAAAATAGGTAATGAAAGAGATTAAAATGAGAAATAAGATGGGGGCATTTTATTTCTGGGTGGCTTAGTGGGTTAAGTGTCTCACTCTTGGTTTCCACTCAGGTCATATTTCATGGTTAATGAAGTTGACCCCTATGTCAGGCTCTGCACTGACAGCACAAAGCATGCTTAAGATTCCCTCCCCCACTCATATGCACGTGCCTGTGTTCTCTTTCTCTCACAAAAAAAATAAATAAATATTAAAAAAAAAGATCATGAAAGAGAAAAAAAGAAGAGGAAATAAAGAATGGTGATAGAAAATACTGAAAAAGATAAATAAAATATGGAAAAGTAAATGAATGTGGTCATATGCCCCTTTAAGGTTCTAGCAGAGCTAGTTGATGAAGTCTCCTTGAGGAGTGTGTGGTGTGGCACAGAGGGAAGAGTGTGGTAAGCCATGAAAATCTTTTATTTACTACCCATGTGCACTGGAGCCAAATGCCTAAGCTCCTTGAGTCTCAGGTTTTGCTTCTGTATAATAGGGATAATGATAATTGTACCAGATGATTGTTATGAAGGATTAAACAAAATAAAATAAGACACATTAAACACCTTGGTGCGGAATCACTGATGATCCCTGTTCAATACCAGGGGATCTATTCAGGAACCTTAAAGCTTAGAAAGATATAGGAGAAGTCTTATTACAGAGTCCATTGGCAGAAAGTTTGAGTTGAAATGGGTTGGGCAAAAGCAGCAATTTATTCATGTCTTACAAACATGGTCTTACAAACATCATACAGAGCTGGCACGAAAGAACAGACACCATCTCATACACCATGCTTCCTTCCAAATCACTTCTATTGAGTTACAACATCAGAACAAGTCAGTTACTGAGTTACACAGTTCTTCAAACATGGAGACCTCCCCTTTAGGGTGGTTGGATTGGCTAATCAGACAAACAATTAATTTACATGTTTAATACAGCGCAGGATTTGTAACAGAATTCAAGATATTCACACTGATATTGTAATACATTATAAAACAGTATAATTTTCAGAAGATGATGGGATCACATATGTCCCTGCCTGTTTCAATTTCTTTCTAGTTTTTCTTCTTTCTTTCCTTAAAAGCAGTTACAAAGAGTTATACTCAACTTTTCACACTCAAAAACACTTTAAATTTTAAAAACTAAAAACTATTTACAAATTATTCATTGTAATTTTAAAAGTATTTGTTGTTGGTTTTGTTGTTCTACTTAAAAAAATCTCCCTCCAACAACTATACTTTACTTGGTATAACCATTAACTTCTGGTTTCTGTGAAGGATACTTAGAGTTGACTTCTCACAACTGTTTAGAGCTCCAAAATATATTATATTCCATGGCCTATTTAACCAAATATACATACATAAAAAGGCCATTTTACTTCCCCAAACCATGCACTGACTACAATTCATTTCATGTTGCTTTCATAGAAATGCTGTGAGGTGAGTTTCTGGTGTAATAAAGACAATGATCGGGGAATATTTTTTTTAATCCCAAAGTCATCTTAAAGCACAAAAAAGAGGTTGACTTCAATCTTTGTACATACGGAATGTAAAACATTTTCTTTACATTAGGCATAGTCATAAAAAGCATGTATAAGTTGTTTTGAAAATGCATTGTCAGAGAATTTACAAACACTGTGATATCAAACACATTCTCAAAAACTGCTAAAGTACGGACACAAAACCTGACTCAAAATGTAAATTTTTCAGTAGACTTTATTTCTAACTTGCATATTTAATAATTCAACTGTACCCAGTTTCACTCATACTCTCTAAAAACTCAGATATAGTGACATTATCTCAAGTTCATTCTTTCAAGTAATCACAGGGCACCACTTTGCTCTAGCAGGTTTTTATTGAATTTCAGAGCCCTGGCACTGGAAAACCATACAAGACACAAGTCTATAAACTGTTCCACAGACAACAGCTCAAGGCAAATTAGCCTAGAAAAGATAGTGAAACATACTCTGTTGTGCTAATTTGACAGCCTAAATACATTTTGTGTGAACATGTGTAAATTATATTAGGCTCGCTGTGTAACTATAGTTTAGTCATTACTTTGTTGGTTTAAGTGATGCTTTCTATCCAGTAATGGAAAAAACTTAAATCTTGTTTGTTTCTTTCCAAATAGTAGCTTAGTCCTTTCTGGGAAAGAAGATGCTAAACAAAGACTTAGTTAGCCATGCCCTTTCTGCGTACAAGGGATAGACTTGAATGTACACTTGCATACTATACATATTTCCTTTCAGGAAGATGCATTTCTAGCTGGATTTCTAACTGAAGTTTATTTCTTTACCACTAACTAATTCCACAACTTAACAAAGGTAAACAGGGCTTGCTTAGACCACACTGATGTTTGTGATAGTCAGTGGATAATTCAAGGCCATGGTTCTTATGTGAGATTATATTTTATAACATTTGACTCACATATAACCTTAGGAGAGAGAAAAATAATATTTCAGCCACAGTGTTCTCAACTCAGCCCTTTGATAAAATGATTTCTCAGCTTGTTCACTGTCCTTTTGAAAGAAAACCAAGTTACTCCTTGTATAATAAAATTGTATCAAATAATTACAAACTAAAGAGAAAGGACCATATACTTTTATATGCAAGACGACCATTTTCACATGACATAATGGATGAAAACAAACCGGAGAACATTTCTTTAATATCTTTGGATTTAAAGAAAAAGTAATTTCCCCACCTGAAGAAAAATGGATGAATTTTCATAAGAGAAAGCATGCTTTTCATTTCTAAATCCTAAAAATCACATTTCTTTCTAGTGACATGAGATCACCACCTTCTAAACTACATCAATAGCTTGGGATTGCACTGTAATATTCATAAAATGCTTGGCTACTTTGGTAACCTGCAGCAGAGATTGAATATCTCATGAAAATCTACCCAACTTCTTTAATATCAGGGGAAATGATCATGATACACATTGACAGTTACTTTCGGGTTTGCTAATTCAATCCATTTCTAACCAAAAAAAAAAAAAAAAAGTAGCTTGTTGTCACAAGCTTGCAATCATGTATCAGAGAAAAAAAGAGAAAGGAAATTGTTCCTTGCCTAGTAAAAATCATTAAGTTCCAACTCATCATGTCTAGGATGCTACCCATCACAGAGCATATGCCACTTGGCAATTTGTCTCCTGGGATAGTCACAGATCTCTTTCCAGTGCTCTCCACCGGTTCCTTCTGCTGTTGCTCCCAGGACCAACCGCCCTATCACCTCATTTCTGGATCCCCTTTCAGAATCCAAAACCAGAAACTCAACACTTATCTCTTCAAGACCCTCACAAGGAATATCAAAGACAAACAGTTCATTGAACACTGCATTAGGGGTGCATTTCTTCACATGAGTCTTCTTTTTAGAGATTCTCTTTTTGGCATGGTACAGGTTCACTTTCACGTAGGGATCTGCAATGGTAAACAACAGACGTTACACTGGCAGAACCTGGCTGGAGAGTTGATTTCAATATAATGGTGCCCTTGGAGGTTACTGCGTGCCAGTAAAATGAAATTGCAGTGAAAATGAGTCAGAACAAAGTGAAAACATGGATATAGCTTGGCTTCTCTATTGTCAACAAATTGACAATAAGAATGTGAATGTGAAGAGTAAACTGTTCTAAACCAGAGGATGAGAACAGAAGTGCAATGGCAGGAAGATGAGATAATATAGAGGAGAAGAAAACAAAATATTCCAGAGGCACACTGATTACTTGTAACTCATTCCAGAAAATAGGATAGAAGAAAAAACATTAGACAAGATCTAACCTTTCTGAGTTGTATGACTTTGGATAAGCCTCTCTACCTCTCTGCTTTTTCTGTTGAACAGGCATTTAGAATTCACAATGGCAATGTCCTTTTTGCTTTAAATTTTGTGCTTCTTTAATCACCTGCTGAGTTTGCTTCCTGTTTTTCAGAGTTGATCTTCCTTTAATATGTGGATTTTAGGATCATGCTACTTTTTCACACATTTAATTATATTCTTTTTGCCTCTTTCTGGTTGAAGCATATGAGTTCATTTGAGCTTCCTAATCTAAACATTTAAGACAATGTGTTCAACTGCCATTATTAAATAATAGCAATAATAATATTAAAAATAATAATACAACTAGGTGATATTTAATGAAATATATCTTTCTAGTCCTCACAATCTCTCTCAAGGTAAGTATCATTACTTATTAGTTTGTGTAGAGATTATGAAACATAGCCAAGGCTATATGCTAAAATGGAAGGGTTAGGATTTGAACTCAGATCCTTTCAACCCATAGGTCATGTGTTCTTTTCACAATGTGATATGAGGAATTTTTTTTAATAGTCACAAAAACTAAGAGCTAATTCTTCAAGAAGATACATAAGGAATTAAAGGAAAAATAATAAAAAGAACACCAGAAGAATAAGTGTAGGTTGGCTCATTAAAAACACTAAAATGAAGAACTCTTCTCCCAAACAATTGCTATATTTTTGGCAATGGCTTCTTACCTCTGCATTTATTACTGTTTTCTGCTTCAAACCCACTCAGACATCTATCATGTATTAGCAATGGCTTAGATGGTAGAACTATGTAGTTTTATTTTTCTTGCTAATGGCATTGAATCACATCGTTATTCCATAATGAGAAACAGGGAAAAACAATCACATCACTTGAAACTGAGTAAAAGGCAAATCAAATTCACGTTAGATGCTATTTTGCCCAATGTACTGTTCACTGACACTGAATTTTTCAGAAGCATTCTTACCTGAAAGTCCAGACACATCAGATTTAGGCAGGTGTCGAGCTTTTAAAACAACCACAGTGAGAGTATTTGTAGTGGACTGATAGCAGAGAGAGATCAGTAACTCACCCCGTCCTGAAGACTTCTAAACAAAGAGAGATGTGGTATAAGTATTCTCATTATTTTCTTGGGTTTGAAATTTGTGCTTATAGCAACATTTTAAAGCAATATAATATTGCTAGTTTTATGTAATTTTCCTACTTATTTTTATTTTACTATGCTAAGAAATCTGAGTAACTGCAAGCTTTTGTGCAGGGCTACCACTTTCTAAAAACAGGTGGCTGCCATCTTGTGGTGTTTTTAGGTACTACAGGTTGTTAAAATTTGTAATGAGTTAGCCACACCCATTACTGGAAATGTTTAAAGATATTTAGAGTATAGCTTTTACAGAGGATTTTTTTTTTTTACTTTTGCTTTTTAACTAAATAATTACTTTTTGAAGTTACTAATAGTAATGAAAATTGTCTATTCATTTGAAAGGATCTGTATAGGGCAAAATGACTCATGTTAAGTTTGATTTGATTTCAATTTTTTAAAAAACACTAACATTACTGGAATTTGAATTCAGACTAACTGAAATTTATTCTGACTGCCACCACTCTCCTGACCCATAGGGCTGATGGAATTAAAATTCTCTATCCTCAGCCCCCACTCAAAGTCCTCATTTAATCCAAGGAATGAATTAAGTTTTGGAGGGAATTGACTCAATTTTTAATACTTTGTTTTTGAAGAGTATCATAAGATCCTTCTTTGTACACTACTTAGATTTTATTTGCACTTTAAAGACATTAGCTAAGATGACCAAGAACTCAAAGTACAAGTTTTAACTGATGAAACAAAATGAAAACTCAGAGCTGGATTATAACTAAGAATGATGGCTGGCCAGAGCTCCTAACTCTTCAGTCTATATGCACATGGGGTTATTATATGAATAAACAGTCCAAGTAGGAATAGATATTTATTCCTACTATGCTGCTAAACATCTTAGTGTCTCAAACAAGCTACCTAGCGTTTCTGAACTCTGACTTTTCATTAATTTCAACAAAGAAATAAAGGTGAGCTTTACAGTATTCTACAGAATCTTTCTAAAATATTATAGTCTAAATCAATTAAGTTCTATATTTAAAGGGGAAATAGTATTAATTTGATATCTTATAATAGTCTCAGAACTACCCAAGCAGTATACCTACAAAGGCAGAGTAACTCACTTCTTGTCATACAACATAGTCATGGACATTTATAATTCAATATGATGTGATGTCTCCTCCTTGAAAAGCAATTCCATGAAAAGTCAATATAACTTCCAAATCCTCAGGACAAATTGATTTAATTTTATATTTCAATTTCAATTTCAAATTCAATTATGAAACATCTTTGTTAACTTGCTTATAAGAAATATTTGCCTGCATTTTAGTTTAAGTGGCAGTCAAAATACTTAAGATAGAAATTAACAAAAATATTTATATAAGTATTCTTTAAATATCCACAAAGGATGCCTATTTATTTGATATAATTAAAATACTTTAAACATTTCAGCTGTGGGTTAAATTTTCTTTCATCTCCTCTATTCCCTTGATCCCCATTTGATTATGATTAATAATAATTAAACATGGTAAAGATGATATGTATAAAACTTATCATTTTAATGAAAATCCCCTAGATACAAAGAAGCTGAATAAAAGAATGTTTATAAATACTTTAAGCACTAAAAATGAATTACCCTAACATTTCTCTTGATGATCTCTCTGTTCATTAACATTTTTCCATCAGATAATTCAATTCCTGCAAGAGGAATAAGGACTTCTCCAATGATATCATCTCTTGAAAACCTGTCGAAACTCAAGATTGTGAAGTGCAAGGCCAACTCCTGGATCTGAGTATAGAGGATCCCATAGAATGTAAAGGTCTCATCAAAAGCTGGGTCCAAGGTCTTTCTCAGAACTCTGGTTTTCACTTTATGCTTCTTCTCTGGGAGGATCGTCATTTTGATATACGGGTCAGAGGTCATCGACTGCTCATCCATGGCTGGCAAGCCACGGGCTTCCTTGATATTTACCACAAATGCTTTCTTCTCAAAGTTGTACTCTAAGGAGAAGAAGAGGGTTCCCAGCTTCTCCTGTTTCTCTTCTGAAGTAAGGGAAGTGCTGGACTTTAAGCTATCAGGGGAAACGGCTTCTTTCTCCCCTTCTGAAAAGAGCTTTGGGGTCACACTCTCCAGATCAGAAGGGCTACTAGCTTTGAGGTTTGTTTTGGGAAAATTGCCATTGAGATCTCTCTTCTCAAGGTCGAGATGTAATGAATTCTTTGGCACAGCTGGCTTATTCTTTACTTCATTTTTGTCATCTGCTCCAAACTTCTTCTTGCTACTTAGGTTTTCAGGATAAATATCAACTCCTTTTAGTACATGCACAAACTTATATGGAGGAGTCTTGTTAGATTTGGATGATTTTCTCTGACAGCAGATCCATGCAAACAGAGAGACTGTGAAGACCAGGCCAAATGCACTGAAGATCCCCACCACTGTGGGGATTTCATCTGAAAAATCAAATGACCAATAACATACATTAAAGGAGCAGAGTTGGAGACATGAGCCTATTTGAAAAGCATACTGGAGCTGGCAAATGCTGTAGGCTGCACAGATTGGATTACTTTCCAACTCTTCTGGGTATGAGTTATGTACACATTTCATGTCACCTTCAGGAATAAACACATCCACTGTGTGACATGCCGAAAAAAATACCGTATGACAGAAACTTCTTCATTTCAGTTTTTTTTTCATAAATAAAAAGAAAAGATGAAACAGGGCCTAGGTCGGGATGGGGGATGCTAAATGACCCTGACCTATCTTTGTTTTCTCAGATAACATGAGTCAACTACAGCATGGTAGGTCAGTACTAATTTCATTATGTTTTCTTGACATTTTGAGGCTTTCCAGAAGCATCAATTTTTACTGATTATGGAGCTCTAAATACACATTTTTGAAATACTGGGAGATTTTTTATTCCTAGTAGTTCTTTATTTATCCCGGATTCAAGAAGCAAACATCTAAGGGCTCAGTGGTTCCAATAATTTTAAGAAATGGAGGAACATTATCTGCTATTGTCACAAACTTATCAATAATTTCCATCCCAATTATGATAAGAGAAATGTTACATATATTAGGAAAAAAAGAACAAAAAAGATGAACAACAGGATATTAATATTATATAACTTTTAACACTACAAACTCCTTGGATACAGATTCATAATTTCTTAAACACTGAATTACCCAAAGAACAAATTAATTACACCTAAGTAGGATAAAAACAAAACAATGGTTATGAATGAATCATCATTCCTTAACATGTAAAGAGTGAGAATAGATAATTTAGAGTTCAATTTTATCCATAACTGATTTTTTCTAGCATATTTCCACATGGCAAATAGTAATCAAATTGAATTTGGCATTCTTTCTTGAATGAGGGCACATTAAATTACTGACATTAGGTAATACTGATTATGCATGAAGCTTATCATGTGCCATATGTAAGCATATTTCTCCAACAAATGATTAGTAACAGTGTGTAAGTAAAAGCAGTATTGCTATATCTGGACACAGTGCATCAATTGAGTCAATGTTTAATATAGTCATAGTGAATATAACTAATGTAGTATTATCTGCATTTAGTTCCATTCTTATCTATTTTTATCCCAAATAGTGAATAATAAAGTTAAAAGTCCCAGTTAGAAAAGGGTTAAGCCTTGTTTGAATAACCTCTGAAAGAACAATCTTTTGTTACTCCCCTCCCCCACCCCCCAAATCTTCTGCCTACCTACTTCATAATTTCAAAACTGAACTCAAAGAATATAAGAACCAGCAATGACAAATAAGAGAAGACATATATAACAATATTAAAAACAATAATAAAAATTCTATAGTTTAATTATATCAAGAAACTGAATCATGTAGAGATGAAAAATAAACCTTTGAATTCCCCAAGTAGAAAACGCAGCAAATGCTACAGAAAAAGAATCAAACAAGAGCTAAAGATAATCAGCTAAACTTAGTATCAGCTTTTCAGTTTTTTTCTTCTATTCAAGTCTTTGTGTGTGGAGGGGGTGGGGGGGTGGCAGGGGAGAATCCACTCCTGGACTCTAATAATCTAAGGCCAGGGAGCAAAACCAAAGTCATGAACTAAGGCAATTCTTTAGCCAATGCTAGGAGAACAATAAAAGCAATAGAAAATGATCCTTCTTTTTTTTTTCTTAAACAGACCAATGGCCCAAGCTGAAACATATTTTTTACCAGCACAATCTCTGAAAATGCCTCAGTATTAGAAAATTTCTTATTTTCAAATCAGAAATTGGGAATACACATCATAATAATATAAATCAATCATCCAAATGGAAGCCTGAGTAAAGGAAACTCATTTCTGAATATAATGTCACAGATTGTCCCTATTTCATACGTAAGTCACAAGGCAAAATATTCACTAAATCATGGAAAGACTCACCTACTCCTTGTATGTTCTCTACCAATGAGATTTTAAGCTTCTGAGAGCAAAGACCTCAGTCATTTCACTCAGTTAAATAACAATTATCATGGACTCATAGATATCATTCCTTATTCACAAACTTCTATAAAATTTCTTGATTTTTTTGAATACTTGTGAAGTAAGTAAAACTCTACCTCTTATCTTTGGAATATAATGTGACCTAAAATACTACTTTTAATTTGAAGTACATCTGTTTTTATTTACTGAAAGAGAGAAGGAGAGCAATGATGCCAAAAATTTGGTATAGGAAAAGGGAAATTGAACTGGAAAATAGGAGTCCTAATTCTACTTTCCAAAAGCTTTTCATTAACTGTTTGACCTGAAATACGTCCCTCATCTCTCTGGGCTCTGGTTACCTCACCTGTGAAATGCAATGGGCCAAGCTAGTTCATTTCAAATACCACTCTAACACCCTAGCATCATAGGATTCTGTGTTTTTCACTAGCAACATATTTCAAGAGAACAAGAAAAACATAGCAGAGAAAAACAACCTTATGGTACACTCTATAATAAAATATACATTCCAAACCCTCAACATATAAGTTGTTTTATACCGAGATCAAACCCTTATGTAATCACAGAAACATTGGCTTCTCCTGGTAAGTTAAATACAGATTTACTTACAAATAAAAGTCACCTACAGAATTAATGAAACCAACTGCAAACAACAGACCCCCTTTCCTTTACTCAGCGCGTGCTGCAATTTACAGAGCTACCCGAACATTTAGGAACTTCTTGGATGTAAAATCTCCCTGGCAGACGGCAATTTTTTTGAGGAGAAAGATAGGGAGGAAGGGAGAAACAACACATAAGCCACGATTTCCCCTTTACAGTTCTCATTTTCTTTTCAGATTAACTACCTAGGAGATCTATATCCAACATCCCATGGAAAAATAAAAATAACAACAACAACAACAACACAGCCCACCCCGGAGTATTCAAGAAACAACCGCAGTTACAAGTTGAGTAACTTGCTTACCAAATTCTTCCCGGCTGGTAGTGATCGGAGCCATTTTTTGCTGCGTGTTCTGTCCGAGGTGCTGAACGGAAAACTCCCTGGCTTGATTCACTTGCCTGGATCTGAAGCGCCGGCTTTCCCTAGTGCTGAAAACAACAGCGCAGAGCCCAGGGGACCTGCGCCTGGAACCGGGAGGAGGCAAAGGGGGGAGGGGGTGGTCCACTCGCCCTCGCACAGTGATTTGCCACCCCTGTTCCTGTTTTGGCTCTTCTGAGAAGCTCGTCTCTGAGACTCTAGACGTGGCTGAAACCCGAATTGACGCAATCCTGACGCTACAGGGTTGAAATCAGCACCTGCCCTCCTCCCCTCCGCCCTCCAATCCTCTCCTCTCCCTTTCCTTCTTTCTTCCTCCCGTCTCTCCTGAGGATTCAGCACATACTCATCAATTATTTTAACTGTTGGACTACTGGAGATTAGCTTTGCTATTCTGTGGGGGCTCACAAGCACACGGAGATGAGCCCCCAAACTCATTCGTGTCAGTTCTTAATAGAAAATCTCCTGATCATCGAGATCAGTAAAAATGTGCCTGCGAGTTATCAGAATAATGCAATTTACAGAGATGATTTCGGGTAAGAGTGAGAAGAGAGAAATCTCTGCATCATATGAACACTGTGACATGCAAGAATATGTTTTCTTGCTTTCTAAAATTTTCTTTGATATATTTTCGTTAGAAAAGATCCACCACACATTGATCCATTTGAAATAAGACAACAGTTTTCCCACTATAATCACTTATTTCCTAATAAATAGTCTAAACATTTTGCTGATGCTGTTGCTCCATCTGTCTGTCAGCTCTCTCCCCTTTAATATCTGACATTTGACCAGTTAAAGTACTTAGGAACAGATGGGAATAATCCCTTCTGTATTCAGACTCACTCTCGGTTATGACTTTTGCATATAATGAGACTGCTCCTGGAATGACATTTCTGGTTAAAACCCCTGACTTCTAATAGGATTGTGCAAAATAGTTACAAGAATCAGACTGAAACTGAAAGATATGATAATTATTGGTTATTTTCAAAGGAAAACATTTTTTTTCTAAACTGATGATATTTCTGGGGTTGAGGAACTGGGCAATATATGGTGTCAGATTCTGATTAATTTTAATCAGAAGAGTGTGCCTTTTAAAAATGTTAAGAAATTTTCCAAAGGAGAGAACTCAGGCTGTAACTCCAACTATCAATTATTGCTCCACAAAGAATTCCTTTGCTCTGGAGCTTAGGAGCAAATGACATTTAGTATATACTGGAATGGGGGAGGAAGGGGCATTGGGTGACTCTCAGAAAGCTACTATACAAGTGACAGGTTCCTGCACATTGGCGAGCAGTCGCTCTGAGTGTCAGGACTGTGTCTTGGGAAAAATTAGCTTCAGTCTTTTGCATCATGGAAAATTTTATGAACCAAAGTCCTTTTCTTTCCCTTTCTACTTGTTCCCACATAGTTGGCATTTTAAAATTCTTCCAACAGATTTTTTAAAACCTTATATTGTCATGCTATGAAAACACACAAACCAATTTAGTGTATTTAATTTTTTCTATTGGCAGAACCTGTATTTTGTGTCCTTATCTTTTCACTTCATTCAGATTACTTGCTTCCTCAGTTATGCTTGCACCTAGTGGGATTGTCCCTAGGAATAGATATTCATTAGATGAAAGAGACAGTGGTATTTATTGGCGATGCATACCATAGGTAAACAAAATATATAGTGTGAGGTTCACTAAAACGTGTTTCCTGGCTAAGTTATTGCTAACATATGGTTAAACTCATTTGTTGTAAACATAAGTACCTTATTTGTATGTTCTATATAAATTAGTATCTCATTAATTTTACCTTCAGGTGGCAAGATGCTGTCATCTAAAACCTGTCTAGACTGTTTAAACTGTTTCTGTAGAACCCTATCTCATCCTGGGCTGTCTCATTTCTAAGGACACATTGTGATAAAATTACATCTTGCCCAGAGCTAATGCTATTGTGGATATAGTAACTGTTTCATTGCTTGCTTTAAAAGCAAACTGAAATAAATGTTATTAATTAAAATGTCAGAGGTTTCCCTCATTTTCTCTTGATGAATAGTATGTCATTTATTATCCAATCTCTTTAGACAGCTTCTACCAGCACCAGATGAGGAGTGAGAAACTGGTCCAACACAGAGGACAAACCTGAGTTTCTTATGATTGAAATTCATACCCTACCACATTATTACATTGTTCTCTTTAGATTCAGCAAACAAGTAATCAATTCGCTGACGTGAACAATACCATTCTAGCAGCATAGACTTGGGAGGAGGGGTTGTTGCTAGGTAACCACCTTTTTGCCACCCAAAACACACAGCCTCCAACAAGTTCCCACCCTGGGAAATGTAGACCATTCTGTACAAGTGGCAGTGTTTACTTCAGAATGATTCTTTCACTGTTGAAATGGTTCAGTATTTACCCTACTTTATTTCAGATTTCAATTACAAATATCTATACATACTTGAGAAAAAACCAGAACATTTCAGTTCAGTTTGGTTTTAAGAAATCCAGTTGAAGACTATTGATGATTCATTATCTGATTGTTTCCATCCATTTTATTCATTTAAAATAATTTTACTTAATACATAGATTGACAAAGTTTATTTATATAGTTTATTAATTATATAGTTTAATCTATATTTACTCTGGTTTCTTAAAAATAGTATTGTTGGATGTGTTTAGGATCTTCTGTTAGGCAAAAGAAAATTTCAAAAGGTTTTGAAAATGTTACAGTGATCTTCAGCAATCTTTAGTAATGCACAGATTAGTAATACCAAGACATTTTACTAATACCAAGACATTTTACTGGTATGTGGGTGGAGTAGAGTGAAGTATCTGATAATGGATAATGGATAATTGTTGTAATGTTCCATATCATTCTATTAAGAATGCTGGCTCTGATGTTAATGGAAAATATTTCTATTACAAGCATACCCAACTCGAAACCTTGCAAGACAAATGCTTTCCCATTTGGTATCACAAAAATCCCTTCACTATGCATCATTTCTACATTTGTTTTTCTTCAACGTATTCAGCATTTACTCTGTGACAAACTAAATTAGGCTGTGATGGCTAATGAGTGAAAAACTCATTACCCCAACCACAAAAAAGCTTATCGTCTTCCTTCCTTTCTTCTTTCGTTCAACACACAATTATTAAACATGTACTAACTCTTAGGTTTTTGGTAAGTAGGGGGTTTATATTGGTCAAGATGATAAAAACAATGCCTACCCTAATGGAGCTTATAGACTACAGGACAGATGGGCAGCTTTTCCTCTAGAACTGGGAAAAATAGATGATAATTATGTTTATATTTCATTTGCCTGACCAACCTACAAGATTGGTCAGCAGCACCACTTTCTTTCACCATACACACAAAAAAAGTCCAAAATGGATTAAGGACCTAAATGGGAGACCTGAAACCATAAAAATTCTAGAAGAGAGCACAGGCAGTAATTTCTCTGACATTGGCCATGGGAACTTTTTTTCTTGGGCAAGGGAAACAAAAGCAAAAATAAATTACATCAAAATAAAAAGTTTCTGCACAGTGAAGGAAACAATCAACAAAACTAAAAGGCAATCTATAGAATGGGAGAAGATATTTGCAATTGCATATCCAATAAAGGGTTAATATACAAAATATATAAAGAACTCATAAAACTCAACACCCAAAACCAAATAATCCAATTAAAAATGGGCAGAAGACATGAACAGACATTTCTGCAAAGACATATTGATGACCAACAGACACATGAAAAGGTACTCATGAAAAGGTACTTATCATCATTTACCATCAGGGAAATGGAATCAAAACTAAAATCAACAACACAAGAAACAACAGGTGTTGATGAGGGTATGGAGAAAAAGGAATCCTCTTGCACTGTTGGTGGGAATGCAAACTGGTGCAGCCACTGTGGAAAACAAATATGGAGTTCCTCAAAAAGTTAAAAATAGAACTACCCTATGATCCAGCAATCACACTACTGATATTTACCCAAAGAATACAAAAACACTAATTCAAAGGGATACACACACCCTATGTTTATAGCAGCATTATTTACAATAGCTAAGATAAGGAAGCAACCCAAGGTTTCATCAAATGATGAACAGATAGAGAAGATGTAATATATATATACAATTCAATATTATTTGGGCACGGAAAAGAATGAAATCTTGCCATTAGCAATGATATGGATGGAGCTAGAGAGTATAATTGTGAATGAAATAGAGAAAGACAAATATCTATGATTTCACTTATATGGAATTTAAGAAATGAAAGAAAAGAGCAAAGGGAAGAGAGAGAAAGAGAAACCAAGAAAACAGATTGTTAACCATAGAGAACAAACTGATGGTTACCAGAGGGGAGGTGGGGGGGGGGGATGGGTTAAATATGTGATGGGGATTAAGAAGTGCACTCTCCTAGTATTCCATTGTGTATATAAACCACAATTTCTTTATCCATTCATCAGTTGATGGACATTTAGGCTCTTTCCATAATTTGGCTATTGTTGAGAGTGCTGCTATACTACGTGGCAATGAGAAAAAATGAAATATGGCCTTTTGTAGCAACGTGGATGGAACTGGAGAGTGTGATGCTAAGTGAAATAAGCCATACAGAGAAAGACAGATACCATATGGTTTCACTCTTATGTGGATCCTGAGAAACTTAACAGGAACCCATGGGGGAGGGGAAGGGAAAAAAAAAAAAAAAGAGGTTAGAGTGGGAGAGAGCCAAAGCATAAGAGACTGTTGAGAACTGAGAACAAACTAAGGGTTGATGGGGGTTGGGAGGGAGGAGAGGGTGGGTGATGGGTATTGAGGAGGGCACCTTTTGGGATGAGCACTGGGTGTTGTATGGAAACCAATTTGACAATAAATTTCATATATAAATAAAAATAAATAAAAAATAAAAAAAGAAGAAGTGCACTCTCATGATGAGTACCGAGTGATGTATGGAATTGTTGAATCATTATATCATATATCTGGAACTAATATAACACTGTATGTTAACTAACTAGAATTAAAATTAAAACTTAAAAAAAAAGAGTGGCCAACAATATTCCAAAGATATTCAGTCTGTCCTTATTGACCCTTCTCTTCATAATTATAGATTAATTATTATTGTGTCAGATTGCATTCTTCCATTTCCTATGTTTGTCCACATCTTCTCTCTCCTTTAAGAGTCAGTTAAAGTTTCATTTATACTACAAAGTTTCTGACTTTCCAGTTACTCAAGGATTCATTCTAATTTAAATTCTTATAACACTATCTCTACTGAAATCCTTTAAGTCAGCTTGACATATTATTGGCTATATACCAACAATTCCCATAAAAATACATCAAAGGTCTCCACCAATGCTCACTCCAAATAATCCACAAGGTTCCCATTTGTTCATGATCTTCTTCGCATCAATTTTTTCATGCCTCCTGACCTCATTTTATTTTTACATTCCAGGCTTGTTTTTAAGTTGTAATCTTTGAAATGACATCTCTAACCCTTGGATCTTGGTCCTCTAATAAGAATTTGACCTGTAGCCATGTTATTTTATTTTTTATTATTTTTAATGTTTATTTATTTTGAGTAAAATCTCCTGCGTAAAAGGCAGGAGAGGGGCAGAGAGAGAGGGAGGCAGGGGAGCCAAAGCCAACGCTGTGCTTACAAAGTTAGACAGTTAGACAGTTCTGGACTGAGTTAGACAAAGTTAGATAGTTAATGGACTGAGTCACCCAGGCACCCCAAACTGGAGCCATTTTAGAAGCTTGTCCTGTTTCAGTTTACCTTGAAGCTATTTCTTGTTAGCTCCTTACAACACATCTATCCTCAGTCTTCCAATCTATTCTTAAGTGAGACTTCTCTTAGCCTTCCAATAACAATAAAATTTGGGTTACTTTATGTTTTTTGGGAAGTCTGGGATCAGCAAGATTATACTAAAATTTTCAACTGAAATACTGGAGATTTAACAAATATTTTATTACTTAATAATTAATGTTATTTTTTAAAATATAAAAATAAACACTGGTACAATTGACAAAGATTAATGTCTAATAAATCATTGGACTTATTTATAGCTACCATAAAATAGCTATAACACAGAACAGACAGCAAGGGCAAAATTGAAATGACTATAAGCGATATAAAAAAATACAAAATAATTAAAATGTAATTATCTAAGTAAGCAAAAAGATTTACAAACTCCAAGATAAATGGTTTCATAATATGTTTAAAAAATAAAGTTTAACAATATACTGCTTACAGTGAAAGTACCAAACAATGACTACAAAATTAAAAGAATAGAATGTATCATGATTTATTAAAAATATGGAGATGAAAAATTAAGTTAAAAAGTCAAGAAAACATATCAAAAGGAAGAAAATATGCAATTTATATAGGTAAAAGAATATACTGACAATAAAAGTTTTTAAGGCTTATGCTCCAAATAACTTATCATTAAATACACAATGCAAAACTATTGTAAGTGGTGAAGAAAAATAAACTGAAACATTACTTTTTAATAGACATAATCATTTCTTTCAGCCACTTACAGATCATCATAATTACAGGTTTAGACCACTTATCTAGGGTGGGGCAGTGTTACTGACAGTGTCTTTGTAAACCATAAACAATTAATTTTTAAAGCATACAAATTCTTGGAAAGCAGGGAAATTTTCTCAAATATGTAATGCAGTGTTACTAAGAATTTTTCAAAAAGTGAGATGACATTAAAATCTATATAATATTTTATTAAAAGATATTGACTTAAACATCAACACAAAATAATTTTTGAAGATGCTATATTAGAACATCATTTAAAGAAGTAAATAATTATATGTGTATAAACATTCATTCCACTATTCCCTCATTAGCACATATACATCACAAAGAAATTATCACTCAGGACCATGAGGTGATATGTATATTATTATACACAATAAAATGGTCCTTGGTAGCAATGAGTTAAAGGCAACATGTGAATGTCCAGCACAATGTAGATGTATACATAATTTGTGTTGAAAGCAAATTATGTGATATTATCCTGGAGTTAAAAACAACAAACTATACTAACTACATATATACACATATACATATATACATATACACATACACATACACACATATACAAACTATACATATATATACATATATATCTTGTAAAATATTGAATAAACAAGTTACATAAAAATATCGTTGATGCAAAATAAACACATACACACAAAAAATATCACTGCACATTTTCAAAAAAAAAAAATACACAGATTTTATTCAGGTTCTAGTGGATTCATTTGTGGCAGACCTGCCAAGAATAATTAGAAAATCCACGTAAAATCTGTTTTAAAAATTTGTTTTACAGCATTTACGAATTGATGAAACAACTAAGGCTTCAAGGGCCAAGATATAAGTGAAACAGCAGAGAGATGAGCTGATATTCTGCAAGTCACTTTTCCTCTCAGGAAAATTGGCTGATTCTTAAAAATCGGTAAGAAGCTGAGCTACGAAACAGAAAAACAAACAGATTTTTTGGCAATCTCACGGGACTGGAGAGGCAATAATTGGAGTTAGGGAAATCCTAGACAGTGAGGAAAGAAGTGGCTGGGATCCTGGAAAGGAAGGAGGTACAGAGATAGCTCCTGCACTGAGTGATTTTACACCCAAGACACATGCTCAGTTCTTCAACTTTGCAGGCAAGAGTCTTAGAAGCTAAACAAAAAGGCACTGAAAAACAAAATTATGGTTTCAGTTGACTCATGCGGCTGAGGGAACAAAAATTATGCCTTACTATTCATCAGTGTGAAAGACCCTTAGTAATCACTCTAGGCTTCAGTTGGAAGCACTAAAGAACTACATCAAGAAGAGAGGATAAATCAGGGGAAGAGTGAGCCCTACAGTATTAGGACCCAGGCTCCATTTAGTTTAATTCCTAAATGGATTAATGTGATGTATTTCCCCACAAAGGTAGCCAACCAAACCCAAGCTGAAGAAGATAATATCATCTAGAGCTACTACAACTTTTCATATACAATGCCCATCATTTAATAAAAAATATCAGGCCTAATGAGAAACTAAACCAAGGAGAAAATGCACAATTTAAAAAAGGTCCATAGATTAGTGATATAATGGTAATTAATATTTTGATAAAAGAGATGATAAAATACTAGAGAACTAGAATTTATAAGATGCAGAATAACATTCTAGAATGGAAAAATATAGTTTTTGAAATTAAGAAATGGATAGATATAAATGAAGAGAAGATTAAATAAAGTATAGATAACTAATGAACCAGAAGAACAGTCTATAGGTAATATCCATACTAGAGAACAGAGCACTAAAGGTGTGGAAAATACAGAAAATGGCTTCAGAGATACATGGGACATGATAAAAGGTAATAACATGATTGTAATCTGGCAACTTAGGTAGAAGTAATGTTTGAAAAGAAAATAATGGAATTTCCCAACCCAAAGAAAAATATCAATTCATATATTTAAAAAGCATTGAGAACTCCAAGCAATGGGAATATAAAGAAAACCACATAGTGCATCACAGTGAAATGACTAAAAACAAAAGACAAAGAGGAAATTTGAAAACAATCAGAAAATACAATATATTATCTTCAAAAAACAACAAAACGACTCATCTGATATCCCATTAGAGATGACAGGTCTGAAGACAATAACTCTAAACTGATAAAAAGGAATAGTTGTCAATCTACAATTTTATATCAGCAAAAGTCAAGGTGAATGAAAGAAATTTCTAGAAAAGTAGAAGCTGAGAGAATTAATTAACAGCAAATGCTAACTAAATGAGAGAAAATGATCACCGACCAAAACAGAAATGGCAATCAAAATAAAGAACATGGAAAAGGGTCAATATATGTCTAAGTATAAATGAATAATATTAACTGCTCAAAACAATAAAAATGTACTGTGTTATCTAAAATATTGTATAACTGGATATAGGGCTAACATTAATTCAGAGGGTAAGAGAAAATAAGTTGAGTTCCAATGTTTTAAAACCTGAGAAATGGTAAAAGGAATAATTTTGTTATCCAGGGAAACTCTGAACAAAGAGTAGAAAAAAAAATGTGTATCCAAGAAGTTAGCAAATATGAAAAAGCTAATAAAAGCTAAAAGATAAAAGAAAAAATAGAAAGAAGAAACAGGTGGTCCAATAGAATACAAATGATAATTTGGAGGATAGTAACCCAAAGATATCAGTAATTACTTTAACTAAAATGAACTAAATACTGCTATTAAAAAGGGGTAAAATATTGTCAGACTGGAGAAAAGATACAAACCCAATGCCCCAACTCTATGGCAGTTACAAGAGATAAAATTTTAAAAGACAGAAAACATCAAAGTATAGTAAATGCACCTCCTGTACACCATCCAGAAGAGGGCTATAATATTTATTTTTCTGATATACATATATTAGATAAGTAGATTTTTAATTCAGACAAAAAGGCATCAGGAAAGACAATAAAGGGTATCATAAAATGATAAATTTGTAATTATATCAGGAAGACAAATTCCTAAATTTGTATGTGCTCATTAATATAGCTTTGAGTTATATAAAACCTAAATTAAAAGAGTTAGATGAGAAATAGAGAAATTCACATCATTGAAGGAACTTTTTCCTAGGCTTTCTCATATCTGATAGAAGTAGACACAGCTCAACAAAAAACCTACAAAATCTAAATGAATTAATAAGTCTGAGCTAATTATCAAATTCCATACGTAGTATTATTTCAAATGAATATAAAATATTTAGTAAAACTGACTACAAGGTGCCCATAAACAAGTTTCAAAATACTTCAAAGGACAGAAATAATTCGGTTTGTTCCCTAACCATAGAGGCATTAAGCAAGAAAGTAGTGGAAAATACTTTCTGAAAAACTCTACTGTTAGAAAACTAAGCAAAATCTGCCTAAATAGCCAATGGATCACAGAAGAAATCTCAACAGAAATTAGGAAAAAAGTGTAAACTGAATGAAAATGATAACACTATAAAACAGAGATAAAATCTATGAAATACAGCTTAAAATGTGCTTAGAGAATATAGGGACTTCTATGCACATATTTGAATAGAAAAGAATGGGGAAAAGTGATCTCACTATTTATTGCAGAATGTTAGAAAATAAAAAGGAAATTCAACCCAAAGAATGTGAAGAAAAAAAATGACAGAAAAATAAATTAATAAGATAAAAAAAATCTGGAGTAAAAAAGAAAAGCCCAACAAATCTAAAATAATTTTTTTGATAGGATTATGTTAATGATAATTTCTGACAACATTGACAAGAAAACAAAAGGGAGAGAAAAGTACAAATCACAAATGATACAAGAAAGTAAAAAAAGGCAAGCCATAGAGCAAGAGTTAGAGAATATATTTGCAATGCTTATTTCTGGCATAGGAATTGCATCCAAAAATATGTGAAGAAAAATAAATTTTTAAAGACATTCTAATTTAAAATGGACAAAAGGATTGTAGAGACACATCACTGAGGAAGATATAATATCCCAGTGGCTAATGATCATATGAAAGGAGCTTAGCAGCAGCAGTCTTTACAAAATGCAAATTAAAACCACCCACAGGACAGTTCTACACAACCACTGAAAGGCTTAAAAGGGTCAATGAAGACAAAACCAAAATTTTTTTGACAATACCTAATGTTGATAAGAATGTGGGGCAACAGAAAGTCTTAAGCACTGCTTTTGGTCTTTATATTGGTACAAACATTTTGAAAAACTGTTTGACAGTATCTACTAAAGCAGAACATAGACCTAAGCTATGGCCCTGCAATTCCAACCATTGCTAACTTTTAAACTGAAATGACTGCATCCAAGTACAAGAATGTTCCTAGCAGCATTATTCGCAGTAGACAAAAATTGAAACAACTAGATTCAATAAATAAATTTATATGCTAGAATACTATTCAGAAATGACAAAGAACAAAACGTTGCTGTATATAACAAAGGTGAACCTCATAACTGCAATGTTGAATGAGAGAAACCAGATAAGAAAAATTAAACACAGGAAGATCCAACTTCTTTAAATTTCAAAAAAAAAAAAAAAAACTCAAGAAAACCCAATCAATGTTAATAGAAGTCACATAGTAATTATCTCTGTAGGAGGTAAAAATTGAGATGAAGCACAGTACAGATTTCTGTGGTGTTAATAATATTCCCTGTCTTGGTCTGGACAGTAGTTACTAAGTATTTTGGATTTTCTTTTAATACATTAGGTTGTTCAGTAATACTTTGTGTACTATGTTGTATGTCTGTGTGTGTGTGTATTTCTACGTTTCAGTTTGCTACATATTTTACATGGGTAAATATATTTTCAAGGACAGGTACAAACACATTAGGGTAGATATTAAAGTAAATGCATGTAAGGGAGGAAAATATCACTGGTAATTGGATGTAAAGCAGAAAAATAAATTAGAGATGGACTCTGCATAATTTATCATGCAACTATGATCTTTCCCCCTCCCCAAACTGAGTATTCTGAACTTTAGTTTTCCCAGTACCTACTCAGTTTGAATCCTATTTCACAATGACCTCCACTTCCTCTATTGATTTACAGTAATATATCAGTTCTAAGCTGTTTCCTTACCCAGGTACAGATGTTATAAAAATAGATGGTATGAGGACTGAAAGTACTAGGAATCAGCTCTGCATATAAAGACTATGCAAAGAAAATGTATATTAAATGTGAACTTCTTGAACTTCTACATAAAATGAATATGCATTTTAAATGTTCTTCCCATGGTCTCAGCCTGACCAAAAGAAATGAAGAAGATTCAAGTCATAATACATTTCACCTGGCAATCCTAAAAACTCCACAACATGTGAGGAGTTGGATTATGTATATAATTCAGCAAGGGGGAAAGTTCAGGGTGCTGAAACCATCATCTAGCATCAGATTGGAGGGATAGGAATGGGATGGTTTAGAATTCCATGACCTTATACTTCCTTCCAATTATTAAATGCTAAGAAACAATCCATTATCCCAGAGGAAAACAGCTCCAATCCTCACATAACTGAACCCATTCTGCACTGAGTACTGCTTGCCATGCCAGAAGTCCAGATACAGCAAAGCACATGTCCAGAATAAAAAATGAAGGTGAAATGTGGCTTTGACATCATCATCCTTGCTTCATGCAAACTTTCTTTACCTTACAGAGTCATTCTTCATCAAGTTAGTATTCATCTGCTTATCGGTTTTTCCCTTTTTTCCTCCACAAACGCATGCCTTCTTTCAGGTGAAAAACTAATAACTATTGCTCACAGCATACTTTGAAATAAAGTCCTTTTGTGACTTCTCTTGAGAAGATACGTATTTTAAATACTTATATCTGTGAATATAACCAAACATGCTTCTGTACCCCAGGAAATTAATAAAGGAGTGAAAAATAACCTGTCTTCCTACCCGAGCCTCTAAAATCACATAATTCAATGTAATCATGTAAAATCAATGTGATTATGCTACTTTATCTCTCTTCACAGTATCTCTTCTTGGAAAGCAGAACACATATTTGAGCAATATCGGGAAAATTAAGATCAATTTTTAAAGATATTTACTTAAGTGGGAAGGGAAAAAAAAGACAAGAAATTGAAAAGTTTAACTTAGAAAATCATTTGATACTCAACAATGTGTCCATAATCTGGAGAAAGAAAAAGTCAATGATAGTTTGGTTAAGTCTTTTAGGGCTCCTCGACTCGATTTCTTCATAGACAGGGTGGGGTCACACACACACAAGACCAAGCAATTCTCAGATACCTTGATGGTATCCTCAACTCAATTCTGACACTACTAACCTGGAGATGATAACAGATTCCACAGATTAAAGGGCTTAGTCCTACAAGACTGTCCTCCACCCCCCACTCCAAATGCTGGTCACCACTGACACACTGGCTACACACCAAAGTTTCCTCATTAAAGGAATTTAATTTGCTAGAAAGGCTCACAGAACTCAGAGTAACACATTTACCAGCTAATTAAAAATATAATAAAGGATACAAATCAATAGGCAGATCAAGAGATATGTAGGGTGAGGTATAGGGAAAAGACAAGGAGCTTCCATGCTCTCTCAGAGCACTCCATTGTCCTGATCTCCACGTGTTTACCTGTTTACCCAGCCAAAAGCTTTCCACGCCCAGTTCTTTTGGGTTTTTATGGTGACTTCATTGCATAGTAATAATTGACTAAGCCATTGTCCAGGGGCTGATTCTTCCCTCCCCACAGTTTCAATCCTCTAATCACAAGATTGGTCTTCTTGGCAACCAGCTCCTGCCGGTTATATCAAAGTCAAATCATAACTATTAAAATGTTGTATTTTTAGAAGACTGACCACAGTGACACAGTTAGAAATAGCTAAAATTAATTTAGTCTAGTTTGTACATTTTCCTGTCCCCCCCCCCCATTCTTTTTTGTAACTGATATGTAATCTATTAATTAACTTTTGGCATCAAACGCATTTAGTCCATTTGAAGTGTAGTCGTGGCTCCCAGAATTGTTGATTTCTACTGAAGTTCTAGAAAATTATGAAGTGTCATCAAAACATCTAAGGTTAAACTTTATCAATGTCTAGAATGCAGCATGGGCCAAGAAACAAATAGAGAAAGGAAGAAAAGAAAACACACACACACACACACACACACACACACAACACAAAGGAGACAACAAAGGGTTGGAAAATCGGAGAAATGATAGCAAGAGTACTGGAGAAGGAAATAAGTTAGGCAGAGAGATAAGTGAGGAACTAATGAAGAAAGAGAAGAGAAGGAGAAGGGAGGAAAAGAAAAAAGAATTTCCTTTTGAGTAGAAAAGTTATATCTAATTTAGTAGTCCACCAGCAAATGGCTGGTTAGTAGCCACAGAAATATGCTTCTTTTTGACTCCTGCTATTATTATGCTCTGTTTCCTCTGTCTTCTCCTTTTGTCAGCTGTCTTTTTTTATCCTGGGCTTATTGTTAAATGTTTTATTTTTTTATTTAAAAATTTTTTTCTAATATTTTTATTTACTTTTGAGAGACAGAGAGACAGAGAGAGCGCAAGATGGGAAGGGGCAGAGAGAGAGGGAGGCACAGAATCTGAAGCAGGCTCCAGGCTCTGAGCTGTCAGCACAGAGCCCAAGACAGGGCTGGAACCCACAAAAAGTGAGATCATGACCTGAGCTGAAGACGGACGCTGAACCAACTGAGCAACACAGGGGCCCCTTGTTAAACTTTTTATATTATCATACAGCAAAATTAACTTTTTTCTTTTTGTGTATGTTTCTATGAATTTTAACACACATGTAGATTATATAACCACTACCATAATTAAGATACAGTTCCATCACCCCAAAAAACTTCCTTGTTTTACACCTTTATGGTTATATCCCCCCCACAAAGTTGCCAAACTTTGGCAACCATTGATATGTTCTCCATCACCATAGTTTTATCTTTTTGAGAATTTCACATAAATGGATCAAATAATATGTATGATGGCCTTCTTTCACTCAGCATAGCATTTTATGAGAATCATCAAGCTTTTGCATGTATTAACAGTTTGATCTTTTTTATTGCAAAGTGGTATTAAATTTTATGGATGAACCATAGTGTGTCAGTAACCCAATAAAGACATTTGGGTTGTTTACAGTTTTTGTCTATTATAAAGAAAACTGCCAGAAACAGTCATGCTCAGGATTTTGTGAAAATCTTTTTATTTCTTTAGGGCAAATACCCAGGAGTTGCATAGATGGGTCTTGTGGTAGGTTTGTTTCATTTTATAAGAAACAGCTAAACCCTTTTCCAAAGTTAAATGTTCATTTTTGCATTTCTATCAGTAATACATGTGTTCCGGTGCACATCCTCACCAACAGTTGGTATTATTAGCATTTTTCATTTTAGTCTTTCTATTAGGTGTGCAAGGCGTATAGAGATATTGCATTTTGGTTTCAATTTGCATTTCTCTAGTGGTTAATTATATTGAGCATCTTTTCATGTGCTTACATCATTTTTGATGGAGTGTCTGTTGTTAAAAGATAAATTGAGGCACATTCAAATATTCAGGGCTTTCTTTGAACATACATCATTTAAAATTGGGCAGAAGCAAACAAAAAGTGGTTAGAATGCTCTACCAACAGGAGCTAGGGGCAAATTTTGTATAGAGAAGAATTAGAAGCAAAGCGATTATTTAATTGGCTACAGTTTAAGTGATTGCTTAATGTGGGGAAGCTAAATTTGTTGTTTGTGATTGGATGTTCTTAAGTTTCATTTTCTTAGATTCTAGTGCATTGGACTCTGGCTTAGGTTTCCGTTTGCTACATAGGCTACAAAGACATGAGAGATTCCCCAGTCAACTGGCCTCCTTTGGTTAATTAATGTAACACTGTTCAAATATTTAATTATTTTTAAAAAAAAATTTAATGTTTATTTTTGAGAGAGAGATAGAGAAAGAGAGAGAAAGCACAAGACACAGAGAGGCAGAGAGAGAGAGAGGGAGACATAGAATCTGAAGCAGGCTCCAAGTTCTGAGCTGTCAGTGCAGAACCTGATGCAGCGATCGAACCCACGGACTGTGAGATCATGACCTGAGCTGAAGTCGGACACTTAACTAACTGAGCCATCCAGGCGCCCACTTAATTATTTCTTTAAAATTGGATTGTTCGTTTTGTTATTGCTGAGTTTTGAGATTTCTTTGTATATTTTGGTGGAATATATGTTATTTATAATATATAAAATATAAATAATTATAATATAATATCTATACTTATATATATACATTATAAGGGGAATATATATATATATTACATAGGGGAATTATATATATATACATATATATACAATCTCTTATGTGATTTACATATATGTTCCATGAATCTGAAACTTGTCTATGCATTCTTTTTTTAATGTTTATTATTTATTTTGAGAGAAGGTGTGTGGGGGAGGGGCAGAGAGAGAGGGAGACAGAGAATCCCAAACCGGCTCCATGCTGTCAGCACAGAGCCTGACACGGGTCTTTATGACCTGAGCCGAAATCAAGAGTCCAATGCTTAACCAACTAAGACACCCGAGCCACCCCTACTTCTTTTTTTTTAATGTTTATTTATGAGAGAGAAGAGACAGAGAGAGAGTTGGGGAAGGGCAGAGAGAGAGGGGCATAGAGGATCTGAAGTGGGCTCCTCACTGACAGCAGAGAGCCTGATGTGGGGCTTGAACTCATAAATTGTGTGATGGTGACCTGAGCCACCCAGGTGCCCCTAAGAATTTTCTGACAGTGACTTTGGCAAAGCAAAGTTTTTTAATTTTGAAAAGTATAATTCTTTATCATTTTTTTTCTTAATGAATTATAGTATTTCTGTCATTTCTAAGAATTCTTGATCTAACCCTAGTCCAGAACATTTTTTTTTAGGTTTTTTTTTCTTGAATATAGTTAAGACACAATGTTACGTTAGTTTCAGGTGTACCACATAGTGATTAGACAAGTTTATAGATTATGCTCTGCTCACCACAAGGGTAGCATCTGTCATCATACAAGCTATTACACCACCATTGACTACATTACCTATGCAGTGCCTTTAATTCCTGTGACCTATTCTTTCCCTAACTGGAAGCCTGTATCTCCCACGCCCTTTCACATTTTGCACATTCCCCTACCTTAAGTTTTTTTTTTTTTTTCTTAATAGTTTCCTTTCATTTCCATTTATAATCTACTTGTAGTTAATGTTTTAATAAGGTATAAGGTTTAGGTTAAGCTCCACTTTTGTTTTCATATGGATTACCAACTGTTCTAATATTATTTGTTGAAAAGATTTTCCTTTCTTCCTTAAATTACTTTTGTGCATTTTTTTTGTCAAGATAACTGGCCACATTTACATAGGTTTATCTTGAACTCTTCAGTATATTCCGTTGATCTATGTGTTTATCCATTTGCCAAAACCACACTGTCTTTATTACTGTAGCTTTATAGTAAGTTTTCAGTTTTGGTAGTGTGGTTCTTTCAACGTTATTCTTTTTTTCCAAATTGCTTTAGCTGTTCTAGTTCCTTTAACCTCTCATATACATTTTATTTACTTTTGTAAGTTTATTTATTTATTTTGAGAAGAGGGGGGCAGAGGGAGAGGGAGAGAGAGAATCCCAAGCAGGCTCCATGCTGTCGGTACAAAGCCTGATGCAGGTCTCAAACTCACAAACCATGAGATCATGACCTGAGCAGAAATCAAGAGTCAGATGCTTAACCAACTGAGCCCCCCTCTCATATGAATTTTAGAATTGGCTTGTCTACATCTATAAAACTCCAGCTGGGATTTGGTTTGGTGTTGTATAAGCCTCATAGATAACTTTGAGAAGAACTAACATGATTACTATGTTGAGTCTTTCAAACCATGATCTTGGTAACTCTCTCCATTTATTTAAGTCGTTTTGATTTATCAACATTCTATAGTGTTCAGAATATAGCTCCTGTACATATTTTGTTAGATTAATACCTAAGTATCTCATTTTTTAAGTTATTTAAGTGATATTGTGTTTTCAAATTTTGTTTTCCAATTTTTTATCATTTGTACATAGAAACATACAATTACACTTTTTTATATTGACCTTGTATCCTAGAACCTTATAAAACTCACTTACTAGCTCTTGGAGTCTTTTATTATTATTATTATTATTATTATTATTATTATTATTATTCCCTGGGATTTTCTGCATACAATTTTATGACATTTATATTATCTTTGCAACCCGTATATAAATCTAAAATTATTCCAATATAAAATGTTTAGTTTAAAAAATTAATAGGAAGTACATACGCCAATGTCAAAGTTTCTGGGTTTTCTTGTAGTAAGGTAGGACTAAAGTCCATTTTAGAATACTAGCCCCAAATGTAAATTGTTATCAGTCGTCTGGTTTAACCATGATTTAACAAAGGTTTAGCAAAGGAAAAGTGTACAAATGACTGTATGACACATATATATATAAAAGATCTGTATCAACAAATGTTTCCCTGAAATGTAAGGGTTTAAACAGGCTTATTACACACAGAAATTAGATTTTGGGACAGGACAGAAGTGCTTAAAATACTGGAAATGGCTTGGGAAGAGTTTGTGGTACAGCTTAAACACCAAATTAAGAGATTTGTGCTTTTTTGAGTTGTCCATTCAATAAACATTTATTGAGTATGTCTCTACCTATGGGCTACTATAAGGACTGAAGCTAAAAGGGTGGATTAAACTGTGTTTATACGGAAGAAATATATATTCCAGTGAGGAAGATAAAGTTATAAACATCATCAAAGAATCACAATAACATGCAATAAGTGTTATAAATGGAAATGCACATTTACTCATTCTAACCAAGTGATTATTTGAAAATATAAGCCACCCCTGGATGGCTCAGTTGGTTAAGTGTGTGAGTCTTGATTTTGGCTTAGGTCATGATTTCATGGTTCTTGAGATTGAGTCCTGTATCCAGCTCTGCACTGACAGTGTGGAGCCTGCTTGGGATTCTCTCTCTCCCTTTCTCTCTGCCCCTCCCCTGCTCATGATCTCTCTCTCTCTCTCTGTCTCTCAAAAATAAATAAGTAAACATTAAAAAAAGAAAATATTTTATGCTTTCAAGGGGTAAGGAGTGCCTATCTAAGGTAACTTTAAATGACTGTAACTCTTTCATAAGAGTAAATGAAGTTATTTCAATCTATTTCCCAAATCCAGTCATTCATGAATTATGCCTTTCCTGCCCAGAGATTATCAACCTATGCCAGCTAGTCTTCAGGTTATTATTAGCAGCACCCGGGGTGGTCTCAAGTTTGCATTAAGTCATCACCAAAATTTCGTGCTGTTATGAATTTAGAATTCAAGCTCATTTCTAGAATTGTACACCTTTGTTAGACTCATTTGATCCCCATTTATGGAGTTAACAAAGAGAACGAACATATATCTATTGAGCATATGTAGGGACCAAAAAATGTTTTAGGAACTGTGGGATAATAGATAGAAGCATAATGATGGTCCTTGCCTTTGAGAAACTGATATTCTATTAGATAAACAGATTTTATTACCACATTCTACCACAAGTGCTACCAAAAGTAATCCAGTTCTGTAAGCTTCTCCTTCTGGTTTTGTATTTTGATCATTTAATATTTACTATCGTTTTTTACTATTTCTAAAGTTTCCCTTTGCTGCTGTCCTTGAAAATGAATGACAGAGTTAAAAGGTATTGAGGGTAATTCTAACTGTGAAACCTGTTTTGCAACATTCCTCTGCCAGGTAATGAGTAAGAGTGGTCCTTGGTGTAAAAATGAAGAAAGAAAAATTTGTGTTCAGCATTTTCCTATTCACTTTCTACATTTCCTCCTTTTTCTTCTTCATCTTCTAAGCATCTGAAAATCTCAGAATTTACCACATGGCACCCACACTGAGTAAAGAATTTACCTTAAACCCAAATTTGGCTTTTCCCCTTCACTTTTCTCATCTTTTTTAAAAAACTTTTCTGGGCTTTTCCCCACCCTTGCTAGGACTTATCTGATTGATTAGATTCAATTCAGTATTGAGTCATAATGGCTTTCTGTAATTATTCCCCTTATGTTCTATTTACAATTTAGCAGATACTGTACTTGAAAAACCATGAGACTTGTAACATGAGACTTGTAAGGAAAAGATGAAAAAAGTTTTGAATGCTGTGGTAGGGACACTATATACAAAATCACATTGGTGACTCTTTGCTATAAGGATTGTCCCTGTCTTGATAATTCTCTGCATCTCTCTTTCACCTGACTTTTCTCTGTGATCAGAGGAGAGGATATATGTTTTCTCTCTGTCATGAGATTTTGAAGTCTTTGAGCAGCTTGCAAAAACTCAGATGAATCTTGAAAACAAGGGTTTATTCAAGAAGGCAGGGATGAAAGTAATTTTCCTTTGTTACTTTTGCAATATCTTCAATAACTCCGGAGTCAAAACTAAAACCTGGGAACAGATAACTGATAATAAATAATGTTTCCTTATCTGCCTGGGCAGCAGCTTACATGTATAATGTGGTTCTTTGTATTTGTGTATGTACCACAAGCTGCATTTTCTCTTCCCAGGTCTCTGTAGATTTAGTTACAATCATCCAATCTTTGTGTCATTTTTATGGTCCCTTGTGATGTTGTGATGTTTGCTTTAGTCTACCTTGTGTCAGTATCTATTGAGGTTTCACTCTGAAGCACAGTATTAGAAAAATAAAAATATGTTCTCTTATTTTTCTACATCACCAAACTTGGTAAGGATGACACTTCCATGCCATACTTGACCTCTTCTATAACATGTACAACGTATTGTGTTTCTTGCCTATTCTTGGTATTTTATTTTTTTGTTTTATTAGGCAATGTGTATTTTTATAACTCATACAATACAGATCAATATGTTAAAAATTTTACACTGCCATTCTCTTGGCTTCTTCAAAATCCTGGGCAAGCAATCTAAAATGATCCTACATTTATGTTGAAACCTCATATGCTTATTTGTGATGATTGCATCAACCCAAAATAACAACATCATTAATATCATTTCATGAACATTAGTGAAAATTTCCAAAAAACAAACCCAGCATTGTCATTATAACTGTTTGGTAGGAAAAGTTTGAAAAGGCTACAGAGGACAGTGGGCACAATGTTTACCTCTAAATGAATCAGAAGGGGTATAAAATGGTTACAGTGGGATACAACATGAGGTTTATATAATTCCATTCCTTGACAAACCTTATTATTGAATATATTTAATATTTTTATTAGAGTATTAATAGATCTATTTTATAGATGAGGATATTAAGGCACAGCATAGACACTATAGGGGTTTCCTCTTTTGTAGCTTACCTACCTTTATAAATATACTGCTAAAAAATGCATTCCACAGATGTTGATGGAACTGATAAGTCCCTGAAGCCACACTGGAAAATAAAAAGATAAAAATGACTTTGTTTACACTGCATACATTTTTGTTAACTTTTGTTTTGTTTGTTTTGTTAACTTTTGTTAACTCAACTTTTGACCTTGTTGAGGCAATGTGCTTTGTTGCTATACTGTCTCCTCTCCAACCTGCATAGGCACTCTGGTAGCCAACCAAAGTGATGAAGAAGAAAGGAGAATAAACCAATTATGACATTTAAAATTTACTGCATAGTGTTTGGAACCCCTTGAAGACAAAAACTTTATGAAAGTATCTGAGGTTCTAAGAAAGTATTGTCTGTTCTTTAGGTACCTCATACACTATAATTTCCCACAGTTTTCTAATCAGCTGAGTAACACTGGCACACAATATTTTTCAGGGCAATGAACAATTTAGCCATAAGAATATTGCTTCATTTATCTATTTTTATAAAGAACAGTGTCCTTTCACTTCTAATATATTTTTTTATTATTTATTGTCTCCTCAAGCAAGTTGAACACATGACTCATAATTGAGAGATAGTTCTTTATACATGTGCATCATCTGATGGCTTTGATTGAGGATGATGATGCAGAATGTGTAAAGTATCTGCATTAGTCAATAGAGCAGCAGAAGATATGACTGGAAATGAGTGAATCATCAAGTGCAACTTCTGGCTTCTATGAGCAACTTCAGTTCCCATTTGCATTAATGCAGCTTCCTCTCAAATAGCTGTGGATTTTAATAAGATAATAAAATCATGTAATTTTAGAGCTGAAAAGACTTCAGAGATCTTTATACTCTCTTATTTAAAATCTTGGTGGAGACATAATCACTCAGGGTCATAGAGTTTTGGTACAAGGTCATACACATGGTAGAATCCAGTTTGAACCACACTTTTTCTTTTTTTAATCAACCAATGCTATCTCCGTTCAAAATATCTCTGTTCATCTGTCTCTCTTATTGATAAACATTCAAGGAAGTTGAAATAATTTTAAGTTATGTTACTCTGTTTAAAGTTATAAGAAAATGCTGGGGAAAAGCACAAATCATTTCTTCTCTTCATTTTTGAGATATTGAATCTACTTTTGCTGGATATGTACTTCAGAAAATTAGATATAGTCTATAATTAATGTTTAATATTACAAAAGGAAAAATAAAATTTATTTCCTACATGATGAAAGTCAACTGGAAGAATCCAAACCTCTGAAAGATGTCCCATTAAAAGCTGTACCCATTATCATCTAAAATTAAAATGCTCCTTCTTGTTACAAGCATTATTCTCATTGCTTCTCTGTGCACATTGATATTTATGGATCAATATGTAATTTAGTATCAGTATGTTTAATCATAATCATCCAGAGTGCTGTGTTTAGCTGAACCTATAAAATGTACTATAATGATTCTAAAATGTTTAATTTAAGAATCACTGCCTCTGTGCATATGAATCAGAGACCTGTGTTTAATTATTGATAGCAATTAGTACACAGAAGCAGACAAACACCATCTGGTGGTAGAAATGGTTCTATAGCTGTACCCCTTTCACTCTTGGTTTTAAAGTAATGCATCATTGACTGTGTTCCCTTACATGAGAAAATTGGTTTCCTTTCTATACCCCAACTATTGGAATTTCTATCCCTTTAGACCCCATGGTATCAATAACCACTTTTCTCTGACCTAAGATAAAATTATCAAAACTATGGGGGTGGCCAAGTGGGTTTGGTTGTTATAATCAGACTTCAGTGAAAAATTTCAGTAAGAATTCTTCATTCTGTATGCATCTCATGAATAATAATAAGAGTGATATTAAAGTGGGTGAAACTTAAGGTCAAACATTCAGAACAAAAGGCAATGCTCAACATAAAACCTTCGAAGATACTAAATTAACTAATTAGGTGTGTGTTTTACTCAGACAAGAACAGGTGTACATGTATACACATATATGCGAGCCTGTGTATGTGGCTTGTATGGCTTATATAGACAGACTTCTATCTAATGAAATTTAGAAAAGTGTCTGAAATAAGGGTAGAGGAAACTACCATGACTGTTTTTAAAGGGATCCACCATTGTCATCTTACCTTTGTACCTTTTGATCTTTCAGACCGACTGCTTAAATATCACAGGAGACTGTGCCACCAGGGCCCCAGAGCTGACTCCTCTTTCTTTCTGTCTCTTACTGTTTAACCCAAACTGTGTAGCCTGCAATGCACACTGGGCATAACTGAGCTATACATGTATGAAGATCTTAATCCTGCCAGCCCTCAGGACAGCAATGCTCAACATAAGGTAGCCCAATCTCCTGGGAAGCCCCTCTGGCATTAGATAGCCTCATCTAGGACTCCTCAGACCAGGGTTTAATGGTTCACTACAAGGTCTCCACTATAACAGGCATACTGAGTAAAATCAGACTTTCTATTCCACTTCCCTGAACAGAATGAAGCCAGGAGGAGGTGCCATCACACAAACACATATTCAGCAGCCAGGGACAAAGTGACAAAATATTTAATAGTCTTTCTTGGGATGGGGGGGGGGGGTTAAGGAACTGCTGGAAGAACTTGTGGGCCAGATGTAAAAAGCACTACACCCAGGTCAAAGTGCAACTAAGATGGAGGATGAAGACTTGGGAGGAGTCCCAGGCTGAGATCTTAAATGTTGGACTATACTTAATTTGGATCTCTCTGTCTTTACATACATTGGCTACTTCTAGCCATCAGAAGCTGGTAAGTCCTTAGGTGGAGGGTGGAGTCCAAGCTGCAGGATGAAATCAATAAAAGCAATTTGTCCATTCACAATGGGGCTCTGGTCTCAGGGAAGGAAGGGCTTGCAGGAGTTCCAAAAGCCCCACCCATTATTGAGGGATCAGTATAATACACTAGTCTGAAAGGAGGTCTGTTATAGCAGGAAGAATGCTTGAGAATTTCCAGAAAGTAAGAGGAAATCAAGGCACAATTAGGTTTCTGGCCTAGTCCAGCAGATTTAGACCACAAAGACATGGGGACCTATGGTAATGTCTCAGAGGCCACTTGTAAGAGCAGTAGTTAAGCAAGGAAAATCTGGGTCCCCCAACTCAAAATAGATCTAATTTATCTATTATGCATAGTAGGTACCTTTCATCTACTTGGTATAGGATAGTAGACTTTCATGAAAGATTTCACTTGAAGAAAATGCTCAATCATTAAAAAAGCCTCTAAAAAATACTTGACTGGTCCACAAAGGTGATGGGAATGCAGCATCTCAGAAGCCAGGCTGGATCCTGTTCAGGTGAGCAGCATGACTCACCTCCAAAGATGGATGGTGACACATAGGCTTCTGCTGCTCTTGTGACAGGTTGAGGAACTGAGGTAGCCTCTGCAGAGATGACTGTGTAAGAAAGAGAAGAGCAAGGGGATGGGCAGGGGCTGCTGAGACAAACAGACACTCCTAGAGGCAGTGCAGAATAATGAGTGGGTTGGGTACATGGGATGCTGTCTACTGTGCTCTCAGGGACTAAGGCTGGAGAACAGACTGCTGTAAATGACCTCTGCCAGTTGCGGGGGATTTGATCAGACTCTGATTCTACAAGGAAAGGTACATGGGTTCTTCATCCGATCTACTGACTTAATTCAATTTCCATGAAGAGGTTAAAAGCATCACAGATCACTGTACTATTTCCTTTATACATCGTCCCTGAACTATAGATAATTGTAGCTGCAGCTGTTCATGAAATATTCATTTATTCAAACAAGGCTTAAGAAAAGTCAAGACCAATGACATATTTGCAATGGGGCAAATATGTTCAAAAGGTCATTCACATAGTATCCCCCAAAAAATATCCTGACAGAGGATATAAAGAGATAGTAATTTTTATTATAGAAAAATAACAAATTGAGCCAGATCCTTGCTGCTAGGAAGAAATTCTAATTATATTTTTCCAAAAAGATGCCAAAAAATGGATGCATTCTTACATTGTAAAAACAAGTCTTTTTTTTTTTTTTTTGTAACCTTTGCATTTCATGGCAGCAACCCCTCTACCAAAATAATTTGCACAGATTCCTACTGTAATAACCATATAGGAGTAGGGATTTGGAGGATTTGTTTTAATGTCCAGAACATATCTTTTTGAGATTGCATCAAGTTTCTCATTCAATTCCTGGCCCTTTCTTCCCTGATTCGAGAAGGTCCCTTTGAAAATCTAATTGCTTCAAGAAGGGGAGTTCATAAGCAGGTTGATGGAAATAAAAGGGTGGCTTATCCAATTAGAAGTATGATAATTCAAATGAGCAATTAAAGTTAGAAATTATAGAGAATTCCATCTCAAGACTGTAATATAAAAACTTGTATGAGTTTCTAGACTGTTGGTCTGCCTTATGGAATTGGGACTTGCCAGCACCACAAGCATACACAGCAGCCTCCTGCCTTTCCTGAATGGTATACTTTTGGGAGTACTGTAAGTGGATTTTGGTAAGTGATTTCACCAAGATGGCAACACAGGTTGTTCCTGACTTCACTCTCCCTCACAAGAAAAACAATTTACAACTATCCAACAATAAGACACCACTGAGAGAGTTCTAGAACACAAGGGTAAGGCTGAAACACCCCATTGCACAACACTGCCCCTTCTCCAGTTAGTACAGCACCACACAGAGAGGTTTTTCCTGAGCCTTCAGTTCTTCCAGTGGAAAAAGAGAATGCAAGAGGGTACAACCAGTTCTCTCCTGCATTGTGGGTTACAGCCATGGGCATACCCCATTCCCACTCTCAGAGCTTAAAGAGTTGCCTCCCTCCACTAGTAGATTAAGACAACAAGGTGATGTTATTTATGCCTGTTAGAATAGCTATCATCTAAAAGACAAGACATAACAGGGGCGCCTGGGTGGCGTAGTCGGTTAAGCGTCCGACTTCAGCCAGGTCACGATCTCGCGGTCCGTGAGTTCGAGCCCCGCGTCAGGCTCTGGGCTGATGGCTCAGAGTCTGGAGCCTGTTTCCGATTCTGTGTCTTCCTCTTTCTCTGCCCCTCCCCCGTTCATGCTCTGTCTCTCTCTGTTCCAAAAATAAATAAACGTTGAAAAAAAATTTTTTTTAAAAGACAAGACATAACAAATGCTGACATACATGTAGAGAAAAGGGAGCCCTTATACATCGTTGGTGAGATTGTAAACTGGTACAGTCACTATGGAAAACAGTATGGAGGATCCTTAAAAATTAAAAATAGAACTACCATATGGTCCAGCAATTCCCCTTCTGAGAATATATTCAAAGGAGTTAAAATCACTTACTTAAAAAGATATCTGCACCCCCATGTTCATAGAAACATTATTTATAATAGCCAAGGCAGGGAAAAAACCTGTGTCCATCTAAGGATGAATGGATAAAGAAGTCATGATATATACATCATACACACACACACACACACACGTGCACAATACATACAATAACTTTATTATATTATATTATATTATATTATATTATAGTGTAGTATAGTATATTCACACACAATGTGATATTATTCAACCATTAAAAATGAGGAAATCCTACCATTTGTGACAACATGGATAAACTTTGAAGGGATTCTGCTAAGTGAAATAAGTCAGAGAATGATAATACCATATGATCTCGCTTATATGTAGAATCCAAAAACAAATACACAAGCAAAAATCTCAGAAAAAGAGAGCAGACTTGTGGTTACCAGATGTGGAGGTAGGAGAAGAGGTGATTGGAGGAAGATAGTCAAAGGTAGAAACTTCCAGTTAGAAGATAAATAAGTACTAAGGATGTGATATACAACATGATGACTACAGCTAGCACTGCTTTATAATATACAGGACAATTGTTAAAAGAGTAAATATCGGGGCACCTGGTTGGCTCAGTCAGTTAAGTGTCTGGCTTCAGCTCAGGTCATGATTCGGCGGTTCATGGGTTCGAGCCCTGTGTTGGTCTCTGGGCTGACAGCCCAGAGCCTGAGCCTGCTTCAGATTCTGTCTCCCTGTCTCTCTGCCCCTCCCCCACTCACACTCTGTCTCTCAAAAATGAATGTTAAAATTTTTTTTTTTTAAACGTTTATTTATTTTTGAGACAGTGAGAGACAGAGCATGAACGGGGAGGGTCAGAGAGAGAGGGAGACACAGAATGGGAAGCAGGCTCCAGGCTCTGAGCCAACAGCCCAGAGCCCAATGTGGGGCTTGAACTCACGGACCGTGAGAACGTGACCTGAGCCGAAGTCGGACGCTCAACCGACGGAGCCACCCAGGCGCCCCCAAAATTTTTTTAATTAAAAAAAGAGTAAATCTTAAGAATTCTCATCACAAAGAGAAAATATTTTCTTCCTTTTCTTTTTTATTGTATCTTTAAGAGAAGATGGATGTCAGCTGAGCCTATTTGTGGCAATCATTCGACAATATATGTAAATCAAACCATCATGTTCTATGCCTTGAACTTACACAGTTATATATGTCAACTATTTCTCAATAAAACTGGAAAGGAAAGGAATGATAATAAAAAATGTCATTTCTGGAGAAGAATTTCAGAACCTCTACATTTGAAGGCTGTGGTCAAACTGAGTTCCTGAAAAAGGCCAACTAAATATTTGCAATTCCTGACCATTATTATTGACCTGCCAAAGGGTCACCAGAAGTATGTGATATGAATCAAAAGCAAACTATAGCCTGCACAAAATTAGATCTATGGTTTTCACTGAATGATAACAGCAAAATCCAGAGAAATTTCTGGTATATATTTTTTAAAAAAATCTTAGTAAAACAGTTTAAATGTAATGTTTTTACATTATAGTGGAAGGTAAAGAAATTTTACAAAACAAATAGGTCATAATGAAATCTCATTAAAAGTGTTAAGAGCATGGGATATTTGGGTGGCTTGGTCGGTTAAGCGTCTGACTTTGGCCTAGGTCATGATCTCATAGTTTGTGGGTTCAAGCCCTGCATTGGGGGCTCTATGCTGACAGCCCAGAGCCTGGAGCCTGCTTCTGATTCCCTCTCTCTCGGCCCCTCCCCCACTCACACTCTGTCTCTGTTTCTCAAAAATGAATAAATGTTTAAAAAATTAGAAAAAAAACTATTAAGAGCTTATAGAAAAATATACTATAGTTAGATAAATTATTAAAAATGTGGCCCCATAATGCATTAGAATTTGCACAACTATATCTCTTAAAATAATTGAATCTTAAGATTTGGAGATATTTTAAAGGTCTCTAGGCTAAAATATCCACAATTCTTAGAGAGGGCCCCTGGTTCCTGAACACACCCAGGGGATCATGAGATAAATAGCATCATAATTAAAATTTGGCCTCAGGAGCCATGTATATTCCACATATGCCACTTACCAATTATATAAATTTGGCAGTAACTTGATGTCTGCAAGAATCTGTTTCTTTGCTTGTAAAATGGCCATAATAATGGTACAATTAATCCTCATTATTCAGATTCTATATATTGTAGATTTGCCTACTCACTAAAATCTATGGCAACCCCAAAGTCTATATTTGTGATGCTTTCATGGTCATTCACAGACATGCACAGAGCAGTGAAAAATTTGAGTTGCCCAATGCTCATGTCCCAGCTTATGTCAAACAAGGTGATACTCTTCCTCTTGTTTCAGTTCTCCTCTTATAAACAATTGTCCTTTTCATGATATATTTAGTGCCATGTTTTACACATTTCTATGATTCTTCTTAGTGATTTTGCTGCTTAAAATGGCTCCCAACCATAGTGCTGAAATGCAGTCTAGTGTCCCTAAATACAAGAAATATATGAGGAACCTTATGGAGAAAATGTGTTCTAGATAAGCTTCATTTAGGCATGAATTATAGTGCTCTTGACCTTGAGTTTAATGTTAATAAATAAACATCATACATTAAATCAGATGTCTTCAAACTGAAACATACATAAAATGTGGTTGTGTATTGATTGATTGATGAAAATATTGTAACCAGAGTCTCACAGGAATGTAACTTTGTATTTCCCATAAGAGCATTGGTTCAGTGTCCACTAATTCACAGCTCTTGGAAAGTTTATAGAACATAACTACCACAGGTAATTGGAATCTATTATACTTAGCTCACGTAGTAGAAATGCACTTTATTTTTAAATTATTTGTATATTTTTAAACTTTATTGGGTTTTTTTTTTGTTTTTGTGTGTGTGTGTGTGTGTGTGTGTGTGTGTTTTCTTTTTTTTTGGATAATGCATTTTAGGGACACCTGGGTGGCTCAGTTCGTTGACCATGTGACTTTGGCTCAGGTCATTATCTCATGGTTCATGGGTTCAAGCTCCACATTGGGCTCCCTGCTATCAGCCTGTCAGCAAAGACCTCGCTTAAAATACTGTCTCTTGGGGGGCCTGGGTGGCGCAGTCGGTTAAGCGTCCGACTTCAACCAGGTCACGATCTCGCGGTCCGTGAGTTCGAGCCCCACGTCGGGCTCTGGGCTGATGGCTCAGAGCCTGGAGCCTGTTTCCCATTCTGTGTCTCCCTCTCTCTCTGCCCCTCCCCCGTTCATGCTCTGTCTCTCTCTATCCCAAAAATAAATAAACGTTGAAAAAAAAAATTAAAAAAAAAATACTGTCTCTTTTTCTCTGCCCCTCCCTCACTTGCACCTTCCCCCAAATAAATAATTGTTTTTTTTTTTTTAAAGTGCCTTGGTAGAGATGACTCTTGGTTGAGGAACTCCCAGATAGCTTCAGGATGGGAGCTGGTCACCAGAAAATCCAACTAAGTGATTAGAAGTTTGGAACTTCCAGCCCTACCCTTGGACCTTCAAGGAGGGGCAGTGAGTTCAGTCACTAATGACCAATGATTTAATTTATCATGTCTATGTAATGGGATCTCCATCAAAACCCTGAACAAAGGGTTCAGATAGCTTCTGGAGTGGTGAACATATCTAGGTTCTGGAAGGTAACACGCCCAAAAAGGGCATGGAGACTTATATCTCTTCCTCTATACCTTGCTGTATGTATCTCTTATTCTGGGTAGTTAGTGTCAGAATTGAATTAAATTATAGGTCACCCAGCTGGTGTCCAAAGAGTTGCAGAACTTCTTAGTGTGGAAAAAATTCTACACACATTTTGTGTCAGAAGTGTTTTAAGTAGAAATAGATCAATTTGTTATCTATGTCTTAATTCAAGTGTCTATTGCAATGTTAGCCATGAAAACCCTGTGTCCCCTTATTAGAGAACTCCTTTTGGAACTGGGTCAACAAACACATTCAGAGTATCCATTGAACATGTTAATTCACTTAATCTGTTACTGATTCTGACAAGGAATAACTTCTCATTCTTCAGTGTCTTGTGGCTTGTTCCGGGGAGGTGGGGATATAGGTGTATGTTAACCTTTGCAGTGAGTTGGTACAATGAAAAGAGTGCTTGGGGTCACCTGAGTGGCTCAGTCAGTTAAGCATCTAACTCGGGATTTCAGCTCAGGTCATGATCTCAAGGTTCATAAAATTGAGACTTGCATGAGGCTCTGCACTGACAGCACAGAGCCTGCTTGGGATTCTCTTTTTTCCTCTCTCTACCCCTCTCTAGCTAGCATGCATATACTCTCTCTTGCTCTCCTTCCCTTTCTCTCCCTCTCTCAAAATAAATAAATAAACATTAAAAAAAATAAAGAAAAGAAAAAAGGGCTTGATTAGTATGCCGGAAAGAAATTAAGAGTTCACCATACTTGTGAACACTTTCTTCTTCCAGGAAACAACCAGATAACATTTCCTATCTTTTTTTGATTTTAAATGGAATTTTACCAATGTAATATGAGTAGAAGTAAAGCCTGCCACTTGGGGACCTGGCCTATATAAATCTTCATATTTTTTCTTCTTATACTAGCTTGATGCAGATAGGGACAGTGACTTTGGAAGCTACTGGTGAAGCCTGTGTCCTTTATTCACACTTTGAAGAAATTGCCTACTGATTAGGAACACCTTCTTTGGACTTTACCTGAATGAGAAACTTCTATCAGATATTAGCTATTGCACATTTTAGTATTTGTTGCAACAAACAAAATTAGTTAATATAGCTAGACTTTTGAGGACAGGAATTCTGTTATGAGCTCTATTAACAGATAGAGATGAGGTTTAAACTCAGATGAGTATTTACTCTTGCCATATTTTGGCATTCTCATCTGTAGAACAGCACTAATTATGCTTTTTCAACCCATCCTACAGGATCACAGGAGATCTCTAATAAGATAATGGAACAGAGAGAATACTGAAAAGCGTGACATATGATATGTGTGCAGAGAATTATAAAATAATTTGGGGTGTCCAGGTCTCTTAAGTGACCAATAAATTGAATTAATACATCCACTGTGTGACCAACTGATCTTGCTTCTACATATGAATGATTTCCTGCTCAGCTTCTGAAATTCTAATTAGTATAGATGAAGCATCATGATGTTCTGAAGAGAGAGTTAGCACATGGTTCCATATATCCCTGCCTCTCACACCACAGCATATAGATACTCCCCTGTGCATGCTCATTCAAAGGGAAAACACTAAATTAAAAAACAAAGTCAATCATAATCTAATCTATAACTTTAGTCAGGCCTAAATAAGATTAATCTTACTGTAGTAGACATGCAAATGAGAAAAACACCAATGTGTGATATGAGGACTCAGTAAGATGATGCTGATGGCCTGACTCTGGAAACCCAGAGCAGTGCTTTCAAATTCACAAAATCACATTTCCATTTCTTTCATTATAATTGCATATATAGAATTATATATGTAAAATTGAATGTACATATTCTTTTCTTTTTTTAACTAAAGGCAGCAATATTGATTTAAATTTTCTGTAGGTTATAGAAAATGTTTCCTATCACAAATAATAAGATTTAAAATCCACACTGTTAAAAATTACCTGATAGAGTAAGACAAAGTAAGCTATCCCTGAGGCATCACTGTAGATATCCTGATATTTCACTTGTCTCATCTCAGTCCATCTCTTTTAGCAATGCTTTTCAACCATATACATTTTAAAACTCATTATTATTTATTTTATAAAAAGGACATATTGTTATATGTAATCTTTTGAGAGTGATTGTTTCCACTTAATGTTGTATTGCTGTGTTCATTGTGATGTTAAATCACTGTAGCTTATTTGTTTTGATGGTTGTATACTATGATAGGTAGAGTAGTGGCATCCAAAGATGTTGCTGTCCTAGTCCCAGAGCCTGGGAATATGTTAAATTACATGGCAGAGGAGAATTATGATCATAGGTGAAAACAGCATTGCTAATGGCCTTGTAGAATTATTCTGGATTATTAGGATGGGTCCAATGTAATCACAAGCATTCTTATGAGTAGAAGAAGGAGGCTGGAGAAAGTATATCAGAATTATATAATGTGAGAGGGACACCACCAGGTATTGATGGCCATAAGAGGGAAGGGGGCAAAGAGTCAAAGAATATAGGTAAACTCTAGAAGCTGGAAAAGAAAAGAGAAGAAAATGGATTTTTCCCTTGAAAGGAACAACCCTGCTAACACTTTGATTTTGGCTAGTAAGACTATTTTAGACTTCTGATCTCCAGAACAGTAAGATAATAAATTTATGTTGTTTTAAGTCAAAGTTGTTGGTAATTTCATATATCAGCATTGGGAAACTAATTGGTAACTATTCAATGGAGTGAATATACCATTGTTTATTCTTCTACTCTCCCACTGAGGGGTGCTTATGTTGTGTCCAGGCTATTGCTACTGTGAACAGTGATTCTGAGAACATTCTGGTACACATCTCCTTTTGTACATCTAGACATTTTTCATTTAGATATTTACTTAGACATGAAATTGTTGGGCCAGTGGATGTAAAAATGGTCAAATGTAAAAGGTATATTCAAACTATTATCCAAATGGTTGCAAAAATTTTCATTCTTACCAACAATATATAATGTATTATGTAGTTCTACAACCTTCATCTTATAAAATGTTTAATATTCTACTTTTAATTAATAAGACATAAAACATACAGATTGCTGGAATGATTAATTTTTAGTTTTGTATCTTTCTCATTAAATAAAGAGGAAAATAAGATTATGATGTCTAACAAAATTAATGGAGTTATGTCTAAATTTTTATAGATTGTTCTTTTTTTGGAAAGTCTTTAATCTTAACATTGTGTTTCTTTTTAAATTTTGTAATAATTTATTGTCAAGTTAGCTAACATACAGTATATACAGTGTAGTCTTGTCTTTTGAGAGTAGATTCCCGTGGTTCATCACTTACATACAACACCCAATGCTCATCCCAATAAGTGCCCTCCTCAATGCCCATTTCCCATCCTCCCTAACCCCCCAAACCCCCACCACCATCAACCTTCAGTTTGTTCTTTGTATTTAAGAGTCTCTTACGGTTTGCCAGGGCACCTGGGTGGCTCAGTTGGTTAAGCGACTGACTTTGGCTCAGGTTATGATCTCACGGTTCGTGGGTTTGAGCCCCACATTGGGCTCTGTGCTGATGGCTTGAAGCTTGCTTCTGATTCTGTGTCTCCCTCTCTCTACCCCTCCCCAACTCGTGCTCTGTCTCTCTCTCTCTCATTCTCAAAAATAAATAAACATTAAAAAAATTAAAAAAAAAGATTCTCTTATGGTTTGCCTCCCTCTCTGTTTGTAACTTATTTTTCCTTCCCTTCCCCTATGGTCTTCTGTTAAGTTTCTCAAATTCTACATATGAGTAAAAACATATGATATCTGTCTTTTTCTGAATGACTTATTTCACTTAGCATAATACCCTCCAGTTCCATCCACATTGTGGCAAATGGCAAGATTTCATTATTTTTCATCACCTATTGGTGTTCCATTGTATATATGTATATACGTATATACACCAACAGTGCAAGAGGCTTCCCTTTTCTCCACATCCTCGCCAAACATCTGTTGTTTCCTGAGTTGCTAATTTTTAGCTGCTCTTACCAGATTTAGTATCTCAATGTGGTTTTGATTTGCATTTCCCTGATGATGAGCAATGTTGAGCATCTATTCATGTGTCTGTTGGCCATCTGGATGTCTTCTTTGGAAAAGTGTCTATTCATGTCTTCTGCCCATTTCTTCACTGGATTATTTGTTTTTCGGGTGTTGATATTGGTATGTTTTTTATAGATTTTTTTTAAAATTTTTTTTTCAACGTTTATTTATTTTTGGGACAGAGAGAGACAGAGCATGAACGGGGGAGGGGCAGAGAGAGAGGGAGACACAGAATCGGAAACAGGCTCCAGGCTCTGAGCCATCAGCCCAGAGCCTGACGTGGGGCTCGAACTCACGGACCGCGAGATCGTGACCTGGCTGAAGTCGGACGCTTAACTGACTGCGCCACCCAGGTGCCCCTCTTTATAGATTTTTGATACTAACCCTTTATCCGATATGTCATTTGTAAATATCTTCTCCCATTCCATTGACTGCCTCTTAGTTTTGTTGATTGTTTCCTTTGCTGTGCAGAAGCTTTTTATCTTGATGAGGTCTCAATAGTTCATTTTGGCTTTTATTTCCCTTGCTTTCAGAGACATGTCAAGTAAGAAGTTGCTGAGGCCAAGGTCAAAGAGGTTGTTGCCTGTTTTCTCCTCTAGGATTTTGATGGTTTCCTGTCTCACAAATAGGTGTTTCATACATTTTGAATTTATTTTTGTGTATGGTATAAGAAAATGGTCCAGTTTCATTCTTCTGCATGTTGCTGTCCAATTCTGCCAGCATCATTTGCTAAAGAGACATGTCTTTCTCCCATTGGATACTCTTTCCAGCTTTGTCGAAGATTAGTTGACCATACATTTGTGGGTCCATTTCTGTGTTCTCTATTCTATACCATTGGCCTATGTGAATGTTTTTGTGGCAATACCATACTGTCTTGATGATTACAGCTTTGTAGTACAGGCTAAAGTCAGGGAATAGATATTATCACGTTTCATTGAATCACTTAGGTCTCTAATTCTCCCCTCATTGTGTAGTAATTTCCTATCCCTCTTTTTCTCAGCTTCATCATTTTCCATAATTTTATCTTCTATTTCACTTATTTTTCCCTCTGATTCCTCCATCCTTGCTGTCACTGCATGTAGCTTATTTTGCATCTTGTTTATGGCATTTCTTAATTCACCGTGACTATTTCTTAGGTCCTTGATCTCTGTAGCAATAGATTCTCTGCTGTCTGCTATGCTTTTTTCAAGCCGAACTATTAGTCTTATGACCATTATTCTAAATTCATGTTCATATATATTGTTTATACCTGTTTTGAGCAATTCTCTGGCTGTCATTTCCTCCTGGAATTTCTACTACTATATTAAAAAGGGGTCATACAGTGTCCAGGGCCTGGAACTTCAGGAAGTGTTCTTGGAGTGTGTTTCGTGTACTCTGTTGTTGCATCTCTGTTGCATCTCACTGTTCATAGTGGTGGTTTGGATCTTCCACTAGGTGTGCTTTGATTTGTTCATTGAAGTAACCCTGGAAAAATGGGAAAAGAGGTGGCGGTGGAAGGGGCCTTATCCCATACAAAGAGAGAAATGACAGAAGCAGAAAAAACAACCAGGCAGAGTATCAAAGAAACTATAAGGCTTAATCTAGAGAAAGAGGAAAATAAAGAAGAAGGAAATACAGAAAAGGTGTAAAAATAATAGAGTAAAAATTTCTGATTAAACAAACAAACAACCAGAACATAGAAATAAAGAATATATATAATAAGAATTGACCAAAAATCAAATCGGGAACTATGAGCCTGCTTCCAAAGGAAAAAGGGGCAAAAAGGGGGGGGGGGGGGGAGGGTAGAAGGAAAAAAGAAGGGAAAAGAGAAGAAGAGAAAAATAATAGTAATAATAAAACAAAAAAAGTAAATAAAAAATAGAAAATAAACAAAGTAACATATAAAACCTCAAGACAGTTGTCTGTTGGTGCCTGGGACCAGTGGCTGTGCTGGTCTGGAGGAGAGGCTGCCTGGTTTGGTCAGTGTCAATCTCACTCCAGTAGATAAGGAGATACCAGGCACAGAGGGGTAGGGTTTGGTGTAAGGTCCACCTCCACTGGGGACCCAACCGTTTTCCCTGAAGCTCTACCATGATGGTGATAGAGAGTAAATGGCAACACCCCAATCTCTCCTCCCCAGACCAGTTGTCTCAAACCACATTGTTTAGGCAGTTGTCACAGAGCAGTGTGGACAGCTGGCTTGCCCTGCTCCACAGGTAATGAACTGGAATTCAAAACCCGATGTCTTAAAGGATCCAGCTCCACATGGACCTGGTTCTGGGGTAGCACCACTCTGCCCAGTGACAAAGGGGCCTCTGGCTGGTGCCTGCAGGGTTTTTTCCTTGGAGGTGGGGGGGGGGGGAGCAATATACCCTCTTCCCACAGTACTCGAGGGAGGGAACTGTTCTCTTCCAGCACACCCCTCAAGATCGCTGCAGAGCTGGCTCCCCCGGCCCCCAGGTGCAAGTATGTGGCTGGCTCTAGTCTGGAGAAAGTTGCACAACCCTGAAAACTCTGATCGTCACTTCTAAGGCCATTTGCAAAGTAGAAACTGGATCTCTCTGTATTTTTCATTCCCCTTTCTGTGGTCGGGTGAGGTTCCCAAATTCTCTCCCTTTTGTTTCTCCACCAAAGGGGTCCATACCCTCCATGTCTACACAGAAGTTTTATCTTTCTCAATTTGCAAACACACACCTGTGTCTCACCAAGCTGTGTCTGTACCTTGTGGAGGTTTTTCTGCCACTCTGTGTAGCCTGGATTCCTGGTATTACAAGTGTTCTCACCTCAATACTGCTATGTTTGAGGGATGAGGGGAATTCCAGTCCCCCTACTTCTCCCCCATGATGGCTCCTCCTATACTTTTTTTCCCTTAATGAATGGATTTAAAATTCTATTTGATTGCAATCTTGATTTGCAATTCCCCTGATTATGAGAGATATCGACCATATCTTAGGTTGTTTACTGGTCATATGTGTTCCATTTTCTAGAAAACTTGTTTTGCCTATTTTAAAATTATGTTGCTGGTACTTTTATTTTTGTTAAAATTTTTTTTACTGATCCCTAGTCAGTGATGTGGACTAAAATTTCCAAGGACTTGTATGACAGACTATTCTAGTATGACAGTATTGTTGGATAAATACTCTAAGTTCTAAGATCTTTTCCTTCAGTATCTTGAAAACTATACTCCATGCTGCATTTAGTGTAATCTTAAAAACGTTTTTCCTTTTGAACATGATCTGTTATTTCTCTAAGCTTTTGGAATGCTTTTGGCATCTATAGTAATCTTGCATTTCTAAGATGTCCAAGTGCCTTCCTTATTGGCACTTTACAGGCGCTTTTCATCAGAGATCTGTCATCTCTTTAAAAATTATTTTAAAAATGTATTTCCAATATTTGCTTGAGTGTTTATTCCTCTTAATTTTAGTTCTCACCCTTTCTTGGACTAGCTGCATGCCATCACATTTATTTCTATATTCTGTATATCATAGCTATATTTTTTCTACCTATTTCTTTATTCTTTCTATTTCTTCTGGTTTGTCAATTCATTCTTCATATGTATTTCATCTGTCCTTTTTAAAAATTTATTTTTGTTATATTTTCTCATGTATGTTTGGTTCTTGTATGATTTATTTAGTTTATTTTACATTGCTAAAGTCACACTGGCAGATTTCCCAAGTCACTAGTTGATATAATTGTTTGATTGAATCAAAACATCAGGTTGTGATCCAATTTTAGTCTTAACTTTTCAAAGATATATTTGCAATTTATTCTTAAACATTTTTTTAAATGTTTATTTATTTTTGAGAGATAGAGAGAAGGATAGAGTGCTAGTAGGGGAAGGGCAGAGAGAGACACACACACAGAATCCGAAGCAGGCTTCAGGCTCTGAGCTGTCATCACAGAGCCTGACGCGGGACTCCAACCCATGAACTGTGAGATCATGACCTGAGCCAAAGTCAGATGCTTAAATGACTGAGCCACCCATGCGCCCCTATATTTGCAATTTAAAAATAAGACAAAATTAACTTCTAATTTGTAGACTATGTGGGCTGGTAGATGTTGGCAAAGGGTACTTTATAAATTCTTGACTAATCTCTGAGCCATCAAAGCTACTGTCAAGAGGCAGAGCCTGCATGATATATTTGGCACTAACTTCTCAAAGCTGGGAATGAAGGGCCTGATTCACAGACCTAGAACAGTGCCTGACTCTCACATAGCTGGTAGTCAATAAATATTTGCTTAATAAATCAATGACTAGGCACCATGTGAGAATAACCCAGTTTAGTTCTCTTCATTTCTTTAATTAATCAGAGTAGAAAAGTCCCAGATGAAAATAGAAATGCATGTGTCCCATTTGCCTACTATTTCTGAAGCTGTGTGAGTAAGTCACAGAAAATAATGCTCACCTCATTCTGAGATTCTGCAGACTCTGATGCTTTTAAGGAGGTAGTAAGATCCAGAATGTCTCCATTATATTGCTTCACTAAGAAATGTTCCACTATAGACTTTTAACCATCTTGACCAAAAAAAACAGTTGATTTTCTTTTTGGAAGTAGTGGGGAGGGGGGAGGAATGAGGAATGAGGAAAAGATGAGGGAAAGTTAAAATACTAGACATGCTCTGTAGAGAAGGGGAACAAAATCTAATTCCCTTGAGCAGAATACCTAGAGAGAGCTAAGATGCAAGTATTCAGTAGGAAAATGCCCATGAAAGAAAAATGGAAATGGAGGCACGGAAGGCTGGCAGAGCAGTTGGGTAGTGATGCAAGTCTGTCTCTGAGTGAAGGAAAGAGGAAGGTTGGGTATAAGCATCCTAGACCCCATGCAAGTGAAGGGATGTTTGACAAGGCCTTCAAGGAATCCTCAGGCCAAAGTCAGCATCAGAGGAATATGTGTTTTCTAGGAACAGGTTTCCCTTAGAGTCAATACTGAACTCATCAGCTGGCAAGAGTTTTGGGGAGGATGACCTCAGTGTAAAAGCAGCCATGGATATCAGAGCTCAGTGCCTTTGGCCCTCAGTCAACCATGTTGTCTGTGACTGGAGTCTGTGAAGCCCTTTCCCATAGCTTCCACAAGCCTTGAAGTGTTTGGTTTCAGATTTCTGGCCATTAATGAAGGGATTTTTCAAAGTAGACAATAATGTGGTCAGAGTGGGTGGAAAATTGGGAGATGACATGACAATCTCAGTTCTTGTGTATAAAGAGGACACAATAGATATAAGCTCTACCTATAATATACGAGAGACAGAGTTTTGTTGTTGTTGTTGTTGTTGTTGTTGTTGTTGTTGTTGTTTTAAACTTATGCACTTATATGAAGTTGATGCATAGTTCCCTGCAAAAACATTCCTTGACTTCCAAAATCCTATTTTGGATCAAGTTTCCTTAGTATTTATAACATCACTTTAGACCCAAGTTAGGGAAGCTTTTTCTGTGCAGGGCCAGAGAGTAAGCACTATAGGTTTGGGGGGCAGATGATGTCTATCACAATCATTCAGCTCTGCCCCATAGTGTGAGAGAATCCATATATAACATGTAAATTAAGAGGCACGGATGTATTCCAATAAAACTTATAAAAGTGATGTCAGCCTAGATTTGGCCCACAGGCCATAATTGATGACCACTGATTTAGACATTTCAAGCAATCAAATACATATGCATGGTCAGTTACATCAGATCATTCTGAAATTCAAACCAGCAAGGTATATATATTAGGGGCTTCACACTTAAGAATTTGTGAAAGATAAAGATCAATAGGTAGCCAAGACTCGAAGAATCATTATATACAATTCCAAGGAATTTGAATTTTATCCATGGGGAAATCAATACTATGTTTAATGCAAGAAATGACATAAACAATCACAGGGGAAGTGCAGAAGGAGATGAGGTGACAGAACACACAACTAAGAAACTGCACAGCAACCAGATGAATAAATGTGAAAGCCTAACTTAAAAGGGAGTTACTATGGTTAATAAGAGGAAGGAGTGAGTTAGCTCTAAATGGTATAGAATTTTTGAAATGCAGTAAACTTAAATTTAGAAAATGTGGAAGGGAAAGTACCATAGAATGATCCAGAGCTTTGTTTAGACTTGAGCCACTAGGTGAATGATGGTGCACTTCACTAAAAGAGGGGGCATAAAAGGAGTTTTTGGACTTAATATGGTCAAATGAGGGACTCCCTGGAGGAGTTTGAATTGCCAGGTGGGGGCTGCTGAAATGGAAATATCTAGTAGGCAGTTGGCTTTTTGGCTTCTGAGCTGAAGACAAAGGTATATACATTAAAGAACAGGGGTTGAACATGGTACCCTGGGAACATCAAAATATAAGGGAAGGATGAAGAGGTCATTGAAGGAAAATTTGCTCATCTTTCCTCTCACATTACTTTTCATCTTCCTTTTGAATGCCAATGTTTTCCAGCTTTCTGTTATTGTTCCCTTCTTTGTTTGTTTGTTTTACATGCTTTTCTCTTGGTAATTTTATCCATTTTTGCCTTTGGCTCCAGGTTGATGAAATCTCCATACATTTTGTTTCCAGAAATTCTCTTTAAAAAATGCTTATTTATTGAGAGAGAGAGAGAGGGAGAAAGAGAGAGGAACAAGTGGGAGAGGGACAGAGAGAGGGAGAGAGAAAATCTCAGGCAGGCTCTACACTGTCAATACAGAGTCCTATGCAGGGTGGGCCCCGATTCCATGAACCATGAGACCACGACCTAAGCCAAAATCAAGAGTCGGATGCTTAACTTACTGAGCCACCCATGTGCCCCTGCTATTCAGAAACTCTAATTTATTTTCAATTGATCACAAATAGGACCAGCTTCAGACAACACTAACTTAATATGTGTCTCACCTAATTATCTTACCCAAACAACACTCTCAACTTCTGTGCTCCTAAGGAAAATTAACACTCTCAACATCTACCCCATGAACTTCTCTCATTCTTAGATGCTATCAACAAACCCAAAACATTATCCTAAAATACTTCTCCTTCTCTACTGACATGATCCATAAATTCACCATTTCTGACCTTGGACTATTGAACATTTATCTGGACTACTTACTCTCAGTGCTTCCCAATTTCAGACCATGTTTCACACTGTTCCAGAGTGAACTTACTAAAAAGGGATCTAGTTGCTTTAAATATTTAGAACTATTCACCTCTCAACACCCCACCCCCAGCAGTCGTGTGTAGCATAATGGTTAAGAGCAAGTGTTTCAGGACTATTTGAAGAACTGTGTTGCCAGCCATTCCAATAGAGTTAATTAAGATGGAAGCTGACATAAAGAGAGTCTTTCACAAAGATTTCTTCACATTAATTTCCAAAGTCTTCACTGTTCAATGTCATTCTCCTCTTAGCATATAATATAATCCCTACATCTATTTGATAGGGGGAAATAAAAAGAACTTCTTAGAAGTTGCTACTGTAAGGTCACATTTTCTTGTCCATTCCAAATTTCAGTTATCTAAATTCCAGATTTTATATTCCAATCACATTTAATTTCAACACCTTTGTCTAACAAGAGTTATGTCTGATCCCATTTGACCAGAAGAGAAGAGACAAGGAGTAAACATAATAGCATATCTGGTCATTATTCAAAGCCATTCTCTTTAAGGTAAAATTTTGCTTCTCTAAATGCTTTCCCCACTTCCAACTATGGACCTCACTGTTAATTCTATTTTAATACTGTACCATCATCATCATCATCATCATCATCATCATCTCTCATCATCATCAACTTAGCATATATGCTGCTTCAGTATGCTTGGCATTGTCTTAAGTGCTTTATATTTATTAATTCATCAATCCTCCAAACAACCCAAGGAGGTTGTTACAATTGTTGTCTTCATTTGTAGATGAAGAAAATAAGGAGCTGTGAAATTCCCTAAGGTTATGCAGCTTAAAAGAAGCAGCACTGGGTATGTACCCATACAATCTGATTTCAGAGTCCATGATCTTACCCACTACACAACACTGCTTTTCATAACCCTGTACTACACTGACAATAATACAAACAATATAAAATGATATTATTCCTGCCACTCCATAATTTCTTGAATAACATCCAGACTTGTCACCTTGGAATATAAGCAAAGTTCAAATACTTCTGCATCCTATTTTCTCTTCAACCTTCCACAGGCTCTGACTGGGCCTTGGTATATGCTGTTCTTGTGACTCTAGAGAATCTCTACATGAGTTGACTCACAACCTGGTGATAATGAGGATCATGACCAAATACATGAAATTTGTCAGCATTTGTGTTCTCTATAAAACATTAATGACTTGGAGTGCCTGAGTGGTGCAGTCCGTTAAGTGTCTGACTCTTGATCTCGGCTCAGGTCATGATCTTGCAGTTTGTGAGTTCAAGCCCCACATCAGGCTCTGTGCTAATGGTGAGGAGCCTGCTTGGGATTCTGTCTTTCTCTCTGTCCCTCCTCCACTTGTGCTTTCTCTTTGTCTCAAACAAATAACCTTAAAAAAACATTAATGACTCAACCTTAGGGCGGTGTTTCAATTACATTTTCATTTTCAATAACTGATAGGTACTCTGGAAATGCACAGATTAATAAAAAACAAAGAGCACATTATAAACTTTAGTTGTTTAAAATCTTAACTTTAGGTTGAACCTCTTAAGCATGCTGGTGGGGACATAAAGTGGTGCAGCCACTTTGGAAAACACTTGGGTAATTTCTTTGAAAAGCAAAAAACATACCCTCTCCCCCCAAAGTACACTTACTATGGAATCTAGCCATTCCATTCCTAAGTATTCCTAAGAAGAATGAAAATACATGTCCATATAAAAACTTGTGCATTAATATCTAGTAATCTTAAGTGTCAAAAACTGAAAACAATCCTAATGGCCATCAACTAGGTGAATAAAACAAACTGTGGTATATCCATACAATGGACTACTATTCAGCAATTAAAAAAAGAATTATAATATTAGTATATACTATAACATGGATGAATCACAATGTCATTAACCTTACTGAAATAAGCCAGACAAAGAAAGTATATATACCACATGACTCCATTTATATAACATTCTAGGAAATGAAAACTAATGTTTCATGACAGTAAGTAGATCAGTAGCTGCCTGGACATAGTTGGTAGGGATAGGAGGAGAAGGGAGAGATAGCAAAGGGGCAAGAGGAAACTTTTGGAGATGACTGATATGTTCATTATCTTGACTGTAGTCATGGTTGCATGAAGGTGTATATGTCAACTTTTCAAATTGTATACTTTAAATATTTACACTGTTTTTCATTGTCAGTGATACCTCAATAAACCTGTTTTAAAAATACCAATAAAAAATAAAATCTTAACTTTAAATAGAACATGTTAGGTTGTGTTATTAATTTATAAATGCTTAATTAAAGAAAATACCACACTTTAAATCTTATTGCACAAATCATCGTTTCTAACTCTGGAAGCACGTACTACTTTTGAGTATATTTTATAAATATTTATAAATTCTTCTTTGTTCCACACACACACTCAGACACATGAATAGCACAGCCCTTTTGATTACACAAAGAGCACATGGATGCCTGTTATTCTGCATTTTGCTGAGAGCATTTAGCACAACAATCCCTGAGGCAACCTTTCGAAACAGGCTGTTTTTAGAAAAAATCTCCTTAGGGAATCTCTTCTCCTGTTAACTCCTGAATAATCAGTTCTCTTTCAGAAAATAAAGTAAGGTGTTTCAAATACGTATTGTTTGTGAATTTATGTCCTTTGTCTACAGAGTAGCAAGCTAGAGTAGAAAAAAAATCACTGGGCTGGTTCTAGCACTTTATGGTTTATTTCATATGTTTATTCATGGTTTATTCCAAACCATATGGTTTATCCCATGCATTCCTTTACTTAATGTACATATTTTGAGCACCTTCTGTGCACTGAATTTGTCTTCAGGAAGTTTACAGTGTAATGGAACACACAGTGCATTCAACAGCACATTCAATCCACAAGTATTTATTGTGTGTCTATAGCATACCCTGCATTTTCTACCCACATAAATAACAGACTGTCATAAGTACTCGCAGTCTTCTGGGGAAGTCATGTATTGTGAGAGGGGATGAGTTTGGTATAGTGTGTTATAACTGCAGTGGTGAGTCATGCTGCTGTTGCAGGAAAGTGGTTAGAAAAACAAGAGACAACTTCACAAAGGAGGTTAGAACCTACGGGGTGACTCTTTTAGTCACGTGACTTTGGAAAACTAACTCAACCTTCTTGAGACCAGATAAATTCATCTGAAAAAGGATAAGACTTTTCTAGAGACCATACAAGCTCTCTTATGGATTTAAAATACCAGTTCTACAAATTTAGGAAAAGAAAAGGAATATAGCTAATGGAAATCAAGAGTGATATTTTCCCCTAAGGCTTAAGATGGGAAAAAAGAGCCTAGAGCTAGACTGTAGAGAGTGTCAAATGTCAAACTAGGGAATTTATACGCTTTATGTGTATCACTGGTCACCAAAGAATTTCAACATCCCTTCATCATTAAAAAAGTTTAGTTCAACCCCACTATATGAATATTCATTCATTTGTGAATTATACACACATGGTATAGATGCATTCTATCTTATATATACTTCTCCAGAGTCTAGATAAACAGAGAATACTTTCCAATTCATTTTGTAATCTTGATTCCTAAACCTCTCAAGGAAAATATAAGAAAGGAAAACTACAGACCAGTCTTGATCAAGACTATAAGTGACAAAATTTTTAAAAGAACGTTGATGAACTGAATCCAGCAATACATTTTAAAGGATAGTATAGTTAAATTAAACCTAGAAATGTAAGTTTGGTTTAACATTAGAAGAATGAAGTAATAAAATCACCACATTAAAAACTTAAAAGAGGAAAAACTATATCTGCATGTCAACAGATGTAGGAAAATCATTTGATAAGATCTGACAACCCACTGATGATTTAAAAAAAGTCTAGTTGTCTCCTCCAGCCATCCAAGATGCAAAAAAGGAGAGAAGGCTAAGGGGAAAAAGGTGGCCCTGATTCCTGCTGTCGTGAAGAAGCAGGAGAACAAGAAGGTGGTCACTCCCCTGTTTGAGAAAAGGTCCAAGAATTCTGCCTTCAGACAGGACATCCAGCCCAAAAGGGACCTTACCCGCTTTGTCAAATGACCCCACTACCTCTGGCTGCAGTAGCAAAGGACTATTCTGTATAAATGTCTAAAAGTGCCTCCTGCAATTAACCAGTTCACCCAGGCTTTGGACCACCAAACAGCTACTCAACTGCTTAAGCTGGCTCACAAATACAGACCAGAGATAGAGCAAGAGAAGAAGCAGAGACTGTTGGCCCCTGGGGCTGAGAAGAAAGCTGCCAGCAAAGGGCATGTCCCCACTAAGAGGCTGCCTGTCATTTGAGCTGGGGTTAATACTGTCACCACCTTGGTGGAAAACAAGAAGGCTCAGCCTGTAGTGATTGCACATGATGTGGATCCCATTGAATTGATTGTCTTCCTGCCTGCTATGTCATAAGATGGGGTTCCCTACTGCATCATCAAGGGGAAAGCCAGGCTGGGGGCACCCTGTCCACAGGAAGACCTACATCTTCACATAGGTTAACTGGGAAAACAAAGGGCTCTGGATAAGCTGGTGGAAACTATTGGGACCAATGACAATGACAGATATGATGAGATCCATCTTTATTGGGGAGGCAGCATCCTGGGTCCAAAGTTGATGGCTCACATTACCAAGATGGAAAAGGCAAAGTCTAAAGAACTGGCCACCAAACTGGGCTAAGTGTGTGCTGCTGAATTTTCTGTACATAAAAGTAATAGAAAGTTCTCTTTTAAACTCCTTTAGCAAACTAGGAATGGAAGAGAAAATTATTTTCATCTGCTAAAAAGTACTGACAAAATTGCTCAAGATAAACCTCATACTAAATGGTATTTTCTTTATAATTAGGAAGAAAACAAGAATGTGCACTATATCCTCACTCATTCAATAATATAGTGCAGATTTTGGCTAGAGCTCTATGACAAGAAAAACCTATAAAATAGGGTTATTTAAAAGGAAGACATTAAATTGTCATTACTCTTGAGAGATAAATTGTTTATGTAGAATTCAGTATGATTATTTTAGTCTGGACAGGCTAGATTATTCTGTGATAACAAAGAACCACAAAATATTTGATGCTTAAAAACCAAAAACTCATATTGTATTCACACTACCTGTCTAACAAGGGCGAGCAGAGAAGTGCTCACTGCATTCTCTCAAGGACCGGGCTGACAGTAACCCAAATGAGACACAAACAGAGGGAGAGGGGAAAATCACCAAACTCATGAATGTTGGTGGCTGGTACATTCAACCCATTAGTGATGGAAATTGGATGAAGGGTAGTCTTAAAGGGAAGTAGGTTTGGTGGTGAAGGTGTTGCTAAGTGAGAGAGCAGTGCTAACTAACTACGAACAGAAATATCCAACAAGCCTTTAGAAAGGTAGGGTTGAAACCCAGAGTTGAAATTGGGATTCAAGATGAAAACCCATGAAGAAGTAATAATTCATTTGTTTCAATATGTTCAACAAACACTGGTTTATTGCAGGAATACAGTGATAAAGAATACTGATTTAAATTGTTGTACTAACAAATCCTGTATTTTTATGGAATCTTTTCTTATCAACAGTGAGGATTATTTACACAGACTAAATCTGACTGCAGAGGTCCAATTTGTTTCCTCTTTTTTAAAAATCAAAAGGAAATGCAACTCGGTTGCCTTAGAGTTGTATCAGACCAGGCACAGAGATTTTTTTCAGAGTCACTTGTGGTGACTGAAAAAAAAGAATAACTATGATGAGTAGTACTTATGTACACAGAATATTAATAGCAATAACTAAGTGTTTATTAGAATTCCATCAAAATTGACCTTTAAACAACTTATGTTACTGCTTAAAGAAAACCATCTATAAGACTGCAGGAAAAATCCCAGAAGAGCTGGGAGAGGAAAGTCTGCTGGATTGGGAGCAGGGAGGGAATATTGTGAAGGAGGCCCGCAGGGCAGGGAGTTGGCAGAAGCAATAAGAAAGAATTATGAATTTTTTTTCTACGGTACTTAGATATGGATGTAGGTTTGAATTATGCCATTATATGCACAGATTTGTACTTACGTTGAGTTTAACTCATAAGTAGAGAAAATTATTTTAATTGAGCTATTTAAGAAAACACCTCCAGCAAAATCAAAAGTAAACTGTGTGGTGCATGCTACTTTCCAAGGCACACTATTTTAGCGAATGCATTTTACCTTTATGATAATTATCAAACACTTATGTTTTATGGATAGAGCCCTATAGCATAATGCTCTGCCTGCTTTGCATAACTATGATGATTTGCTCCCCTTCTTAATACAGCATAAATGTTTTTGTCCTTATGCAATTGATCTTGTTCCCTGGTGGCTGGTTCAAAACATTGGGCCTCATCCAAGGTACTGTTGCAGAATATTAGTCTTCTGATAATAAAGACTTTTTTTCATTTTCTTCATCTTCTGTGATTTTGTTTCTCCTACTCTCCAGCCTCAATAGATGAGCATCCCTTTAGCTGGCTTTCAGTTAATTAAAAAGCCTGTAGCAGAGTACAGAATGTGCCCACAAGAAAACCTCAAGCAGTGCAGATGGCACCACCTCTGCACTCAGAAACAGAAAAGTAGTTCTCTGAAAGAGCTGTGGGCTGGGAGGCTCTGGGTGGCCTCTGCCTTCCTGGCATGCAAACAAGAAGAATGAATCTGGCTTGAATCTCCCCTGCTCAAATCAACTAATCCTATGGTAAACAGCTTTTCGGCTGTGGGAGAGTTCAAAATGTACTCTCTGCAGCCATAATTTTTTGCTGAAGTTGTGTGCTATCTGGGATGATGTATGTGCTACATATTGCCCAGAAAGCTGTGCCTACATGTGTGGGTACGGAAGATGGAGAAACTGAAGGAAGAAGAGGCAATGGTACCCCAGGTGTTTTCTACGAGCTCCCTTTTGATCTCTGTAAAGAAACTCTAAGGTGTGGGGTTGCACCTTTATTCATTTTTCCTCCAGTTGCTCATATAACAGAATTTGGGAAGATTCTAACAGCCTGTGGCTTAATTGCAGCCAGGTTTTACCTTACCATATTGTATAAGCAATAAATATTGATTGGATGTAAATGCATTCCAATGTATTCCCCTGCCCTCAATCCCAAACACAAAGAACCAAATTACTAAGGGGCACAGAGTTCAATTCCCTTTTTGTGAGCATGAGAAATCTTGCTGTTAAAGCAAACTGAAAATTAATGACCCCATGATATTCCCAAGGGCCTGGTAGAAGAAAAGATGTCTCAACCCAGAATCAAGGAATGCATAACAGCTTGAGGTCGAGTCTCCACACACCAGTGATTGAATAACCTGCTTGGATATAACTTTTAAATTAGTGACAAATTATACTATAGCCAGAGGAGACTGTTCTTGTCATTATTTCATCTCTGTGTAGGCAAGTTACCACTCTACCCTACAAATCAGGCAATGAACAATCAGTACATTAACAAAGAAAAAGACGAGGTTAGATGATCTCAAGAATAGGACCAACAGCCATTTCCAATCAATTACCTTCTATGCTTGTTTTCAATACTCGAATTGACTAGATTTCTATTATCATAGCTAGTATGCATTGATGGGAAGGGAGAAAATTCTCCGGGACCAAAGGATGCAGGACAATGTGAAGCTATTTCATGGAATATGATTTAAATGTCTTCTGTGTAATAAATAATCAAGAAATTAATAGAAGTAAAAATGGATTTTTTGGTTTTATGGGGCAAAATGTATTCATATCTAAAAGAGAACCATCTTGTGCTGACAGAGCTTATTATACTTCATTTAGGAGACAGCAATGCAGTTATAGTATTTATCTATCACTATAATAAGAAAACTACAGCACTGTTTGTCACTAATTACAATTATGGTGCTATGGTGCTTTTTATTCAAGAACCAAAAACAGATTTTGCTTTTATTTTTAATGCTTAAATTAGAAATGCATTGAGATACAAATTACTGTGTCAAGATTCAGGGTAGAAATGCAATTAGGATTTAGATAACAAATGAACAAAAACACATGATCATTACACTTGTTAGTAGAAAATACTTTGCTAAAGACCTTATTCTCATTTCATTTATGTGCTATATTACAACTTGCATTTAAGAGATTTAAATAAGAGGTGAAAAATCCATGAGCCATTTAAGATATAAGCAAATGAAGTAACTATTGTCCAGGAAATGGTCTTTACACGTGGGTATAATGAAGCTACCAGAAAATGCCACGATGAAAGTAATCATTTATCTTGAATCAAACAGAAATTTGCTTAGCAAGAACATCACTCTATAATTCTCTTTGTGAGTAACAACTAGTTCTAAAAAGACATTAGACAAAATTCCACTGGATTGTTAAGTAAGAATTTTCTTAGTAATATCCTTTACCACTTGGGAGATTTTCTGAATGGCAACCATGAAGTTCTGTGGCAAATATCCTTATTTTCCTTTTTAGATCAGAAGTAGCCTCCTTGGCTAGATGTACTTCTGACCAATTATTAGATCAGTAAATCAGGTCTTAAGAACATAAGTCCAGCTCATAAATGTTTTCCAACTTTTAAAAGTTTGTTATCATTTTATTAATTTAGATTCCTAGGAACAAAAGTTGAATGTTCAATCCAAAGAGATAATACATTCATGAATAGATTTTATCTTCAAATACTAAAAATCTCTACTGAGATTTTAAAGCTAAATTTACATATTAAAATTAGGTACATATCTTCCATTTTATTATTAATGAATTTCCCTGTGTTACCTATGTTTGGAACTAACTGTCACATTTCTGACATCATGGCTACACTGTTTCAGACAAAAAGAAGAATGCTTCAAAACTAGCAGTGCTACGATGAATAAAATTTGCCCTTGAAAAGTGTACTTCTCAGTGCTCACTGTAGGATGGTAAGAGTAACAGGAGTTGACCAGGGGACAAGGAACCAATGGAAAACCTGAACACTGACCCATAAGGCTTCCAGAGCTACTGAGAAACATTAAACCTATTTTCAGATTCTACATTAAAAATCAAGTATAGGTGCTTATTAGAAAAAGGAGGGGTTCTAGTACAATTTCCAAACTGGCTCACAACAGGCACGAGTGATAATTATACAAGAGTAATGTCTAAGTCAAGCATTCTTAATCTTTGCTTCAGGTCCTTTTGTGAACTTTAAAAAATTGTGCAGAAATGTGTTTGTGTGTGTGTGTGTGTGTGTGTGTGTCTGGAGAGGGTTTAGAGCTTTGAGCTTTGACTAGTTTTCCAAAGAGAACTGGTACCTCCCCACCACCTTATAACTCTGAAATGGGTACAGAGCACTGACCAAAAAGTGAATACTTCTCTGTTGATATAGCAGAGAAAGCATGGCTGAAGTCATACAGGACTTGTGTGGCCTCCTGCCTCCACAGTTTGTTAAATCAAGAGAACTGAGCTGATCACTCCTGCTCAGAGACTCTCTGGTACAAGGGCTGCCAGCACCTGTGTTGTTTTTGTGAGTATCAAAAAAGAAACACCTTCTTTTTCTGTCCCAGGCTGAGAACGGAATTCAACTCCATGTGGCTGTGTGACTTTGAGTAAGATACAACCAACATGCTCCTTATTAATTGTATGGGAATAATTTATTCAAAAATATTTTCACTTATTAAGTGTTGGGCTCAATTTTAAGCAGAGGAAGCAGGTATTGACAAATCAGACAAAAGAACTCTGCTCTCTTGGAACTTATATTCTGGCTGGTGGTAGTTGTTTGAGGAGTGGGGTGGTAGAGGGGCAATAGTTAATGAGAGAGAGAGAATAAGCTACATAATTTATTAACATTTTCCTTAGCATATAATAGGGACTTGGATGGGATTTTATATTTTGAAATTGTAATATGAAACATTATTGGGAGAAAGTATTTCAATTCTAGGAAGTTCAAAGTATTCTTACATGGCACTACATTGCAAGTGGTTTTCAAATCATTAAAAGGACACACCGCTTTAAATCATAGCCTACAAATAATTCAAAATGACAGTTTTTACCCTTCATGCTTACTTCAAAGTCCCCAAGAAAAGATCTGAGCATCTGGAGTTAGCTATCCCCCACCATAGGAAATGGGATTCTCTATCTGGGTACAGAAAGGAGGAAAGGACTCAGATCCTAACAAGTTACCTTCCTCGCCCCCACTGACAGCACATCCAGTCTGGTAGACAAAGGTTTAATGTCTTCCAGGATAAGCAATCTCTGTGACAAACCATTTGTATTCCCAGTTAGCCAAGGAGATATTTAATAGAGCTGTCAATCATTTTGGGAAGAAAAGAGAAAAAAAAGTGGATGAGAGAAAGAACTTGTTCATTTTGCCCTTAAACTATTATTTTCTTTACAAGACTATCAAATTCTAGCCCTGTTGTATGAAACAGATTTGCCTGTTAGCTACTTTACAGGCTGAGGTGACTGCTCATTTCTTATTTTTCACAACAAAAAAGTGGGTGAGACAGTCATTATTTCTATTTCCATTTCTTCTGAAAGCTCTGTGAGAAGAAACCTACCCTGGAGACTCATATAGGAGTAATTAAGCAACCAACTTTGCAATATTGCTGAGCCACAGTTGTAAAAGAAAGAGAGGAGGAAAAAAAAAAAAAGACCTGCCCCATTACAGTGTTAGCTTCTATCTTGGAGCCCTAAGTGTAACACGACCCCTTTCTGGGAAGGTACGGAATATTACTACACTTATCTCGGCTCATTTAAGGTGGACATACTGTGTTCACAAAAAAGGCTTCATAACTGTCTCTATTTGCTGTCCAAATCCCAGGGCAACAATAAAATTCTGATTATAGATGTGCATGGGTCATTCTGCTGACCCTCTGACTTCCCAGCAAGGCTGACAACATATTTTCCCCGCATAGCAATAAAATCCCCACCTCAACCTACCATTGCAATGCATCCTGTTTAATCCAGAAATTTTTACTTCTGTCATAACCATTATCAATTTGTAATGTCTTTAAAACCTTCTAAAATCTGGCTGTCCCAAGCACTTCTCTGGGTGCTTAGTTAATTAAAAAACAAAACATTCATTGATCACCTGTTATGTACAAGACACTATGTGGGATAGATTAATAAATGTGATATCTGTCCTGGAAAAACTAATAACTTTCTCTTTTTGTCTGAAGTTATAGAATTTTGCCTGTTGCCCATAAGAGGTGAAGTAGAATCCAATACTAGACTTGTGAGAACATGTAAAGCATATGCTGACATTTTTCTAATTCCTCAAAAAGCATTTCACTGCTGCTATACTTTTATAAATCATAAAAGTGATTACTTAGACGAACTCCATTATTTTGCATGTCTATTATCTGGACCTAGCTAACCATCTAAATTTCCCTTGGGACTTTTAATTTTTTAACCAGATGCATGAAACTGTGTACAGAGTTAAAACTGCTATTTGCCTTTAGTTAAATGTTTAACTTTCCAAATAAAGATTTGCTTATTTACATAACAATATATATCAAGTCTTTAAAGTGTGTTAGGAACCATGCCAGGAACTGTAGATACAAAGATGTTAAGCCTTTAAGGAATTTTCATTGTGTGTTAATACCATGTTTTTTTTTTTTCTGAGATTAAACTGGAAATATAGAAAAATAACTTAGAATATACATGTATTAGACTTTCTTTCAAAACTTTGTCTGAATAGCCATACTCTTTAAATTTGTTTCCAACCATTAACATTTACAAGCTTTATGCTTCATTCAGATTCAACCACTTGCTATTCTCTGCTCTTGCCTATGGTCCCACTTTGTACTTTTGTGTTTTCTGTCTTCCATACCACTGGCCTTTCCTTTTTCCATTTGTAGCTCCGTATCCATTCATCTATCAAAGTCCTGCTGCAATCCACCCCTCCATAAGATTTTATTCAAAGCATCTTAGTTGGAAAGAATCTTAATCTTATGTAATTGTTCATAGTAGTTTGAATCTCTTATGACAATATCCACTTCAAACATTTATTTACACTAGTTGCCATCTCTACTAGATGGTGTGTAGTCTCTCAGGAGAGGGTTTCTATCTGATCCACTTAGACTAGCTCCTTGATTTGAAAAGTGCTCAATAAATATTTCCCAAAGGAGTCAATGATACAAAGTACAATCAAAGCAGGACTTCTCAAACTTCACTGTGCATAAATATCACCTGGAGAGACTGTTAAAACAAGGACTGCAGGGCCCTACACAAGAGATTTAAATTCTGCAGATCTACAGTGGACAACAATAATGCTTATAGTACAGATCCATGAGCTACTGAGTAACACCCTTCTCCGCTGCCACAAACACACAGAATATCTGGGGGTGGGATTAGCTTCATAACATTTTTCTGGAAGTGGAAGATACAAACTATAGTCTACAACTAGCCCCATCTTAGCAAGAACTTATTTTAGGAAGAATAACAAAGGTGTTGTGGTGGAAGTAAAAAGAAAACAAAAAAAATTGGCTTTACTGTATGTAACATGGTATTCTCCAGCAAGTGTATAGGAGGAATAATGTTTTTCTGTTCACACATGTAGGGGAGACAAAAGTTAGGGTTTCTTGAGTAGGCCTAATAATTAAACAGACATAGACAGATTTTCAGGAGGAAAGCATACCAATTTATATAAGGTTTATGTGACAGAGGAGCCCTCAGAAGGAAACAAAGATTCAAAGATATGTCAAAATCTGAAGTCTTTTTTATTAGGTTGAACAAAGAGAAGCAATTGTGGAAAAGTAACCAAATTATGTGGGAAAGTTAAAAGAAGATAAGAACTATTTTAACAAGGTCTGTTTGTGCAGAAGTCTCTCAGCTATGAGTCTTCATCAAAAACTGTTACTTTTTTTCCTCCAGTACAAGGAAGGCATATTTCACATTGGAGTTTTTATCTCCTATTTTCAGGAAGAAAAGGGAATAATCATAGATATCCTTGTTGTACCTTCTGTTTTTCAAGTGCCTTTAGCTCAAAATAATCTTTATGCCCAAATGGCATATTTGGGGGTGGCATATTCTGCCACTCTTTAAAAAAATTTTTTTTAATGTTTATTTAAGTGTGCGTGGGGGAGGGGCAGAGAGAGGGAGACACAGAATCTGAAGCATACTCCAGGCTCTGAGCTGTCAGTACAAAGCCTGACACAGGGCTTGAACTCATCAACTGTGAGATCATGACCCGAGCCAAAGTGAGACACTAAACCAACTGACCTACCCAGGCACCCCATATTCTGCCACTCTTTACATACTTTTGTTACTGTGGCACTTCTTTACCATTGCCATGTATTATCCTTGTCATTCTGAGCTTACCTAAAAGATACTCATGCTGTATTAATTACCAAGAATATGGGAAACAGTAAGTGAGATATTATCATGTTATCATACAGCAGAAAAGAAATTCAAACTGTTAAAAAAATCTTAGGGAAAAAAGGAATGAATCATAGGCAGAAATACATTAAATAACTGAAAAGATGTATATCCATTTCTCACATAAAAGTTGATCTTCAGGGCGCAGGGGTGGCTCAGTTGGATGTCAATTAAGCATCCAACTCTGGATTTTGGCTCAGGTCATGATCTCACATTCATGCGAATGAGGCCTGTATGTGGCTCTGAGCTCACAGCCAGTGGAACCTGCTTGGGATTCTCTCTCTCCCTCTTTTTCTGCCCCTTCCCCACTTGCACATGAGTGCATTCTCATGCATGCTCTTTCTCTCTCAAAATAAATAAACATTTGAAAAAAAAAGTTGCTCTTTCTGACAGTTGGGCTGAAATTGTCCATGTATTTTTATAAGAAAGAAAGGATGGCTTTAATTACTTAAATTACTTTAAGGATCAAATGGCTTTCCCTAGCTCACAATAATCACTATCCAATATTGGCTGAATTTAGTAAAAAAAAGCATCAGGAAGTTCCTTCTCTTTGCAGAGATGCCACTGACATTGAAACATGATGAAGAGGTAAGGGCAAAAGAGGAAATGACCTAGGACACCCATAGAGTGTTGATGAGTGTGCATTCACTCCAACAGCCTTTTAACATTTGCATTGCCAGCCTTTATTAATGAATGGAATGCTATTTACTCTACCAGGTGGAGACACTGGGATGCTATTTCCCATAGCCAGAACATAATTCATATGTGTTACAAGGCTCATTGCATTTATATGTTCGATGGCTTGTTATAATTGAAATGTTGGAAATTTTAATCTGGTAAGCAATTTCTTACTTGCTATTTTCTTGCTATCTTTGATAATTAATGCAGTTTATTAACATCCTTTAGACAGGTTTGGGATGGCAATTCCCATTCATAATAAGGTAGTTCTGGATAATGGTTACTTAGTAATTAATGGTACTGACAATCATTCTTGTTTTTATACTTGTCAGAAGAAAATGGAAACTCCTTGCTCCTTAATGGAGTAAAATCCAATACATTTAATCCAACTAAATGCATAAGCAAATGTGATGTGATTTTACTCCTCCCAGCTCTTCCTCGCTTCTATATGCTTATCTTTCACTGTTAGTTCTCATCAACTGGCAAGCAGACTTGCAGCTGCAACTATTTTCCTACAACCAAAGAATATTCAAATTTTTAAACAATTTTATCATTGAACTCCTGATTTCTACTCCTAAAGGAGAACGGAACCAAAGAGAACAGAACCAACCATCCTAGAGATGGAAGGGAACCCTTACAATAGTCATGACTTTAGCTAATATTTGTATCATTAGCACTTCATGTAGAGTTAGTAATTAAAAAACAGCTTTTAGAATGTCACTGTTCTTCAAGAGAAATAGCCTATTAAATCTTCATTTCTCAAGATTTAGCTTGTATAAATCTCTGGAGCTTATAAAAAATCAAATTTCCAATCTCTACTTCCAGAAATTTTGTAGGCCTGATGCTTAGAATTCTGCTTATTCTAACCAATGAAAACATTTCCCTAAGAAAAATAACATTGTTGCTAATTATAACACAATGGGAAATCTTGGAGAAAAAAGTACATGTTTGGGTACATATATTTTTGTATGCATAGAAATAAAACAGAATTAATTTTTTTTTCTGAAGTGAGAATTTTTATTTTTTAGCGGTTTAAAAATACAAATGATTATTAGTGATAGTTTTAAATTACCATTCCTGAAACCACAATTTCAAAAAACTGAATTCTGAATTTTGCCAAGAAATCATCAGGAAAAGGATTACTTTTCAGATCAATAGGGGAACCCACTTAGGATCTCCAGGAGGCTGCAGGTTTTATTCCTTAATTAAATAGATACTTGTTGAGTACCTACAACGTGGAAGTGTGTATTAAGCACACTGGAGTTATCAAAACCATGAACTTCAGGGCACTCAGTTCAATGAAGAGAAATACAGAAATGGCTATGTCACAGGGTACAAAAGGTAATAGTCATGAATGCTACAACCAAGTGTTATGACCATCAAAAAGAGGGACAGATGAGTTCTAGTAAGGGTACTTTAGGGAAGATTCTATGAATGCAATGGCATTTTTTCAGGGTTTTTTATCACAGTAGGTAAAGAGAGAATATGGACAACTAAAAAGGAAGTAAGGCTAGCATTTCTGAGCACCTCTTCTGGGCCAGCTTATGCAAAGTACTTTGCCTTTATGCATACAGATGCTTAAGGGTTGTTTAGGAAAAGATGAATAGTTAAATTTGGCCACAGTACACAGCTCATGAAAGAGATTTAGGAGTAAATTGAATTTGAAAGCATTTTAGGGTTAATTCATAGAATCCTTTGAAATCTGTCTAGACTAGAAATTCATTGTTTATTGAGTTTAATATGGCAACCATGTGTAGAACTGATTGAAAAGTAGAACAAACTGTGCGGAGAGAGGAATAACTAATAAGGAAGTTATAATTATTATTCTCAACCAAGAGAGGTAGGGGTGGAAATGAGGAGAAATAGAAGCCCGTATGTGAAGTAAGATAGAGGAGTAGGGAAAGTAAAAAGAATAGTGTCATAAATACATTAACATCTTACAAACATGCCATAACTGATCCTAATTTAGAAACAGGAGTAAGTGGGCACCTGGGTGGCTGAGTCAGTTGACCTTCTGACTTTGGCTTGAGTCATGATCTCATGGCTTGCGAGTTTGAGCCCTGCAGGTTCGCAAGTTTGATCCCCACACTGGGCTGTCTGCTGTTGGCCCAGAGCCTGCTTTGGATCCTCTGTCCCTCTCTCTTTGCCCCTCCCCCGGCTTGTGAATGTGTGTGCGTGCCTATGTGTGTGCACACCTGTGTGTGTGTGTGCTCTCTCTCTCTCTCTCTCTCTTAAAAATAAATAAACATTAAATAAAAATGAGTCAGGGAGAATTTTAAAATACAGCCACAGGGGTACCTGGCTGGCTAAATTGTTAGAGTGTGCGGCTCTTAATCTTGAGGTCATAAATTCAAGCCCCACGTTGGGTATAGAGCTTACTTAAAAAAAAAAAATCTATAGAATAACCTAGAATCCTGCCAAAGTTAATTAACAGTTATTAACAGTTCTTTGACATGTTTTAAACACAGTTGATAAAACAATTAATAAATCTAGACTCACTAAACTAATAGGTTAACATGTATCTATTATGTGTCTGTTTAATAACATAGACATTGATGTCATAGTTTGAAAAAATCTGCCATTCTGACTTTCTGGGATAAATTTACAATTTGACCAGCCAAACCAAAAATACTTCCAAGTTTCTACTAGCAGTTTCAAAGAAGGTAACACTTCAATGTATCATTATGCTCAGTGACTGTCATAATTAGGGTGTTTTTAATCACTGACCTTCAAGAATGTTATGAATGCAACATGAATTCACTATATCATAATCATCAAATACAGACAGATAAAGGAAAGCAAAAGAAAAAAAAAAACCAATTCCGTTACCTAGAAAAATAAACAGAAAAACTACAACAAAAATACTGTTAACATATGTGTATCCTTCTGTTTTTTTCCCTACACATATGAATCCTATTTTGTTGTTTGCCCACTGTGCTCTGCACATAACTGTCTTATCAGGTACCTAAAGATGTGCCACACTTTAAATTATGTCAGTTCTCCATACCAATCTATGTATGCATTCATACTGGTTAAATTTCTTGAATCTTAACAAACATAAAAGGAAGTTTTTAAATATATTAAAAAAATCTGGCCCCACAACTTCTAGAGGGAATGCTATTCATCAAAATGCAATTATTTAACATGCAGAATATACAGATGCCAAATTGGATAATCCCACTTTTATCATTCACTTTAGATCTCGAGAATGTAAAGTATTTACAAGAAAAAAATTAAAACCTTGCCCAAATTTCCTATGTTAATAATGTGTCTCTGACAATTCTGTTTTTTTAAAGAACAAATATTTGCCATAAAGTGAGTTTTACAAATTAATATCTCTACATTATGAGCAAATGTGAATCTTTTAAGTTTAGATTTATCATAGCTTAGCTAATAAAACCAAACAAATTAAGTAAAAAGAGTTTCTTTGAAAAAAATAAATTCAAGTGGGACAAGTAGGAAATGATCTATTTCAGGAAAAATATATACGGTTGTTTAGGCAGATATAGGTTGTAATTTTTTACTATTTTCAGAAAGAGTTTAAAAACAAAGGAAATAAACAGCACTATATTTCTCCAGAAGTAGGCTATGAAAGTATATAGTCTTTATAATTTTACACTAAGTTGACAGACCCATAAACAAGTAGTGAGAAGTTTTAAGGCTAACTTGAACTTAGTCTCTGGAGTCATGCAAGTGTCAGAAGATAAGATTTAAACGAAGAGAAATGGTGTCTTCCCCACAGGAACGTGCTAATTAAAGGTATGGTTGAAAAACACGGTTACATTTATTTAAAATAAGCATAAAACAAACAGATTAGATGTCTGATCGTCTCTTTGCAAGTGATTTTCAATGGGGGGTGTGTGTGTGTGTGTGTGTGTGTGGTTATTCACATGGCTATGCCTACTAAACTTGCAAATCTAAATATAAAAATAAAAGGAAGAAGAAGGAAAACATGAAAATGATTAGTGTTCCTTTTTAAAATATAGCAGGATTGGGGCGCCTGGGTAACTTAGTTGGTAAAGTGTCCGACTTCGGCTCAGGTCATGATCTCATGGCTCCCGGGTTCCAGGCCTGCATCAGGCTCTGTGCTGACAGGTCAGAGCCTGGAGATCACTTAGGATTCTGTGTCTCCCCATCTCTCTCTGCCCCTTCCCCTCTCACACACTCACTCTCTCTCAAGAAAAAATAAACATAAAAAAAATAGCAGGTGAAGGGAGTAGCTACACTGGAACAAACCTATTCCATTCTTGGAAGGTAAACAGACATGGATGAATAGATAACTACCAAAGCTGAGCATGTCCATGGACAGCATCAGGATCTTCCCATATCAAAAGTGACAGATACCTCAGAACTGGCACAAGTTTCCTCATAATTTTACATCTCCTCTCTGATCCATACATCAGTGGTTCTCAAAGTGTCTTCTCTGGACCAGCAGGGTCAGCATCACCAGCTCCTACACCAGCACCTATTCCCACTGAATCATACACACTGGTAGTGGGGTCAGTAATGTGTTTTAACAAGTCACCTCGAGGTCACACCCGAGTTAAGAACCACTGATCTACACAGCCGATATAGCTTCTCTGTAGTACCAAAGATCTCTATAATATGCCTGCACTTCAGAGCTATTTTTGTTTTGTGGCAAATCTGGGCAGAAGCAACCAAACATACAATACCTTAACAACAACCATGGCAATTGGCATATACTGCATCTCAAAGCAATCACAAAGGGACTAAGAAACAATATTTACTTATCCTGACCCAAATTAAAGAAACTACCTGTCTTAAACATCTGAGATGGTGGAATGATGGCGGTTTTTAACAGGCTTTGGATCAGATGAGCAGGGCTTACTTCGTTTGGGGTGGTCAAGCAGGGTTCTCTGCCCTGTCATCAGCTAATGTGGCAAGCCCTGCTGTGAGTCAGCCTCCTGCTCTTTCTGTAATCAGATGGTTGCCTTCACCAGGATAATGGGCTTTTCCTATGGCTGGATGAAGCTTCCAACTCTGCCTCTGTATGAAATGTGCTAGTGCAACAGACACATTATCTGGTTGTTCTGAAACTATGGCATACATCACAGCAAACTAAGAATCCAGACTGATTTTTCTTCTTAGAACATGCTGTTAGGAAGCTCTTCCTCCTGGTGGGATCCTGGTTTCATTGCTCCTACAGCAGTGATGGCCTATGGCAACTTAAACACTGCAAACACTATGCATGTTTGAAGGACAGGAAATATGTCTTTTTAACTTTCTAACACTTTTTAACTTTGGAAAATCTCATGCTGTCATCCCCCCACCATGGTGTCCACTGGTGGTGGGGAACCACAGTTCTCAAAGCTCCAATTCAAAATTCCCAGTTAATTGTAAAATTCTGTTGTTGCTTGTTTGTTTGTTCCCATCTAGGAAATGTCAGTAATGGTAAGAAGTTAGCCTGGGCATCAAACATCTTCATAAAATTCACTTTTACCTATTCCAATATTAGGTACCACCCAAAATTGTTGTGAAGTATTTAAGCTAACACCACCCCTTTTCTTTTGCTTTATCAATCGAGATGTGTTGAAAGAATTAGAAGGTCACAAAAGTGCTGAAGGTTAGATATTAAGCATTGATTCAAAGGCAAAATTTCTCACATTCTTGTCTGATTTTCTCTCCACAGTTACCACCTATGCTGTGCCATAACCCACCAGCGATACAGTCCTGATAAATTGGTGCCAAATAGAGTTTAACTTCAGCTATTAATGCACATGGGATACTACTTATTTTTGGTCTAGTATTTTCACCGCAATAGTTGCATGATCTGTAAAAAATAACTCACTTTTTCTTATGTAGTGGGGGGTAAAGGGAAATAGTTTCCAAACGTTTCTTACCTAAGGCATAGCTGCTCCTTCTAGGTCAGATGATATAAACGCACCATGTTGCCAGTTTCAGCAATTTATCACCAGAGATATATATGTTTCCATCACATGTGCACTTTTCATTTACTTAGTTAATCATGAAATCCATAAATTGATATCAAGTACCGGTTACCTCAACGAACTGGATTAGGTGTTAGAGAGGTGCAGACAGGAAAATAAAATACTCTCGCATTTCTTCTCATCCAGCAGAGTCTTTATTTCATTAGGAATTCAAACCCTTTTGATGGTGAATTCCACTATTATTTTAAAATGTCAGCTGCTTGTTCCTGGAAATCAGTATTTCTTTAAAATTAGTATTTCTTTGGGGAGCCTGGGGGCTGTCAGTTGGTTAAGCGTCCGACCTCGGCTCAGGTCATGATCTCATGGTTCGTGAGTTGGAACCCTGTGTGGGGCTCTGTGCTGACAGCTCAGGTCCTGGAGCCTGCTTTGGATTCTGTGTCTCCCTCTCTCTCTGCCCCTACCCCATTTGCGCTCTGTCTCTGTCTCTCTCTCTCTCTTAAAAATAACATTAAATTTTTTTTAAATTCAAAAATTAAATTAGTATTTCTTTAAAAGTTCCTTATGATATTGCTCAGTTGGCTTGGCCACCTCATTCTTATACATGTATTGTCTAACTTGCTAGAGAAAAGTTACATAGTACTGAGGCCACAGAATGCCAATCAATCAATTTCATGTGATTTTAAAGCAATTTTCAGATTTCCTCAGACAGATATTGTATGTGCAAAATATATTTGGGATGTATTCAGGGAATGGTGACTGCTTCTCTATAGATCATAAGGTACAAGGTAGGGAGTATTTATGAAAAGAAATAAGGAAAATTTCATGGTGAAGTCATATTTGACAGGAATTTGAATGCCAGGTATTGCATGTCAGGTGTTAACATGATTCTATGACATGAAGGAGCCATTGAAGGTATTTCAGCTGCGGACTAAGCAAAGCAAATCTGGATCCGGGAAGTACCTGTGGAAGCTAAGCAGAAGAAAGAGTAGAGAATGGAAGGGGAGCAGGCGATGAAGAAGGAATCTCCTGCAATAGTCAAAGTGAGCAACGATGACTCCCTGAGGTCAATAGCTAGGAAGCGATTATGATGAGGAGGAAGAGGATGCCGGTGGAGATAGTATTCATAACAACTTGACAGATATGTGTGAGAACATTTCTGTAGCACCAACAAGCAATGGATATTGCAATAAAAGATATAAAGCAAATCAGAATAAAATGTCCTCATCTGGCTTTCTTGGAAATATAAATACTCTGAAGCATGACAGCTATATAGTTTCAGGCCATTATCATATTGTCTTTAATACAAGAGAGATATTACAAATGAATGGGTAATTGCTTTAAGTGGTAAATTCCAAATTGTGTGCATTAAGTTTAAAGGGTCTCAACTGAACGAATAAGCCAGAAAACATCATAAGGGGAAGTCTTAAAAGATGAACTAATGTTTGAATTATGTTTTGCTTAATGGATGTCTTTGGGCTAAAAGTTCAAGTTGCTTTTCCAAAGAAAAAAGTTTAAAATTATTTCCTGAAGAATGAGTCCATAACCACTCCCTTTCCTCCCCATACTCATTCTGGTGAATCCAATTCATTTCAATTAAGAATATTATTATTGAATTTCTGAAATATGTAAGGCATTGTGTTTGGTGGGAATTGGGCAAGAAGACCAAATGAGTAAAAGGTAATTCTGGTATAAAAATCTAATACAGAAAAATGTTGCTAAAGATAAAAATGTTGATAATGAGAAAAGATTTTAAGGCAGTGGGTCTTAACTTTAACTGCACATGGGAATCACCAGGGATCTTTAAGAAATACTCATGTGTTCTCCACCTCCAGAGATACTGACTTAATTGGCATGGGTTGTAGGAAGGACATCAAGATTTTCTAAATCTTATCAGGTGTTTAATTATGAAATAGGTTATATTTGACGTAGAACCTTTTTGGATAGATAAAAACTTGACAGGCAGAGATAGAAGTGAAAATCGAAAGACATTTGCAAAGGAACAAAGGCAAATAAGAGGTAAAATGAAAAGCATGAGGCAGGGCCATATTCTAAGTTCCTTGTAGTTCAGACAGGGCGGAACTAGAAGGAAGACCCAATTAGACCCAAGATACCCAGTTTCATGTCCTGAATGCGCTCCTTAACTGCTTTGTGATTTTAGACCATTCCCCTAACTTGAATACTGGTTTCCTCACTGGTAAATAGTTATTTCTGAAGGTATTCAGAGTCATTACTGTCATAGGCCGACATGTGCCCCTCCCCATTCCTATGTTGGAGTCCTAACCCTCAGTACCTCAGAAGGTGGCCATATTTGGAGACAGTGTCTTTAGAGAGGTAATTAAGTTAAAATGAAGTAATTAGGATAAGTCCATCCCAATGTGACTGGTGTCTTGGGGGGACCGGGAGGGGACCTTGGACACAGAAAGATACAAAAAGAGGACACAAGGAGAAGATGGCCATTTATAGGCCAAGGAAGGAGGCCTAGAACTGATCCTTTCCTTCACAGCCCTGAGAAGGAACCAGCTCTGCCCTTGGTCTCAGACTTCCAGGCTCCCAAACTGTGAAAAAGTGTTGTTTAAGCAGCCCAGTCTGTTGCACTTGGTTACAACAGCCTTAGCAAATTTATTCAAGCACCTAGATGAGGTGTTTATATTAAAGCTGTAGTGTACAATCATCAAAAGGTTTTTTTTTATAGAAGTGTGCAATGACCAGAGCCACTTTCCTTAATTGCCCTATCATCTACTCCTCTGTTCTGAACAGTGAAAGTCCTCAGGATTACAGAGCTTCTAGAATTCACTTGTCTCCTTTCTCTTCACTGTAAAATCAAATGCAGGTACTTGAAGTCCTTCTTAGATAAGTAGGATTTCTTTTTTTTAACTTATACTATTAATTTTTTCTTTATTATTTAAAAAAATATACTGTGAACACCTATTGGAGGGCTTGAATATTCAGTGTGCCATGTTCCTTCAGGTAGGGGAAGCTGACTTTGAGACTATGAGGTAAGGCAATGCTGCCCAAACCATCCTTTATAAAGCTTATTCTTGTTTTTTATTTTTTTTATTTTTTTAATGTTTATTTATTTCTGAGACAGAGAGAGACAGAGCATGAGTGGGGCAAGGGCAGAGAGAGAGAGGGAGACACAGCATCAAAAGCAGGCTCCAGGCTCTGAGCTGTCAGCACAGAACCCGACGTGGGGCTTGAACTCACAAACTGTGAGATCATGACCTGAGCTGAAGTCGGTCGCTCAACCAACTGAGCCACCCAGGCACCCCTATAAAGCTTATTCTTGAGGCAGCATGTTGGAAACATATAGAAGAAAATTTCATTAACAGTGTTGCACAGTTCCTGATTACTTCCTGTTTCTCTTTAGAACATAATTTATCAGAAACAATTTCCTTCAATATCAACATGTCAACTTAATAAATATTTAGATAGATACAAATCCATGAGTTGTGCAAATGAACTTCATCTGAAAAGCATAAAAACTGAGCCTGAACACTATGTGGTCTTCATGGCAGGAGATCGGTCTATCACATATAAATCTAGTAAAAAGGGAGAGTACAGGATTCAAATTAAGCAACATTTATAGAATCCCATAATATCTAGAATCTAGAAAATAAAGCAAAACAAAAACAAAAATAAACAAACCCCCCCAAAACAAAGAAACCCCCACCAGAACTAATTTCAAGGTACTTATTTCTCATTATCAGAAATGCCAGGATTTACAGGCTTATCTTTAAATATATTAACATCTATACAAGTAAGTACTTGCTTACAAATTAGGTAGAAATTAATAGTTTACAAATAAACTGTGACCAAAATGATGTAACCTACTGAGTGAATTATCAAAAATGGTGCTATAATTCAATTAACCCTTGAAGAGAGGCTGTTAGACTTTTTCATCTTTACAGCTTTAGCACCAGTGGAGGGCCTTGACTGTGGCCACCTGTGAAATGTAGGAATTTGGCCCTCCTTAGCAGTTAAATACTCATTTCCATTTATTTAAAACAACCCCGTGTCTTGGACTATTTAGAAGTTAACTTGCTCTTTCTGTGTCCATTCCCTTCTAATAAACATGTGTCACTTCAACAATTAGAAAAACCTATGTAATCTCTTCTCCCCACATGTGACCTCTGTATATGTGGTTAACTCTGGTCTATTCTATTCTATTCTTTGTGTTCTATTCCATTCCATTCTATTCCAATACTTTCCAGTGACAAAACAAAATTGAGCTATAATTCACAAAATTGACTTCCTGATCCTCTTATGAGTCATGAGTCACGAAATGGGACACTCAGCTTCAAATCTAATGGTCACTAAAACCTGTATTTTGAGAAACATTTTTCGAAAAATCTCAGTGTGTCCTTTGGTGGGAAACATCCATACCTCAAGAATCCTTGGTTCTTTACCTCAGAAATGTCTTTTAACTATACAGAAACTAGAATAATGATAACCCTTCCCGCATTAAAACAGAATCACAGTTATAAATGTTAATAAAAATTGGAGCATTTCTGGGCTCTGAGCATTGCCAGAGGGCTTTCAGAACTGAATCTGATGTTCATATGAAAGAGATGCTAGTTTTTAATATTTCACCTAGCTGTGCTAAGGGGACTTTGAATAAACCTAAACACGTTGAAAAAATCATCTACTTGTCTTTAAAAACTTGGCTGATCCTCTAAAATGAGTTTTTTCTGCCTCTGAATGGAGTAAAATGCAGTTAATGGAAGAGTGTTAATATTCCATATGTCATACTTGTGAAAAGCCTCATGCACTTTGCTCAGATTTCAAGAGAAGAGATTTCCTTTGAAATACAAATCAATCATTTTATAAAAAGATTCCATATTGCCATCTTAGAAATATCACAGTATTGGACCTTGCAACAGTTATTTAAATTTTAGACGGAGGCAGATCTTGTCTGTGTCACCTTTTTGCTTGGGATAGGTAGCTTCAGTGGAGTATTCCCAAGCAGCCTGCAGCTTCTGAACTAAACAGGTTGAGGCAAAAAAAGTACCTTCATCAGTCAACTCCAACCTCGGGTTTCGTTAACTAAAACTTACCATTAGCTATGGTTAATGGTCTCAAAAAAGGAAATGGGACAGCAACTTACTGTCTTTCCCCAGCTTGGTTGCTCTCTTCTGCTATCCTACAGAATTTGTTTTGCCCGCTTTGAAAAAGTAAGAACCTTGTTTCAAACAAGGCAATTGTGCTGCACGTTCCTACTTGACCATCCTGTCCCCTGGCAAGGTGATGGCACTCACTGGCTTATGTGATCCTGATGTGGCCTAGTTCTTCCCGCTGTTTCCCTGTCAGTTACCATTTCAAGGTGTTTTCTCATGTGTGTGTGTATGTGCAAGTGCACACATGATGTAAAGAAAACCAGAATATTTATTTTCTAAGCAAACAGCATAGTTTAAATGTCCAGACCACAGTCAGAAGACATCTTAAAATTTACTTATTTTTAAGATGTATTCTGTCTACTGTATTAGACTATCAATGCAATGAGTGCATGGACTTTGCCTCTTTTATTCATTGATGGTATTACTCAGATGTAGAATAGTGCCTATATTTACTTCTAAATGATTTGTAATATTTTTATATAAAGATATAAATGATTATTTGTCTTGTATGTTATACATTTTTTCTCAATTCATAATTTGACTTTTTTTTAGTGTAGAGTACTTTTAAATGAAAATAAAATATGTCTATCAATCTTTTCCTTTATGGTCTCCTCAGCTTTCTAGCTGCCTGTGGTATCCCCAAAGAAGAGTAAAATCTTCCCTCAGCATTTCCTATTTCATTTCTTCTTTGTGTGTATGTCCCTAATGTGTGAACCTGGCCATCATTTCAATTCTTTCAGCACTTATTAGGTACCCAATGTTGCAGTAGGCACTGTGGGACATGCAATGTACATATAACATAGACACACAATGTTTCTGATACATATTCCAGGAATAAATGTGCAAATATTAATATGAAAAAGACATAAATTTGGTGACCTTCATAGCAGATGATAGACTGCCAAATACAGAGCTCAGTTTCTATGAGTTCAGCATATGAAAAAGAAAAAAAAGACGACAGGGGACTAGAATGAGTGAAAAGTTTAAATTGAACCTTAACATTATCTGGAGGGCTAATCTGGCAATGAAAAATAATAATTTCGTTGCACTGAAGCAATAAACTTATATTTCCTAAACTCCTAGAAAATAAAATGTTTGAAATCAGAATCAATGTCTGAACCTTTACAAGAAAGAAAGAAATGAGGGAGAAAGCAAGGAAGGCTTGGGAAAAGAAGAAAGGAAGGAAAGAAGGAAGAAAGGGAAAATGGGAAGGAAGGAGGGAGGGAAGGAGGGACAGAGGGAGATGGCATTTAAAAAGACAACTAGATCTGTTGGCTTCATGTAAAATTTCTTGAATGGCTCCCACTGTGCTACAGATTCTAGCAAAAGCAAAGCATCCTATCTGGTGATAATTATATCTTCCTTCATTATAGTCCTTGGTTAAAGGGTAGGATCTATGATTCTAGGGTATCACACATGCCCACTTATCCTCAGAGATCTGAATAGATATGCTGTGACATAAGGTGATTCCACCTGGCTCAGAATCAGTCAGATTGGCTGCTGACCCAATTGCTATGGCCCACATCTTAAAAGGGCAAATGAGTATCATTGTGTCTTACTTCACTCTTCTTGGGACAGTTCTTAAATGCTTGAATGACATAGCTGCTAAGTCCCAGAAATTGTCCATTCTTACCCATGCACACTGAAGATTATAGTCTCACATGCTTACAAACAATAGAAATGATACAATTGACAGAGGACAGGTTTGATTCTTCTGAAATTATACATGTCTTAATGCTCTGCTAAGTGTTTAAGGTCAGTTCTATTATGGTGGCTTAGCCTAGACTGTAGTGATTGACTTTAATTTTTTTTAATGTTTATTATTTTGAGAGAGAGGGTGCAAGCATGGGAGGGGCAGAGAGAGGGAGACACAGAATTGGCATCAGGCTCCAGGCTCTGATCCGTCAGCACAGAGCCCAACTCGGGGCTTGAACTTGTGAACCACAAGATCATGACCTGAATCAAAGTTGGATGCCTAGCCAACTGAGCCACCCAGGCACTCTGTAGTGACTGAGTTTTAAAGCAAATACAATGAAAATAAAGTTAGTTTACCTTGTTGCAAGTTATTTAGTGAAGGCAGAGAAAGAGTGTAAGTGTGAGAGAGAGTGAGAGAAGGAGGTATGCTGTATTTCTAAAGTTGTGCTCAATAAAATGTCAGAGACCAGATGGCTCCTTGTGCTTTCTGAAGTGGATTACAACCTGTGTATGAGCTCCCTCACCTGACTTAGCTGGGAACCATTCTCTCTCTAAGGACCTTGTTGGAGGTCTGTTTAGTTGTGCAACAGTGGACTTGCTATCCTACCTCCTGTTACTGGTTTGACCTTCTGCTTGGCTCCCCCAACCAGGGCATGTCTGATCACACATCCCTTCTTGGTAGCTTATTCATGCAGTACATTTCAATATTCGTTGATTATTTAAAGTTGAGTCTTAATTTCTCCTATCCAATCAATAGAGTAAGTATCTGTATGGCAGATATAGAAGGAATGGAGTGAAGCAGGGATCATCATTACCAAATCTACCATTGTGTGTACCATATATTGGGCAGGGCAGAAAAAAAGAACATCCTGACTATTATATTCAGCTGATGATCTTATTCTAATTGGTTATGTCTAAAAAATCATAAAGAGATTCTCAATATAAATCCCAAAGCTCTTCTGAAATGTAGGAGGAATTTAATGTGAATTGTACCCTTTTATGAGAAACTTCAGAGCACAAAGCAATGACCCTTGTCACTTAGATTGAACACTCTTTTCATGTCCTCTTACAGCTGTTGAAGCATTGTAAGATAAAATGAACACTCATCTCTTTATCTGCCCAAGTTTTTGGAGGGAATTTGTCTCACTGCATGCCATTTTGACATTTCTGGTTCACCTGTGTACCTTATGGCCCCTCACGGAGACTTCTTTTCCATGCTTCACTAGTCATTGCTCAAATTTTGCTGTTACTTTGTCCCCAAGAGTTAAAGACTTAATTTATTATTTATTATTTTATATATTTACCAAACATTTATTTAGTTCCTGTAATATTTCAGGTACTGCTCCAGGCACCAGAGAAATAAAGAAAAAAATGTTCTCTGTTGTCAGGCAACTCACATCCTTGTGACAATAATTAAAATAAGTATTTACCTCATTTTTCTATGAGTAAATACAAGTATCATATACATTTCTGTGTTTTTAGTAATGTTATTATATATAGTGAAAACTCACAAGTCAGCTTTTTTGAAAAATTTCTAGATTCATTGGTGTTTTTTCAGTTTTCTCAATCCCTGACTGAGTTTTATTTGATTATAATAATACACACTCCTTCCTTCCCTCCTTTCTTCCCTTCTTTCCTCCCTCCCTCCTCCCCTTCCTGCCTCCTTTTCCTTCTTCTTTCTTTCTTTCTTTCTTTCTTTCTTTCTTTCTTTCTTTCTTTCTTT